>NC_063334.1:54644752-54685629 GCF_021869965.1 Rhincodon typus
GCTGCTTGGCCTGCTGTGTTCATCCAGCTCTATACCTTGTTATCTCAGATTCTCCAGCATCGGCAGTTCCTACTATATCTTACATTATTTAAAGCTGGGCTCAAGTATTCAGCAGTACAAAATGTAACCTAATAGTGAAATTATTTTTCAGTTACATCTAATTCATTGTTCTAATGCAAAAATGCTATTTTTGGGTTAAATTTTTAATGTATTGCCCTCCCATACTCTCTGCCAGCACGCCAAAACTCTCAGTTAATTAAACAGGAAATGAGATGAATGGAAAAACAGCATAACAGATGGTTAAATATAATAAGAGAGCCCACCAAAGGGTTTTCTCAATTGCAGTCATGGAAATGACAAAATTCTGTAAATGAAAGCTTGCCAAAATTGTTTTCAGAAATGAGCCTATAGTACTGATTGTTTTTTTCTGTGAGCAGTTTAGAAGGTGCTGTCTAAGGAACGTTGGTGAATTTCTGCTGTGCATTTTGAAAATAGTGCACACTAACTACTGAGCATCAATGGTGGAGGGAATGGATATTTGTGATGTGGTGCCAAACAAAGCAGGCTATTTGGTCCTGAATGGTGTCACTCTTCTTGAGTGCATTGAAGCTGCACTTATCCAGGCAAGTGGGGAGTATTCCATCACACTCCTGACTTGAGCTTTGTTGATGGTGGACAAGCTTTGGGGTGTCAGGAGATAAGTTGCTTTCTGCAGGTTTCAAAGCCTGTAACCAGCTCTTGCAACCACAGTATTTGTATATCTAGTCCATTTCAGTCCGAACTCCATGATTTTAGCAGTGAGCGTTGATCAATGATTGTAATGCCATTGAATGTCAAGGGATGATAGTTAGATCCAGCTCTTGCTGCATTTGTACATCGACTTCTTCAGTGTCTAAGGAGTTGAGAGTGATGTTGAACATTGTGCAATCATCAGTGAACGTCTCCACTTCTGACCTAACGATGGATGGAAAGGTCATTGATGAAGCAGCTGAAGATGGTTGGGTCTAGGACACTACCCTGAGGAACTCCTGCAGAGATGCTCTGGAGCTGAGATAACAAATTTCAACAAGAACAACCATTTTCTTTCATGCCAAGTATGACTCCAAACCAGAAGAAGTTTTCTTCCAATTCTCATTGACTCCACTTTTGCTAAGGCTCCTTGATATCACACTAGTCAAATATAGCCCTGATGTCAAGGGCTGTCACTCTTACCTCACCTCCAGAATTCAGGTCTTTTGCCCATGTCTGAACCAAGGGTGTAATGAGGTCAGGAGCTGAATGGCCCTGGCAGAACCCAAACTGGGCATCACTGAGCAGATGCTGCTTTATAGCACTGTTGATGACAACTTCCATCACTTTACTGATGATTGAGAGTAGACTGATGGGCCGGTAATTGGGTGGGTGGATTTGTTCTGCTGTTTGTATACAGAACATACTTGGGCAATTTTCCGTATTGTAGGGTAGATGCCAGTGTTGTAACTGTATTGGAACAGCTTGGTGATTGGCGCGGCAAGTTCTGGAGCGTACATCTTCAAAATTACTTTTGGAACATCTGGCCCCATAGCCTTTGCAATATTCAATGTCTTCAGTCAGTTCATGATATCATACAAAGTGAGTTAAATTGGCTCAAGACTGGCATCTGTGATGTTGTGGACCTTGGGAAGAGGCTGAAATAGATCTTCCACTTACCATTCCTGTAATTGATTTTTGCAAAGGCTTCAGCCTTATCTTTTGCACTGGTGTGCCAGATGCTCCAGCTGATAACCTGGTGAAATTACAATACAATGCTAACAGGTCATTTTAGATGTGCCTATTACTGTTCCTAACATGCCCTCCTGCACTCTTTGTTGAACCAGGGTTGATTCCTTTGCTTGATGGTAAATGTAAAATGGGGAATATACCACGCTATGAGCTTACAGAATACAGTTTTGCTACAACTGATGACCCACAGGGCCTCAGAGATACCCAATCTTGAGTTGCTAGACTGTTTGAAGTCAATCCCATTTATCATGGAGTTAGTGGCACACAACCTGGTGTGAAGGTGGAGCTTTGTCTCCACAAGGACAGTACAGTGGTCACTCCCACTGATTGTGTCATTGAAAATGTATCTGAGGCAGGGAGATTGGTGAGGATGAAGTGAAGTGTGTCTGGGATGGATGCTGAATATCAGCTGCACATCCCTGTGCATCTTTGCCTTCTCGGCTTGATTGTGTGAAAGTTTCTCTTGCAACGAGACAAATGGAGGGATTGAGTGAGATGGTTTGTGATGATGCAGGAGAAGTGTGAGGTGTCTCTAGTAAGTGATTTGGAAGCACAAAGGTCAGAAAGCATTCATAGTTTGGGACATGAGGTGGGTGTGCACCATTTAGTGGAGGTACTGCAAGAGTTAGTAAGTGTTGTAGACCATTAGTCTTGGTGATCTTACTGCACAGCAACAGAATTAGAGTGAGTTTGAAGTAGCAGAGCAGAAGTACCCACCGTTGACCTGCTTCCTGTGCTATTGGGTTTTTGTCCGAGAAACGGCACTGACACAGACTGCTATCTGGTTCTTATGCATGGACTCCTTTGCCAGTCTGCAGGATAGAGGATGGCTCTCCTCTCCACCACCCCATCTGCCAGAAACCCCAGGTCCTTGTCTGAAAAAGTGAGGTGCAAGCTTTCTGAACTGGACTATGTCCTCACAAATGATGTTCGAACACCACAGTATTACGGACAGTTCCTGTCTTGCAATGTCTGAAATGGTGCCGAGTTGCGGTTTAAATATGTTGTCATTGATGGAAGCATTGCATTGCCTCAGCAGCGGAGAGCACTTCCATCTCTATCATCAGATGATTGCATGGGCTTGAGACTAGAGGCCAGTTGTAATGAAATAATGAAATGACGTGTAGATGATTGTGAGAAAAGTCAGCATAGGCCATGGTAGACCACCTGCCGTGAATCTCCTCGAAAATTACACTTTGCCAAGAAAAATGAAAATCCAGTTGTCTGTTTTATGCTGGATGAAGTAACATAGGATTACATCCATTTGCAAGGAAACTCTTTGGAGCATCGTGTTTGTCTCTCGTTTGACTTTTTAAAAAAAATTACAAAAAGAAATAGAATCTAAGAATCTCTCACTTTCAGTATTTGTTTCCGCACTGTTCTTTCCTTTGACATGCTATTGTTACCAGTGAGTTATGAAACATTTCTTTGAGTATCTTTTAAAGCTTTCACTTCTACATCTCTGTTAATAATTAAACAGTTTAGTGTTTAAATTATTACTATGGCTCCCATAAATTGTTGAGCAAAATAACTGTCCTTTCCCCTCAAAGCAAAGCTCTAAGTGTTTTTATCTTTGATGCTGATTAAAACTTGCTGAAGTGTTTGTCAGATACCGTTATAAAACTAAGGTAACATTTTTACTTTTTAAAGTTAACTTGTTGATGTTGTGGCTGCAAGCTTGGTAAATTTGCTAAATTAAAGGAATTATATTTTTCTTTTGGGATTTAAAAATAATTGGATGAATACTTGGGGAAGTTAGAGAGCTGTTCTGCGTTGACCAGCAAAACTCTTTTCTTTGCATGTCCACATTCCTGGTATTTTTGTGTAATATTTGTTTTCCACAATTAATATAGTTAAAATGTCTTTAAGATATCATTTTGTTACCGAATGCAAATAACTGGGGATAAAATAATCATTATAGTATAGATACAGTACATTTAACTATTCAGACTTTGACTATTGTAAAATTTCAAATCCACTTAATCTTTCTCCCTCATATCACTATAATAATTTAATGAGGATGCAAAAATTCACACTGCATTTATTCATGCCATCTCAGTGGATTGTTAGTACTGGTTAATTCATACTCGGACATTGCAAATAATGTCATGAAGGGGTTTTTTTTTTAGATAAAATTGATACAATATAATCTATCACAGATTTTATTCAGATTTGCTAGACCGGTTGTTAATTTTAAATATGAGATAGATAATTTTTTGTTAAACAAAGTTCTTAAGGGATATGTGCCAAAGCCAAGTATATGGAGCTGGGCCACAGATCAGAAATGATCTTCTTGAATGGTAGAACAGGCTAGAGGGGCTAAATGGTCTACTCCTGTCCCAGTGTTCCTATGTTATTCAACTTTGAATTAATTTGCTAGCCTGCAGTTTGCATAGTAGTCTGAAAAAATACATGTGCCAAAGGGGTCTACTGCTTCAGAATAGTCTCTGTCAATTTGCAAGGTATTGCATCTAACAGTTCTTTATAGTTGACACTGGGGAAAAAAATGTACATGGGTCCATCAAAGACCTCTCATTATGTCTCCACCCGCTCAATTACTGGCCAGCTTGCCTGGTTTTAGTTTACGTGCCTCTCAAGAATTTTAGTATGTGCATTGATGTTACCATAGAAACATCTGTAATTCTAAGAACCATGGTCCAAATAAACAAACACATTTCAGTGATGTTTCTCCTTCATGTAAACTTTCCATTTTTACTGTGGGAATTTGCAGGGTATAAGTCAGATTTAGCATCTCCAATAAGACTTGGAGGGAATCAGCTGTAGACATCAGAAATTCAATATTAACTTTCAAGTCAAAAGGTCGACTAAAACAATTGTTAAAATAAGTCAATTTTAACATGTGCCATTTATAGAAGAAAATCATATATCCGAGTATCACATAGCTGAATTGAAAGGTATCCTGGCTTGGCCTTTCCAGCACAGCCAACAGGCAGCATTTTTTACACGATGGGATTTTCGGCCCTAGCACCAGAAAAGTCGATGGGGAATGCACTCCCACTCCTGACAATTGCCCTGCAGCCTTTTAATACTCCGTGGAGTGTTGACGAGGGGAGACAGGCTTTCCAACCCATCTTAGGAGGACATTCCACCATAGAGGGTAATTCTGTCATTCCAGCAGCAGTATTGGGGCTAGTAGCCCCTGTTGAAACTATGTCATGCTCCAAGAACAAAGTGCCAGGATTCTTGTACATCTCAAGGAATCTTGGTAGGGCCAGGAGTGAAAGCCTAGAAGGAGATGGAGAGTGATGGGGATTGGGAGACCACATTGCATATACTCGGGCACTTGGGAGAGAACGGCCAAACTTGGAGGGACGTCCTGATTGGGAAAAGGATTTGTGTACCACCCCACCTTACATCTGAGGCCTCCTACCCCCTCCTCATCATTCCTCCCCACCACCCCAAACTACCTCCTGGCTTAAAAAATTTGTTCAGTTGGCATTTGCTCCTGTTAATTAGGATCTCACTTGGGGCAAGAGTGGACAAGCCAATGTAAAGTCGCTTCTAAGTTAATTGATGCTGTGAAGGACAGACATAGAGTTTTATGGGCACTCCTACCAGCAATTCAACAAAGGGGTTCCATAAAATTCTAGTTGTTTTGTTCTGCTCTAGTTGTTTAATGCAGTGCAATTTTAGAAGTAACATGTGGTCAGTTAGCCAAATTTTTCGATGATTCTAGTAGTGGTGTTTCCTGACCCCTATGAATAAATGGAGCCCAATGGTAGTGGCACTTTTTTAAAAGTCATCTTCATCAAGAGTAAAGCAGAGAGCAGGAAGGCAAATAGCATTTTACTCCAGTTAATGAGGCAAAGTGTGGTTTGGTTAAATGAACTAAGCTATGGTAGATCTTTGATTTCTATAATAAAAGACAAGCATTTAGCAAAAAGCTTCAAACAGATATTCTAAATCTTGATTTTCTAAGATCATAAAGATAAGCAACTTATCGAGTGGGCACAATACTTAGAACTACTTGCAGGAAATATTACGTCATATCATAGAACATATAATGTTGGAATCATTGTTTGATATTTGAAGATATTACATCTGTGTTGTGTAATTCCCTTGGTCTGTATCTCTCTCTCTCTCTCTCTAGAGCTTAATCTGAAATAGATGATGTAACAATTTTAATTGATCTGCAATTAAACTGAGTAGGGATTGACACTGATACAGCACTAAGGGGCTTTCATCATCCAGTTTGTGCAGCAGTGGTCAAACACCATTCAGCCATTCACTTGATAAAGTGATCATTTGCAATTCAGATATTTGAAAACTGTTAAGAACAATATAATCAATATTTATTGAGCTTGGCAAAGTGCTTCATCACCTCAAATGATAACCAGTGATCTTATTTAAAGAAATGTCAATCAGTGCTTCAGTATTGAAGTATTGACCAGAGAAATTGGTTAAAATGAACATCAGTGCAATGGCCTTGGTGTCTTTTAAGGTCGCAATTCCTTTTTAAATGTGAAGTTTTTAGATGTAGCACACTGAATCAAAAAAGCATTTCTCTTTGTTTCAACAATAGGATTAACAACGATATACTAATAATTTTGGAGAAAGAAATGATTTTGCGTCTAGACAACGAAATAGAACTGAGAATTTTGTTCATTGCTAAAATTTCTCAGAAAATATGTAAATTATCAGGTTTCTTTTAGCTACATCTAGGCATTTGTGGTTTCGCTGTTGAACAATATCAGAATCACATATGTAAATGTTCTCAAGATATTCATGAAGAAACATCTATTTTGTATGCAATGAGCAGGATATTTTAAATAAATAAATAACCAAACATCTTAATCTGAACAAGTACGCAACTTAAGTGGCATGTTAAATTGAAACAAATAACTGTGGATGCTGGAAATTTGAAACAAAAACACAAATTGCTGGAGAAATTCAGCAGGTCTGGCAACAACTGTGGAGAGTAATCAGAGTTAACAGTTTGGGTTCAGTGACCTGAAGAACGGTTCTGAAGAAAGGTCATTGGACCCAAAACATTAACTCTGCTTTCTCTCCACAAATGCTGCCAGACCTGCTGAATTTCTCCAGCAATATCTGTTTTTAAGTGGTCTGTTATTAGGTCTAGTAACTTATAATGTAATCCAGAACAGCAGCTGTAAATGGTAATATCCAGTCAACAGCAATGAGATCACTTAGTCTGTTCTCTGGTTCCAGTTGAGGGAGAAATGATAGACAGGGCACAGTGGCAAAAGTTGTACATTTCAAATAGCATTATGGAGCTTTTAATATCCAACTCAAAGCTGCAACATTTTTTTCTGAGGTTCGCTGAAGTGTCCAGGTAGTTTTTTTACGCTAACACCATGAATTAAGGATTGAATTTTCAAACAAATGCAGAGAATCCCAGCTAGCCTGACAGCATCTGTGGAGAGAGAATAACTGAGTTAACATTTCATATTCGGTAATGGGACTTCTTCAGAATTTGTTTCAGATTTCCAGTATGTGCAGTATTTTGCCATTATTGCTTGAATTTTCAACCTTCATTCTGTTCTGAGAAATATCTTGGAGGTTAATCGTACAATAGTATTGATTGATCATGTATTTTGCAGTTGTTGAATCTTATTGATATTCAGATTGTATTCCCAAAGGCAATAAAATTTACTCAGTCACATGTTTGTCCGCAATTCTGTATGTCTTCCAGATTTCCAAATGAAAAGTCTAAGATAAGTTTGAAAAAGAATTCAAAATGTCCAATAATTCCATTAAAATCTTAGCTTGTTTTATATTGGTTTTAAACTGGAATAGTAGACTCTCCCAAGCTGTAGTTTCATTTTTCTGAAACACTAGAGGGTGCAGAATATGATTTTCTATTCCAAGTGCAAAAGCTCAGACTCTACATGAAAGAATCTATTTTCAGCTCAAAAACAGTTGATAATCTTCCAACTTGCCAACCCTAGCCGTTGACTTTCTGCTTTTATAATTATTCTGTGAAACAAATTGTCTGTTTAAAATACCTGTGAGGCCATCTGTTTCATTTTCTTTAATAACTGGGGTTGTTAATCTGTAGACATTAAGAAAAATAGTAACTTGACCTTATTACAATCTGATGCATTTTTTTAATTACATGGAATCCAAGTTACAAAAACAAGCAGCAAGGGTTAATTGTACAGAAAATGACCTGAGTACTTTCCGGGTCATTTACCAGCCTTTGATGTGTCCTTGAGTTGGCTCAATACAGTTTAAGTGAACAGTATAAATGAAAACCAGGCAAATAAATGGTACTTGTTCTAGAAACTTTAATTAACTATAATTATTGATTTCAATTTATGAAAATCCTGTGTATATAATATATACATGAATGGCTGTGTTCCTGTATATTATTTAGATTCTAACCATGAGCTGAGTGTCAAAACCCTAAGTGTAGTCTATCACAAAAACCTTGCTAGTCATTTCTTATCACCACACTTCACTGCACTTGATTCTCTTCTTAGAGAAAATTAATTTAATCTAGAACTGCAAAGCCTATATATTTATGTCCTGTACTATCTTTCATTCCTGTTCACGTCAACCTTAAACAACTCAGCATTACTAGTTCATTGATTGAAAAATCATGGTCCTTTTCTGTAAATTCCTATGCAGCCTTGCGCAATTGTATCTCTCCCCTCCTTTTATCCAGATTTCAAGTTCTGATTTTTCTAATGTTCTATCCACAATTCCACTCCATTATCAATGACAGAGGTTTTAATTGTTATTCCTGTAGTTTAGAAGCTCCATTCTAGCAGCCATCTGCTTTCCTATGTCTCACCCTACCCTTGTACCCAAATTCTTTGACCACTTCCTCCAACTCTTTCCCCCTCTCCTATCATTTAAGCCTCCACAGCTGCTCTTCTCTTTTGTGAAGAACCATGGAGTGTTTGACTAAAGGTGTGTGTTTTGGTAACTACCACAGATGCTCCACATGCCACATCTTCAGGCCTGCCAGTGATCCATTTACCCCAGCTGGAGAAGAAACATTTTTATTCAGCCCCCTTATGGAGACTCCTCTAACACCTGACTGACAAGCTAACTGACAGTGCCTCAACTGGTTTCATTTTTAAATTCTCCAAACGAAGTCAATTCAATTTTCTGCAATTTGAAATATAACAAACTAAAAAATAAATTCCCATCCTCTTCTGCTGTCAGAGTTTGTCAGTAGATGGGTAAGTGGTCAAAATTGTCTGATCAAACCATCGTCAAAACTGGCTAGGATTTAGGCGCATTTCCTTTATCCACAAAGCGGGTATAATATGTTCTCCCATTATTGTCCACTCCCACGTGCAGCCAGATCCTGTGTGCTCATGAATGCGGAGGCTGAGATTCAGAAGTAGCCACAGTTGTCCTGTGAGTATGTTTATAGATTCCAAACAGTAGCAATATATAGATTTACTTGCTTAAAGGAAACATCAAAACATAACAATATTAAAATGGTTGAGTCTCATGTTCTTAAAATTTCATAACACTAATGTCTAACAGTGATGTTTACTTATATTTCTTTTAATGATGATACGATTCCTCATAGAGGCGAACAGCTTGAAAAGGAAGGAATTGTGAAATAACCCAGACTTAAGGAACTAATGCACAAAATGTTACTTTTCAAAACTTTTACTGTACTATTCAAACTGAAAATCAATGTCAAAGTATACATGTCTTAATAGATAAATAGCATTTACATACTATTACCCCATATTGAAGGTCCCTCTAGGGGAGGGTGAGCATAGCATGCATGAATTTCAAATTTACTCTGAGGGCAAGAAACTGGAGTCCCACACTCATGTTGTGGAGTTAAACAAAGATAATTATATTGGCAAAAGCATAGATTTGGCCCAAGTGAACTTGTGGGAGAACTAAGAGGTAGGACAGTTGATGAGCAGTGCCAGTTGTTTAAGGAGATACTCAATTACTCTCAATTAAAATACATTCCAGAGAGGAAGAAAGATTGTAAGCAAATGGGGAGGGGAAGGGTCCATGGCTAAACAAAGAAGTTAAAGGTAACATTTGAATGTGAATATAGGAGGTATGGTTAGTAAGTTTGCAGATGACACCAAAATTGGGGACAGCGAAGAACGTTACCACTGAGTACAACAGGACCTTGATCAGATGGGCCGAGAGTGGCAGATGGAGTTTATTTTAGATAAATGTGAGGTGCTGCATTTTGGAAAGACAAATCAGGGCAGGACTTATACATTTAATGCTAAGATCCTGGGGTGTGTTGCTGAACAAAGAGACCTAGGAGTGCAGGTTCATCATTTCTTGAAAGTAGAGTCGCAGGTAGACAGGATAGTGAAGAAAACATTTGGTATGCTTGATTTTATTGGTCAGTGCATTGAGTATAGGAGTTGGGAGGCCATGTTGTGGCTGTACAGGACATTAGTTAGGCTATTGCACTCAATTCTGATATCTCTGCTATAGGAAGGATGTTGTGAAACTTGAAAGGGATCAGAAAAGATTTACAGTGATGTTGCCAGAGTTGAAGAGTTTGAGTTATGGGGAGAGGCTGAATAGACTGGGGCTATTTTCCCTAGAGCATCGGAGGCTGAGGGGTGACCTTAGAAGTTTATAAAATCATGAGGGGCATGGATAGGGTGAATAGGCAAGGTCTTTTCCCCAGTGTGGGGGAGTCCAAAACTAGAGAGCATAGGTTTAAGGTGAGAGCGGAAAGATTTAAAAGGGACCTAAGTGCAACTTTTTCACGTGGAGGGTGATGCATGTATGGATTGAGCAACCAGAGGAGGTGGTGGAGGCTGTTACAATTACCACATTTAAAAGGCATCTGGATGGGTACATGAATAGGAGGGGTTTAGGGGGTATGGGTCAAATGCTAGCAAATAGAACTAGATTAATTTAGGATATCTGGTTGGCATGGACGTGTTGGACTGAAGGGTCTGTTTCCATGCTGTACAGCTCTCTGAAGACAAAAAGAAAAGCATTCTATATTATAAAGGCCATTTATAGGATGGAAGATTGGAAAACCTTTAGAAACCAACAAGGGTTACTAAACAAAGTTGTAAAAAGAGCAAAGGTAGGTTATGAAAGAAACCTGGCACAAAATATAAAAATGAATTTCAAAAGCTTCAATAGGTATATAAAAAGGAAGAGAACAGCTAAATGAATGTTGGTCCCTTGGAGGATGAATCTGGAGAGTTAATGGTAGGGAGCAGTAATGGCGGGTAAGCTAATCAATATTTTGCCTCAGTTTTCACGATGGAAGACTTTAGTACTATCCCAACAGTAGCAGGTAGTGCAGATGTTGTAGAAAGGGAGGCACTTAGAACAATCATCATTACAAGGAAAAAAGTACTGAGCAACCTTTGGGATTGAAGGCAGACAAGTCCCCAAGGCCTGATGGCCTACATCTTAGGGTCTTAAATAGATAATGGATCAATTGGTTATATTATTTCAAGATTTTTGACATACGGGAAAGGTTTCAGTGGATTGGCAAAATGGTAATATAACATTATTAAAATGTTATAACTTATTCAAAATAGAAGGGAGGCAAGAAGTAGGAAACTACAGGCCAATTACTTTAATATTTGTCTCTTGGAAATTGTTAGAATTCATTACGAGGGAAGTAATAACAGGACACAATCCATCAGAGTTATCTTGGTTTAATGAAGGATAAATTGTGTTTGACTAAAGTGCTCGAGTTCTTCAAAGATATAACAAGCAGGGTGGAATAATGGGAATCCAGTAGATGTAGTAAATCTGAACTTCCAGAAAGCATTTGATTAAATGCCGCACAATAGCTAAATACACAAGGGGTTGGTGTAATTTATTAGCTTGGATAGAGGTTTGGCTAACTAACAGAAAGCAGAGAGTTGGGATGAAAGGATCATTTTTCCGTTGGCAAGATGTCAGTTGTGTGGTGCCACAGAGTTTGGCCTCGGCCCCAACTCTGTTTACAATCTTTGTTATTGACTTGGTTGCGGAGATTGAAGGTAGCAAAGGCAAATTTTCAGTTGACATTAAAATAGGTGTTAAGGTAAATTATAAAAAAGAAATAAAAAATTTACAAATGGATAGGTTAGATGAATGGGCTAAAATTTGGCTTATTGGGTTTAATGTGGCAAAGCATCAGGTTAGCGTTTTGGTTAGAAGAATAAAAAGGCAATTTATTATCTAAATGGAGAGAAACTTTAGACTGTTTCAGTAAAGAGGAATTTGGGTGTCATTGTATATGAATCACAGAAAACTAGATAGTAAAGAAAGCAAATAGAATTTTGGAATTTATTTCTAAACGAGCAGAGTATAAAAGTAGAGAAGTGTTGCTGCAACTATACAAGGCATTAGTGAGCCTGTACCTGGAGTAATGCATACAGTTACTTGAGGAGGAATATAGTTGTCTTGGAGGTAGTTCAGAGGACGTTCACTAGATTGATTCCAGAGGTGAGAGGTTTATATCATGAAGAGAGATTGAACAGTTTAGGCCAATACTCTGCAGTTTAAAAGAATGAGAAGAGATTTGATTGAGGCATATGAGTTGCCAAAGGCAATTGTACAAGGTAGGTGTACAAAGGATGTTTTCTCTTGTGGGGCAATCTAGAATGAGAGGTCACAGTTTTAGAATAAGGAGTTGCAGATTGAAACCGAGATGAGAGGAAATAACTCCTCCCAACGACTCATGAATCTGTGGAATTCAGTACCTCAGAGTGTGGTGAATGCTAGGACATGGAGTAAGTTTTAGGAGGAGATAGACAGATTTTTAATTAGTAACCGCTTGGAGCATTTGGGAGAGTGGGCAGGAAAGTGGAGTTGAGACTGAGATGAAATCGGCCATGATCATATGGAAAGTGGAGTTGAGACTGAGATGAAATCGGCCATGATCATATGGAAAGTGGAGTTGAGACTGAGATGAAATCGGCCATGATCATATGGAAAGTGGAGTTGAGACTGAGGTGAAATCGGCCATGATCATATGGAAAGTTGGAGCAGGCTTGAGGGACTGAATTGCCGACTGCTGCTCCTAGTTATTACATTCTTATTTCAACAGAAACAAATTCATTTTAAAGATTTGATACAAAAAGGATAATTCTCAGGATCACTCCTAGCCTTTGACGCCATGTGCATTGTCTCAAGTCTTTCAATCTCGCTTGTGGCACACACAGTATCTCGCTGGATTTGGTCTTCGAGTCATTGTCACTGGCAGTTTTATTCAATCCAAGGTCCCACATACAATTAACACCAAAAAGGTGCTCTTCTACAAACCCTCTCTCCCTTCAATCATGATAATCCTGATGAATTAGTTTTGCAGGATTTCTTCCCAGCCAATTAGCCAACAATACCTCTGGTGGAAATACTAGATCCTGAGAATGCCTGAGCTCTTCACACTGATATTGAATTTCAATAGCTAACTTGCACATAACTTTGTTAAAAACTTAAGGACTTTGTGTACTTCTTACTGCCTGCTGACCTCTCTGTTAGGGGCATTTACTACTTCTTCTGAATGCCAGAAGTTCCTTGTTAGTGTCTGTTGCAGCACCACAGGCTGAAACACAGTACCCCTTTCCAATTCCACTTACACATGCAACCGCCACACATTCGCCATCTAGGGTTAATTGACAGTCTTATGCCTTGGGTTACTGGCAGCAGCCATCATACAAAACCACTGCCCTGATCCTCTTCCTGCTCTCAGCAAATCTGAGAGTTTGACTTTTGCTCACAGAGATTTTTGATCTTGTTGAAAGCTCACTGTTGCCCAGTTAAATTCCTGATCAACACTTTATGTGGCAGTGCTTTCCCAAATGAGGTTCTTACCAGTTCTTCAGTTGACTAAACAAGTCCCCTGAAATAGAGCTGAGGTAATTGTGCTGACCACACTGTTTCTCTGGATATTAAAGCCTGGAAGTCAGTGTATTCAAAGTTTACAAATTGTACAAAATTTCAAAGCATTGTACAGGGGAAGAAAATGACAGACTTCAAGGGAAGAAAGGCAGATGGAACAGATAGGTGTGGCAGATAAAATTTAACGCAGGGTTGTATAGAATTATTCATTTCAGTAAGATGAGGCAATATAAAGGGCACAATTTTAAAGGGAGTCCAGGTGTACAGATGGGAGGGCTGATTAGAAAGTATTTAAAAAGGCATGTGAGATTTTGAAGTCTACATATAGAGGCATTCAGTCAAAAATATGGAGGTTAGGATTGTAATGGAACTTTCGGCAGCAGGTGGCGATGGTGAGGGAAATACAGAAAGTAGATGAAGACTGTTGGGAATATAGAATACAGTTGAAATGACCAGCCTCCTGTTGAACTTATAAAAGATTGGGAAAATTCTTAGTCAGTTAATTTGAAAAGAATCTCTCATGTGCAATATCACTGTCTAATAGCCTGGATCCCAAAACAAATTTCATGGAATTCTCCACTCTAATACCAGAATTGCAGTTGCCATTGCTGCTGTTGAAGATTCACAGTATTTTGATGAATTTTATAGGTTTTGAATTCCTAATGAGACTGTGAAATTGTTCAAAGTCCTTTTTTAATCACTTGTGCTGAAAGTTATTGTATTTGTTTTTATACTTTAAAATTCAGAAATCTAATCTGGCCTTGGAACAAATTTACAAGAATGATAGCTGGACTTAAGGAGTTAAGTTATGAGGAGAAATTATACAAACTAGGCAATTTTCTCTCAAATTTCAAAAGTTAAGGGGTGATCTGACTGACGTCTTCAAGATTTTAACAGGAAAAGACAGGGTAAATAAAGGTAAACTGGTTGGTGATTCTAGAACTACAAGTCATAGTCTTAAAAATTAGAGCAGACTGTTCAGAAGAAATATTAGGAAGCATTTCTACTCATAAAGGGTAGTAGAGGTTTCAGATTCTGTTCCTGAAATGGCAGTGGATGCTAGATCAGTTGCTAGTTTTAAATCTGAGGTAGATAAATTTTTGTTCAGGAAAGGTATTAAGGAATATGGGCCAAAGGCTAGCTTATAGAGTTAGGTCACAGATCAACTGTGATCTCATTGAATAGTGGAACAGGTTGTAGTAGCTGAATAGTGTTCTCCTGTTCCTATGTTCCTAATAATTACTCAGTAGATAGTTCTTTTTTCTGTCTGGACAGTTGCAACACTTACTTTGAGTTTTAAGTAACGTACTGGAAGCATCTTTTGATCTATGCCAATGTGAAGTTGATTGGGAAATTGTTGAAATATAAAGGAGAAAACATGTTTAAGTATTGAACAATTTGCCCAGGCTGCACTTTTTAAAAGAGTAGAGTATGACACTGGGCATGGTCATTGTCCTTTCCTTTGTACAGTATCAGGCACTGTCCGTTATCACTTTTGAATCATAATGATTGTATTTGTTTTTATTTTTCAGTTTTAACATTCTCAAGTGGATGATTTCAGTACTGGAAGAAAATATTATGAATCTGTATTTTCTCTAATTCTTCTGTGTAATTAGCATTAGGCATATGCAAATATCAGTGCTACCTGGCAGTTTGGAAGTTGAGTTATAGCTAGTTCACCACTGGTTAATAGATTGGAATTAGATTGGTGAGATGGACAGACATCTGTGTTTGCCATACAGTTCATATCATGCTTCACAAATGGTCCTTTGAAGACATCATAAGACATGACTGTGCAATTGTTGCTGTACTCAGATATTGTTAATATAACATTAATGCCCAGTGAGATGAGTGGCTCATATAGCTTTCAAAACATAAGTAAGACACAAGAGTAACTATTTCTAATCAACCTGTTTAGAGCTGTTGTGACACACATCTGGAATAGGTGGGATTTGAACCCCAGCTTCCTGGCTCAGAGGTAAGGACATTACCACTGTGCAACAAAAACCCCTCAGGCAGTGAGTACCAGTCGGATATTATATCATAGTAGGGATTACAACTGATTCTGTCTTCAAAAAAAGAACAATAGAAATGCAAGTCAAAGCTAGTTTTTCTCCCCCTACTCTCTAGCACAGATGCAGTTAGGCTAATTTCTGACACCACTCAGATAGAGGTTACCTAAGCTAACACAGGCCTGAACTTGAATTTGGAGCCTCCTCATTCAAAGTGCGATTTACATTACATGAGCCATCAATTTGCATTTAATGGGTTTGTGGTGTCAGAGAGAGAGAGAAAAATCTTCTGCCCCCTCACTCTCACAAACTCTCTTCCCCACCCCCCTTTGTCTCTATCACTCACTCAGGCGCATGCGCACGCGCATGCGCACACACATGTGAATCAATGGGGTGAATTTATATTGCAGATACATTTCATTTTGTTCAAAAAACACACAATTTATAGACAGTCAATATGGTGTTTTATAAATTCCTACTTTAGAAATAAAAACCAGTCTGACTCCAAATTAAAACACAAACAGATAAGGTCTCACACCTATCATGCATCGTCTGACCTAAAATGTCACCTCTTCTTTACACTGATAAAACCTTTAGTTCTCTCAGAACCATGACTTGAAAGGAATTCGGGGATTTACATATACATATTAATCAATTAAAACCTTCTAACTGATTGAAGATTTAACAGCATCTTAGGTTTGTTTAGTACATCCTCATCAATGGTGCGAACCTTTGATCTTTTACTTATAAATTCTGTGTCTGATACTACCTCTCTAATTACCACCTGAAGGAGGAGTAAGACTCCGAAAGCTTGTGTTTTCAAATAAACCTTTTGACTATAACCTGGTGTCGTGTGATTTCTGACGTTGTCCACCCCAGTCCAACACCGGTGCCTCCACATCACAGCCAATTAAGTACTCTTAAAATGTACTAGATAATTAGAAACCCTTCAGAAGTTTTAACATAGTGTACAAAGTTTTGTCTCAATGCATTGGTTGTCAAGGGATTTTTGTAATTGTTCTTGGAGTTTTAGTGTAGCTAACAAGAACAATTTTTTTTGTCCATCTGGAATTGTTTTGGACAAGATGGTATCGTGAGCAGCCTTGCTGAACCACTGCAGACCATGTGCTGTTGGTACATCCACAATGGTAACTTGGTACAACTGTGTGACTTACTAGGCCACTGCAGAGGGCAGTTGACCATAGTTCTGTGGGACTCGAGTCAAGTACAAGTCAAGATGGCAGATTTCTACCTCTGAAGGATATTAATGAACTAGATGGGTTTTTTTTATAACTGTTGGACGGTTTCATTATATCTAAGACTGAGACTTTTTTTTAATTCAAGATTTATTAATTAATTTTATTTACATTTCTCCTCAGCTGCCATGAGGGGTTTAGAACTGATGTCTCCAGAGCCTCTGGATTTCTAATCCAGTTCTTCTACCTCTACTGTATCTGTTAAGTGTTTGGCCACAGTACATGGAGGAACATATGAGGGTGGACTTGCAGATTTATTAAGGAGCCCACCTGATTTTCTATTCACTAATCTAAATGGGCAGCAAGTCATGAAGGTTCTTTTAGCGGCACAGTCATCTTCTCATTGTCTTCCATGGGCTAAACCCAGCCAAAGTCCTACAGGAGGGATATATGTTCATCAATTCCTTTAGATTTGTAGAAAATGAAATTGATCTTAGGCAGGAGCAGCACCTGTTTTACAGTCCACCTTTAGTGTTTTCCTTCTATTAAGTTCACCACAGATGAAAAACAGCTTGCTGCTGAGCTGCAAGGGCCTGTTTTGTAGCAGTTTCCAATTTCACATTACATTTCTACTTTTACAGCTGGTAGAGCCAGCTTTCTTCTTAGCTCAATTTCAAAGCTGATTCTTTGTAAATAATCTCTGACTGCATACTTTAAACAATAATCTGGAATAAATGCAAATTAGAATTTGCATATAGCAAGATTAACCAGTACATCTGTAACATATGTATTGCACAATTTCCAACTGTGTAGTAAATAAATATTTTAAGTTTCCTTTCTTGTAGCTGAAAGAGCACTGCGAATTCCTTTAAAACATGTTAAGTTCTTATATTAATTGAGCACTAAATGTTAATTCCATTTTATGATAAGCGTGGTTGTAGGAAGACCCTTCTTCACAAAAGAATATTGTCTCCAGACTTAAAGATTTTTAAATGTCACCATACTCTGCCATTTACTGGTCAAGATTTGATGTTTCTGAGGACGGGTCACTGGACCCGAAACGTTAACTCTGTTTTTTCCCTCACAGATGCTGTTAGACCTGCTAAGCTTTTCTAGCAACTTTGTTTCTGTTCCTGATTTACGGCATCCGCAGTTCTTTCGGTTTTTATTTTGATGGTTCCACCTTGAAATCATATATAATTATGGGCTCAATTTTACTAAAAATTAGCTAGATGTTCATGGAGGGAGGTTCATGGAGTTTAGCAAGTTATCACTTTTAATTCTCCAATGCTCCCCTGGTTATGTATGCACCACACCCCCTATAGTGTTGTTCTTTCTCTGTCTTGAACGCACCACTGAAAGTACTCACTACCGCCAGGACCTTCTGGGATTCGTGTCATACCTGCCATGTTTAAATTCCAACTATGCACTAGATCAAAAACGACAAACCAGGATTAGCCATTCACAGTTGCACTCTGGGAAGAATTATCCTGGGATAGTCAACAGAAATAAGCTGGCACCACAATTAGGTAAAAGGGACTTGGTGGATGAGGTGCTGGAGAGGAGGGTTTGTCTTTCCTCAGAAGACCATGGCCTGCTGATAGAAAGTTGCCAACAAGGTCAGTGTGCTGTCCACAGTCCGGAGGTATTCTCAACAATGCGGAAAAAAGGCTAATGACCTGTGCTCCACAATAGTAAGTACCACCATCTTCACTTAGCTACCTCACGCTCTTCTACTGCACTATTTCCCGCTGAGGTTTATGGTCTGCCACTCTCAGTGTTGCATGCAGCATCTCTGTCAATCATTTTCATCCACCCTGACCACTAATTCTGCGTGCCTTCTCTGTTGCCCCCACCTGCACTAGCACTAACAATTGTGCCAGCCACTTTCATTTCACTCACTTCCTCCTTTACCTCATTCCAGGAGTAAACTGCTCACATTAGGGTAAAGAGTGCCAACACAGGTGGTGGGAACATGACATTTATTTCCGCGCCTTGAATGAGAACCATGACTGCTCATGTTGTGATGTTGAGACCTCCATGTCCTGGTTATGCAATAAGATTTGTTGTTCACTGTGCTGCTGTCCCATTACCATCATTGTGAACATATTCTTAACAGGCTTGAGCTTCTACCCATATTTCATAACTCCTTCTCCCTTGTCCTCTGCAGGCACCAGCAGCGTCTGTAATGAACAGACCAGCCCGTCAAAATATCATATCCTCCTACATCTCTGAGGAAGAAGCCACAGATGCCTCAGAGGAAGCACCAACAACAGTCTCCTGCACTTCCCACCAGCTCAGATGCTGACACTTCAGTTGGTACTTTAGGTAGGATACAGTGAGAAGCACATTCTGGTTAGCACATCACAGCTGGCAGCCCAGATCACTGGTACTCTGAGGACTGCAGTGATCAAGTACCTGCTCAACCCTACACAAAAGAGGTGTCGATCATTAATAACTCCCTTCAAATGTCAAGCAGAAACAGAAATAGCAGGCAGGTTTGGCAGAAACAGGGGGCAAACTGATTCAAAGATTGGAGGAGTACAGCAATGCTAACTGTATCATACTGCCTAGCCAGGTTAGCGACTGCCATGGAGATTAGGGTCCAACACACTCAGTTTCTGCTGGATATATGCACAACTTGCATTTTAAATCATTGGTGCGGAACACTAGTGGCAAGAGGATAGGGCAAACAAGGGACCCTGACCTCACTGTGTGCCCCTTTTTCATAAGGAGATAGGGCAGTGCCAGTAGACTCTCAGCTGAAAGATAAACCACATGCAGGCCTCCAGAAGTTTCCACCAGGGACACTCTGGAGGCAGTCATCTCAACCTCTGTCCTGCCTTTAATCCCCAACCCTGTGGGAGTTCAAGCCAAGGAGGATGAACCTTCAGGGTGGGACACTGTCAGTATGTCTGGGCCATATAGCCACAAACACCACCAGGGCCACCCACCCAAACACTCCAAGGTCAAAAGGCTCTACTATAGGACAGGCTTCCTCCAACTTAGCTGTGAACCCCAGGACTGCACCAGGGCTTTGTGAGAGGGAAAGGAAAAATAAGATTGTCTGAGGGCACATAGGTGGCATTTGACAAACGTCATTGTATATGGAATATCATATTTGGAAATATATTTTCACTTTTCTTCATCAGCTTTGTCAGCCATTGTTATTTTGGCTACAACCACAAAAAATAAAGGTAGAGAGGCCTAGACTCCTGTCCTGACCCTTTCTGCACAATGGCTTTCCTTTCTATAGAGCCCAGAGCAGCATGAAATCTTCTCATGACGCTTTGAAGACTTACATCAGGTTGTAAGCCTATTCTTTATTGATCAACAGGAAAAGCATAAAAAGATCAAAGTGGTAAACCATGCTTGCAATTGGGTTTACATAGAGGACGCTGGCCTCCACTGTGTAAAGACATTTACAGTCACTGAAAAATGACTTCAAGCAACTCAGTTCGGCTGAATTATGTTCACATGCCTGTGTTATTTTGGCTGTTGCTGCTGCACTGTAGGATGCTGAAAGTTCTGTTCCTTCTAAAGAACATCCTTGATTTCTTAGTTAATAGAATGCTGTGGCTCTCGCAGATCCTCATCATCCATTACATAATCATGTTGCATCCTCCAGTTGTCCAGTGCAAAAAATCCTCTAACTGTATGGAACTGCAGCGAACTGCATGAATACACAACGTGGAGAAGACATCTTATGGCACTGTGCCCCAGGAGCAAAAGGTGTTGCATTGCATTTTGGAACATCACAACATCGCATTCTGACCACCACTTCTTGGACAGAGTGTAGTGCCCCTGCGCCTCTCTCACCTGCATGGCATTCCATGGGAGATGAGCAATTGCAGCTCTCCCGCATCTTCACCTCATTGTAAGGGTCCCAATGGCTGAAAACCCTGCATTGGAGGTGGCTACATATCCGATGGAGGTTGACTCTGGTCTGTGTGTTTCTCATCCATTTGTGTTGATGCTTAGTGCAGGGGGCCAGTGAGATGACCACAGCTTCCGTGCTTGGATCCATTGGGGATGGTTCCAATGTATCTGTATGGGCAATATCAGAAACAAAGGAGCTCCTCAGCAATGTATCATTCAACAGCCAAAACACACACACATAACTTTTAAACATCGTCATCTGAACATTGGAACATGGACGTCTCCTACAAGAGGCCAATGAGATGCTGCTGCATAGACCTTGCATATCAATGATCTGATTCAGATGTATGTTACTGAAGCCTTTTGGCACACATGCAGTATGAGAATGTATATGTAGCAATAGTAATAAAGATAATAATCTTGCCGCACTCTCAACCCACATATTACCCAAGAAAGCATATTGGATAAATATGTTAATTGCTTATGGTCCCAAGTGTGAGATGAGCAGCTCCTACAGGCCGTGGAACCTTGGAAGGTGATTGCAACATTGGGTATCGAAGGTAAATTTTTACAGCTTGTCTAACATTATAGCCAGTAGTAGGATTCATGTATAATGTTGAATGATGTAGTGAAGAGTGCTTATGGCCAGGATTTTTATTGACACTGTAGGTGAATACATGATGTCCCGCACAGAATTATGTGTTAACAAATGTCTTTAACCTGTACTGTATGGGTGTCTGTTAATGCTATTACTATACATGCTGATGTGACTAAAGACTATTCCTCTTAGACTTTGAGACGTGCCAGTTGGTTGAAGCTCAAGTAGTGTGTTTGCTGCATGACATGCAGGAGCATGCTGTAGGTGTGACATTGATTGGTGCCATTCAGCAACGTAGCCTCCTCCTTGACTGATCATTGCTCACAGCCATGTCAAGCTGTCTGGCTTTGTGCCTGCACTAATCAGCAAAACAAGACAGGCTTACTATAAGCCTGTAAATTCTGAGTGAGGGGCAAAGTGCAAAAATGCAAGACAAGGAATAGTAGAGATGCTGTGAGCATCCAAATGAGTCAGCATTACCAGAACAAGCTAAGATCTCTGAAGTACCACCTGCTTTAATTCATGAGATGGATGCCTGTCTCTATGCACATAATGGCCTGGCAGCAGCATTGCAATGACATATACCAGCGTGCTCCAAAGTGCAGTATTGAAATAGAGAACTGTATTCTAAGTGAGCCAGAGATGTGCCTGAGATGTTGGGGAGTACTAGCCAAGCTGGAGCTTCCAGGTATCTACTCAGGCTCTCACATTGGGAATTGCTGCCCTCCAGTTTTTCTCCACCATGTACAAGAATAGTAAACTACATATTAATGAGATGAGAATAGGGAAAAATGAACTGTTAATACATGCAAGTAGCCTTTTTACTGCTCACTAATGAAACTTTTATCATACGTTTCAAATCTTGGGTAGAAATATGAACTTTTGTTTCTCAACATTGAGGATCTCATTATTTCCAGCTCATTTTGTCAATCCGATCATATTTTCCCAACTAATTCGCTGTTTCCCACATCATTCATGACCTAGCAGAATTTCTCCACCCTATGCCTCCTAAATATTACAATGCTGCTACTTTGTTGACTGCTGTCTTGCCAATGCTGTTTAAGAAAGTTCCTTCTTGTGCTGGTGTGTTCTCACAATATTATTGTGCCAAAAGATAATATGTATACAATTCGATTAAGTATAAGGTCATGAATTTTAATGAACGAAGTTCTTTCCAAGTCAGAAATGAAAAGCTGGGAGTTGCATTTTCGTTCAGTTTCTGTGTTTCAACTTTGAGCTGCCTATAGCGTAAATAAAAGTTTTTTAAAAAGTTAATATATTTGCAGACTGCTTCCTAAAAAGACTTAAAAGCACAAAAGCTTTAATCTCCAATAATAGGAGAAATAATTAAGGCAATTTCCTTTCTCCCTTCCCTAATTCTATATGATAGTGGGACAAAGAGACTTTGATATTTGTGTGGTTGAATTGTAGTTTCTCCTGCTGTTTGATAAGTAGGGCGTCGTTTGAATCCGTTCCCTTTGTTCATTTTTTAAAAATACTTTTTTCTTTATGAAGCAACCTTATTGCTAGAATTATATGCTGGTCACTTGTATCCTTGGCAGCAATGCAGTTGTGCAATTTCAGGATAAAAACAACACGTTTTGTAAAATATATTGCCTAAGAATGTGCATCAAAACTATTTGATTTATCCTTTACATTTGCTCAGGTTTGTTTTGTTTGTTGCTATTTTTCTAGTAACACATTTACCTAATAATAAGCCATGAGAAAAAAATTGGTTAATCACAAGCAAATAACTGCATCAGGATCATTTGTGTCCAAATAAATATCAATGATCACAAGAAAAGGGAGAAATGTTATAAAAGTCTATTATTATTTCAATTGTATGCCTCTACAAGGAAGAAACAAATGTGCTTCTTTTAATGTGAATATTAATATTGTTTACGTAAAAATCTTAAGATTTGAAATTTAATATGAAGCATGATAAAAAAGAATTATGCAGAAATATGGTTTCAAAGTGTTAGTAATTTAAAATGCATGGTCATTGGAGAGTGAAAATTAAATTTCAATTCCATCGGCAACCTTCAAGGAGTAATGAATCTGGAAAGATTATAGATGGAGTGGGAAACCATTTGTGGTTGGTCAATTCACACTACCTCAGTTTCATTTCAACTTTTTTGTGCTTCTTTTTTTCATCAATCATGGGTCTCCATTCGGCGTAATGAAATCTGACTCCCACTTTAAGTGTGTATCTCCATTAAGAGTTGCATCTGTGCCCATGTAGTAAGCGGGTCAAAGTTCAGAACTTCAGTGACCAGGAGCCACTGATGTTCTGCGCAGCCAGGTAAAAATAACATTTTTTTCACAATCGTTCACAGCAGTTAAGAATGGACAAAAGATATGTAAGGTAAATTGTCCAAAAAGAATGTTGCATCTCTGACATGCTCTCTTATCAAAGCAAGGTCCAGGGCTGCATTTTAAAATAAAAGTCATTTGCTTTACATGAGAGAGGCACAGATCTCCATATTGCTGTCCTAGAAATCTAGCAAATTAATCTGGTTTCATTTGATTACAGTGAAAATCTGAGAAGATGTAGACCTTAATGCAGACTTGTGCTGAATTTTGAACTACTGTACTTGCCTAATGAAATATTAAAAGCACTTAGTACTGTCAAGCAATATCTTCAGCTGTTCCCTGGAGAGACTTACGAAACTAGGGGTGGGATTCTTGCTTGTTTTTATTTTTGCAACCATCCTAAGGAGCTCTGGGTGACTTGACAGGAGCCTTGTCTTTCAAACCTCTACGTTTTCACTAATGGCTGATAATCACTTTAAGTCGTTTTGAAGAAGTGTTTTAGCACTTTACTGGAGGAACCAATTAGAAAGCCTCTGAATCATTACATGTTCCTGAATTATCTTGGTGCCTTGGAGACGCATAAAAGAAAATTGAGTTTTGTCAGTATGAGGTCGTGGAAGCTAAAATTTGAAGCTGCAGTCATTGTTGTAAATATCCTTGACATTAATGCTAAGATTGTGTTTGGAGATGTGTAGTTGCACAGAACATCTCCCTGTCTAACAGTAGGCTGAGAAAATCAGACGTCATTTAAACAAAATTACATGTGAATTTCTGTGGCTGTACAGAGTCTGGAACCATAAAGAAAGCTACCTTTGCTCTAATTTGATTCTTTGATTGAATAATGAACATCTGACCATTTTCTACACAGCTTCTGTGTGATATTTATCTTTTATATATGTAACAAAAGAAGCTGCTTTTATGAAAATTATGAAGCAGATAATGAGTTTTTGACCTTCAATTTGAATTATTAAACCTCTAATCAAAAAGCTTGAGAGGGTTTTAATCTTCTCTTGAGTCCTTCTGTCTGTCCCCTTATCTCTGTGTGATGTAATTTCTTTTCTGCCTGACCACAAAAGCAGCTCACTTTTAGGTTTTCACCAGTACTGCCATGTTTTAATGTGCAGAGTGATGACTCTCTCTTCCTTGTTTGCCGTGAATTGCCATCTATCTATTCCAGACCTTCACTACAATGAGCACCATCCTCCTCACCCAACACTACATTTCAACCCCAAACAACTGGAATTGATAATTCCTCATGCCACCAATTTGTGTTGCAGCATTATTCACTCAACTGTACCATTTCAATGTGGCATGGGATTATTTTACAGATCCATGTCAAGCTGAAGTGAGTGTAATGGCTTTGTCTCCTCATGCTGTAGAATCCCACACTTTTTCATATTTGGGACAATTCCTGCTGCTCAAGCATCTGTATATGAACATCCACACAGCTAGGCTGCTCAGTTCCTCATTTGATTCCCAGCACCGCTAGAGATGGCAGAAACACTTTTTATTTCACTTGAAATAGAGGATCTTTTACCATCTGTGGATAAGTTTCAAGCTAAATATTGCATGTTTATAAAATCTTCAAGTGACTCTCACTTTCTATCTATTATTGTGTCTTGAATAGTCCAGTGGATGAATGCTTTTTTCTTTAAAAAAAGGTCAATATGTGCTGTTCAACAGGATTTATTTCTTTTTTTATGTGGAAGTAATTCCACGATGGCAGCAGTGTTGCCTACAATCCTTTGTCACAGTTTCTAAAAATTTCCATTAGTGTGACTTTAGCCCCAGAGTTTCCAGATTGCAGTGGGTGCTATCATAAAGAAATTTACTGCTAAGATAAAAATAATGCTCATGCAATCAGTGAACAGAGAGTCGCATGGACTGTGCATAATATAATTTTCCAGTATGTGCTGCAATTCTCACCACCTGCATATGCTCAGAAAACATAGGCTTTAGTCACCATGACTGCCAGATGACCATTTCTTTT
Source organism: Rhincodon typus (assembly GCF_021869965.1). NCBI lineage: Eukaryota > Metazoa > Chordata > Chondrichthyes > Orectolobiformes > Rhincodontidae > Rhincodon > Rhincodon typus. The sequence goes on from NC_063334.1 coordinate 54,670,292, forward strand.
AGTGGGCATATGGATGTTTTTTTTCGTAGCACTGTTGTCAAAATCAGTTATACAGCCAAAATCCTATTAAACTATCAATTATTTATCTCTTGAATTATTATGAAATGTCATGCGAACACCACCTTTCTTAAAAAAAAGGATTGAATTATGCACTAACTATACTCATCTCCCAATTTACTTAACAAATTGTCCTGTCATATATATGATAATCTTACTCTGCAGAGTAAAATGAGTCTTATTTTCCAGCTCCAGTACATGCTGTGACCAAGGCTCGGGTTTCAGCCTTTTAAAAATAGTGATCAGCGTTTTCATTTTGGAACATTGTAGCCATGCGGAAAATAGCGTATTATACATTTTTCTGAACATTTTAGGATATTGTTGGTTTCAGTTTCCTATTGAACAAAATGTTCCAGTGTTCCACAATATTTTTGTGTCCAGCAAGGAAACCTGAAGAGTCTGGTCTATTTGTTTTATTTTGTATCATTATAGAAAGAACTCTGAATACCTTGGAATCTGAAATGTCTGAAGAAATGTTATAAAGTATTTGATGCTGCAAACAAATGATAGAAATGAAAGATAAAATATTTGACACTATGGAACAACAATCTGGAGTCCCATGTTCATCCAATTCGTCGTATAATAAACATCACTTACACAAGAAGAAAGAAACATTTGTGACAATTTCATTACTTGATTCAAAGACAGCCCTGGTTTTCAGTCCAATGTCCTGATACCAGTGTGGCTATATTTGAATTTGGAAATATGGAAATGCCAATTATGGGACCCTGGCAGAAATTTTTGAGAGGCGACTAATTAAGTCTTTGCCTCAGAGAGACCAGTCCAATGAAGGATAATAGGATGGGGTCCTGGGCCTGCTGGGCCAACAGGAAGTGTGCCAGCACTGAGATTGGCAGCCGCAGTGTCAGAATTCAAAGTTGCAGACATTAAGTGAAAGAAAGGTGTACTTTAGAGATATGTTTAGTACAAAAATTACAAAGAAGTCACAATTACCAGGTTGTAATCATTTAGGAGGACTTCTTTTGCAAATGATGATGAATCTAGATTGTAAAGGTAGTCTCAGTAAAGGTAAGAATGACATTCAGCATTTATTTTTTGAAAAATCCATCGGGTTCATTAATGCCCTTTAAATCTGCCATCCTTTCCTGGATTGGCCTCCATGTGACTGCAGACTCATAGAAATATGATTGATTCTTAAATGGCCAAACAAGCCAGTCTGTTCGAGATCAATTTGGAATTGGCAAACAAATGCAGGCCTTGTCAGCGACACCTACAACCTATGGGAAAAAAGAAACATAGTTATGGCTTTCCAGGATGGTGTCAGTTTGTCAGAGAGAGTACCAGGCCTTCAGCAGCTGCCAGACAACTACCTATTTTAGGCCAGTTTGTGCCTTACTTGGGAGCCCACATTGCAAGCAGTGGATAGCTGTCACTTCCTCCACCCTTTAAACCCCTCAATCAATTCAACAAGTTAAAAATGCCAGGAAATCAGCACACCAGCCAACAGTAGAAAATTGCAGGCACTTACATCTTAGTAACCTCCTCTACAGCCCTTTAAAATTAAAATTAAAAAGTGAAAGAACTGCAGATGCTGGAAATCAGAAACAAAAACAGAAATTGCTGGAAAAGCTTAGCAGATTTGGCAGCATCTGTGGAGAGAAATCTGAGTTAACGTTTTGAGGTTCTGTCCATGTTCTGAAAGAGGATCACTGGACCTGAAACAGTAACTCTGATTTCTCTCCACAGATGCTGCCAGACCTGCTGAGCTTTTCCAGCAATTTCAGTTTTTGTTTCTTTAAAATTCCAGGCCTTTTTTGGTGTTTTACTGTGTAGTTTGGACTTCTGTGTGTACATGTGCTTTTGCATGTTGATATCCGGAGTTTTTGTTGTTTGTAACGATTATCAGGAGGTTAGTCTGATCTCAAATATTTCCTTTTTAATATTAATGTCAACAACTACATCTAAATCCTGCAAATATGATCATTTATTTTGGTGCCAGGTTGTGCATTTCTGCCAAACTTTATTGAACTTTTATTTTAAACATCTTTTCTACCTGCAGTCCTACCACTCAAGTCCTTGATGAAGATGAACCACGCTGCCTTGAAGAGGTTGATTACAGTGCTGAGAGCAGCGATGAGCAAGACATTGATCTAAATGAAACAGCTGACTTTGACACCCAATACTTTGACCCAAGTACACAGGAGGAGCAACTCTCCGATTCTGACATCCCAAAGACAGACTTCTTTCTCTAAGTTATAAATCACCAAAGAGGCTGGAAAATAAGTCTGATATCCTATAACCAATTAAAAAAATCAGGGTTAAAATAGTCTGCTTTGAGTAAGAGCTAGCTCACTCAGACATATTGGCTAAATTAATAATAAATATACTGCTGGTAAGACTGGAAAATTCAACTCTGTGTTATTGACTTCAAGTGCATTTGTACAAGTCAGGATAGAATCCTCTGCTGTTTTTATTTTCTCTGGATGCAGTTGCATGGCTGAAGGTTTGTTCCCACTGATTTTGTATGCGATTTTACTTTTCACTGTTAGTCTGTATGCACAGATTGTTCTCAAGATATGTACCAGTGATTCTTTGAGGGCAAATAGTAGTTTGTGGAGAAGTTGGTATTGGCTTGTCTGTTCAAACTTCAAATGACATCTGTATTTATTTCACCAACTTTCATTTTAGTTGTGTCAGACAGTGTTCCAGGATCGCTTGATGAGAAATACGCTGCTTCAGCTACAATGTTCAAATATTGAGAATTATATTGTTATTGTTACATAGAATTGATCTGTCTTGAAATGTATCCATCCTGCTGCTGAAAGAATATAAGTTGCACCTTGCTGTGGATTATATAAAAGGTAAAAGCTGGCTGTTACTGTATTTAAATTTATTGCCAACATTACCATACAATGTTGACACTATGTACAGCGAATTGTTAGCTTGTCATGAATAATGAAATGATGTAATTTTGATTTTCAGACTACAAATTAAAGAATTGTATTGTGGTAGTAAATTTGCATACACCTGTCAGTATTGTTTCTATTTTTGTGCCTAAAATGCTAATAAACTAAAAGCTTTAAAGCTCTGTTTCAATACATGGCTGTTGTAGGGCATTCAGAAATCAGAGCCTGACTGACCATTCCATGCTCGAAACCTCAGCCTGCACTCTCTCTCAAAATCTTTTCTTAGAACAGTGTATCCCAAACTACTTGCGAATGTGACTCAATTTTAATGTTTAAAAATTAATGTAACTCCAGCCACACAATAGCAAAACAGTAATAAAGCAAAACAATAATCTTCAGCATATAATCATTAAGTTTTGTAGATCAACGTTATAAATGTGGAAGTGCTTTTAAAGTATTTTGTAAGAATGTTACTGTATGTATTCACCAGTCCGTTACTTCAACTGACACACTTCAGTTCATGGACATTGGCTACGAAGCAGCAGATACTAGTGATATTTGCATTTGCATTAATCATTGATTTTATTATTCACTCAGTGATATTGAGTTTTCTGGCTGGATCAGAGTTTATTGCCCATCTCAATTTGCCCTTGAGACAGTTGTGGTGATATGCTGCCTTGAACCAGTGCAGCCCGTTTGATGATGTTACACCACATTATTGATTTTAATGCGAGACGAGCTGAGTAAAGTTTTAATTTTCTCCTGAAGATTCCAGTTCCTCTTCCCAACCCCTCAAAACAGTATAATTGGTTCCTCACCCCCAGCACTTCCATACACGGACACAGACACAGGCCCACACGCACACTCTGTAATCTGCTGCTAACCCCATTAACATACACTTCAATTATGCTGTAATCACACACACTAGTTGGCCCTTTACGGATCAGCAAAGCAGTGCTGGGCAGTGGGCAGGTTCAGCAGTTTTAACAGACCAAATCCCATCCTGATCCCAAGCCAACAAACTGTATGGCTCTATGGGTAATAATTGTAAATGATCTTGGAAGAAGAACCAATCCCAAAAGTGAGAGACAAACAGCATAGAATCTGCTTGGAGCTTGGTGCGGTGCTCAGTCTCAGAGGAGGGGGATCTTGCACCCACAAATGCTGTTTCTATGACCCAAATAGGATTACAGTTTTGAAAGTGTTGTCATAAAAGTTTATTTCTAGCTTGCACAGGGGATAGCCAATTTAATTTTTTAAAATGTGTACATAAAACCTAATAAAAAGACATGCAATAAAAAGTTGGGTGTGCAAAGTAATTAGTCATAATTTAAACTGTATAAATACATGTAGCAGTTAATTGCTAAAATTTGAAATGTACGTGGAGCTACAGTGCAGTGGTTAAGAGAGCATGCTCATGCACCAGTTTAACCACCATTTTGTGATGGCAAAACAGGGGTTAAATTCCAGCAATATGGTTACACAGACTTTGAATCCCTGATCCTTGGTTGTTGTCAGTCGGCACATAAGTTTTAAGATGTTAGTGAGCACAGTCAGTCTATATGTGGGGCAAGCAGAAACTTTGTAAATTTCTATAGCTAGTTTTGGATTTTTACAGATCTAGAATCATAGAACCCCTACAGTGTAGAATCAGGCCATTTGGCCCATCAAGTCCACACCAACCCTCCGAACAGCACCCTTCCCAGACCCCCACACTATCCCTGTAACCCTGCATTTCCCATGGCTAATCTACCAAGCCTGCACACCTCTGGACATTATGGTCAATTTGGCATGGCCAATCTACCTAGCCTGCACATTTTTGGACTGTGAGAGGAAACCCACAAGGAGGATGTGCAAACTCCACACAGTTGTCTGAGTTTGGAATCGAACCTGGGTCCCTGGTGCAGTGAGGCAGCAGTGCTAACAACCACTGACCAGCTCAGGCCAATCAAAAATAGAGATTCACCAATCTCTGACATCAGTTATATCAGTTTTTTCTTTAATAATAAATGGAAGAAAAAGAGTGGAGTTCTTATAACACCTTTCGTGAGCTTAGAACATTTGAAAATGTTTTACAGCCAACAAAGTACATTTGAAGAAGAGCTGTATTGTAATGTTGGGAAATAAAGCTGCTGATTGTGCGAAACAAAATAGTGTCCTTTAATAGGCTCAAATTATATCCTACTTATTTCTACAGTAACATATAAAGTGTAGAGAGGTCAGAACTTATGAATAAATATGCAGTACATACATGCATATACTTTATGGAGTAGATTCATGGTTCACCTTCCCATCTTTTGAGTAACAATAAGTTGAGCAATTGCTACCTCATTAATCAGCAAATAATATACAGTATAAACAACACCATAATAAAGTATATACATAAGGGGCAGTGGTGGCACAATGGCTAGTTCCCCTACCTCTGGGCTAGAAGGCCTGGTTTCAATTCTGTCCTGTACCTGAAGTGCATGATAACATGTCTGAACAGATTGATTAAAAATATTTATAATGGACTTTAGGAAGTAAACATCATATATTAATGTTTTCTTTGTACTGTTCTATTCTAAATATGAATATTTCATATTAGGTTTCAATTCAGCATCTTTTGTTAATACTTCTCTTGAACGTCTATCCGGGACAAATGGAGTTACTCCCCTGCTTTTCTTTGAAATTGCGCCATAGATCTTTAATACCTGCCTGAGCAAGTAGCAGAGAACTCTGTTTAATGTCTCATCTGAAATATGATATGGTTGATGGTGCAGTTCTCCCCCTGTATTGCGCTAGTGTTTAAGCCTTGATTTTTCTACTCAAGCCTTGGAGTGGGGCTTAGAACCTGGAACCTTGTGACACAGAGTGAGAGTATTACCAACTAAGCCACAAGTGATAGCTTGTTAACAAGCATATTGACTGGGATAATTTGCTGCACATGGCATGCTGAGGTTGATATGTACAGAGTGACTTTATGGGCCACATGACCAAAAGTGGGACGGGAGGGGTCACCATTCGGAGTGTTGGGGGTAGGGTGGTGTATGATCTGTGCAACAGGAGCATTCCCCCCGCCCCCCCCCCCACCCCACCTAGATGTCACCTATCTTTCTTCTTTGCCACCGGAATGACAGAAAATGAATGCCCATGCCCTTCTCTTCCCTCCGGGCACTGGGTCACTTGCTGCCCTAAAGCTCTAGCACTAATGTTTCTGGGCCAGTCATGATTCTGTTCAGGCTTCTTTTTGTACCGCCCAGCAGCACCCACTACTCAGCTTGGGTGTGGCCAACAGGTGATAGAGCTTACAACCAATCAGTTTAGCTAACATCTCCCAAGGGTGGAAGTCTATCCCATTATGTTCTGAGTTTATGCAAGCACAAGCTAATGGTGTGCAGTCAGTATTTTGCCAGTTGTGAGCAGTCAAAGAGATGTGCTATTTAATTCAATCCATCAATTGTTAGGACATGCAGTATACATGCCTGGCATAATCTGCACTGGAATTCATATCCCACATAATTAACTTGTGAGATAGGCTGAACGTCTGATGATTGGAACTTATGAAAAACTTCCCCCCCACAGCTTCTTATCCTCCTTGTTACGAAATCTGAGATCTCACTCTTTTCTCTTGAATTGCCCCTTTCTTTGTAATCATTACCTTAGTGCCTCTACCTCAGCGCCAGGGACCCATGTTCGATTCCACCTTCGGGCGACTGTGGAGTTTATATGTTCTGTCTGAGTCTGCATGGGTTTCCTCCAGGTTCTCCAGTTTCCTCCCAAAGGTAAGCTGGTTGGGTGAATTGCCCTGTTAAATTGCCCATAGTATCCAGGGATGTGCAGGCTAGGTAGATTAGCCATGGGAAATGTAGGGGTAGGGTGGTGGGTCTAGGTGGGATGCTCTTCAGAGGGTCAGTGTGGATCCATGGGCAGAATGGCTTGCATCCATACTGTAGGGAATCTATGATATGCCCCTACCAAAATTGCCAAAAGCCCAACTGACTGCAGAAGAAATCATTTTTTTTCTCAATGTCAAGGTTCTGATTTTTTTCATTTTTGCCATATTTTTCTACATTTCTGGCCATAGCCTATGCCACACAACAAGTGGAAAATTCCACTCATGATGTCCTCTAAAATAAGCTTCCAAAATATCTTTAGGTTGTTTAGTATCCTAGGACCAGTTTGTGTATTATCAGCATCATGCCATCTATTCCAGGTTTCAAACATACATCATCAGAATCCATAGGATCCTCCCCTTCAGACATTGAACATACTCCTATTTGATTTTCTATTCAATTCTCAACTTCCTCTGATTATGTTATGTATATTATTGATTCTATCATAGATTGTTACAGTTCTGCTTCTGAATTCATAAAGTTCAGATATTTTACTAGTTGCTTTGCAAATAAACATTCATCCCCCTATCTGTGTTCTGAATGTATTTTGTGAACTTTGAACTGCATTTGTTTTGTATCATGTAACCTTGACAGAACTAAATCTTCAATGTTTACTAAAAAAATGTTGAGCAACAGAGAAACTTTAAGAATTTCGTCATTTGTGTGGTCCTCAGAAGTAAGAAACTGTACTTACTTTGGTTTCCCTCCAAATACTTCTCAGACCTCTCATAAAGTTAAAAGTCTCTGATGTTAAACCTGAACATATCATTATTTAGAAGATCAAGATAAATTCTATCATTAGATCTTCTAAGTTTTCACCCTGTAATATCAAATTTTCTACACCTGGGAGGCGATGGCCTAGTGGTATTATCGCTGGATTATTAATCCAGAGTCCCAGGTAATATTCTGGGGATCCATAGCAAATGGTGGAGTTTGAATCTAATAAAAATCTGAAATTAAGAGTTTAATGATGACCATGAATTTGCTGTCAATTGTTAGAAAAGCCCTTCTGGTTTACTAATATCCTTTAGGAAGGCAGTTGCCATCTGCTGATTTGGTCTGGTCTAAATGGGACTCCAGACCCATAGCAATGTGGTTGATTGACCCTTAACTGCCCTCTGGGCAATTGGGGGTAGATAATAAATGCTGGCCTAGCCAGTGATGCCCTTATCCTGTGCATAAATAAATAATAGTTTTTAAAAATCCATCATGATTGTTCTTAGAACACAGGAGGAAATCTACATGTTAAATGTTGAGAAAGAACTGAACTGAGCTGCGGAATAGTTAGTTTCAAAGGACTGAGGGAAGTCTGAAATTGGTTAATTATGGTCAGATTAATCAAACACTTTATGCAACTCATTCACATCTACAATGCAGTACAGTCACAAAATGAATGAGCAGGAGTAAAGAAATGGGATCATTAACGATCAAAGTGGAAAGGCAAACAGATTTATGTTGGTGGGGTTGTTTGGACTGAGGACAGATTAATTGTCTTCTGATTTGGTTTAGCTGAGAGAATCAAAGCTTCGTCCAATTACATGTTTCCTGTGAACATCATTTAGGTAAATGAACTGTGGAATATCAGTTCTTCAGACTGATCACAACTGTTGATGTGAGCTAGTTCTTGGGCCTTTAACCTCACAGTTAGCTCAGGAGCATGATGGCCCTATTTGAATTTATTTCCGCAAGGCTTCAGAATATTTAAAAGAAAATTTATCACACCCCTCAGAATGGCAAGCAAAAGCCTTAGGTGAAATAAGCTCATAGTGTCCCAATCTTTGAGTATCTCTTCTTAAAGTCACAAATTATTTATTTTTACTGGCAGTCTGATTAAACTGACTTTGATTGCCTGGCAGTCAGATTCTCAATATGTTAGAAAACATATGCCATTGAGAGGAAAACACAATCCTTTTCTAATTGCAGACTGATGAATTATTGCAATACAATCTTTTGTGTAATGAAGGCAGAAAAAGGCTGGAAATGCAGAGATTATTGATCAGCAATTAAAAGACCAAAGTGAACAGTTTTAGGAGACCTTTCATTCATGTTGTTGAAGGCCACCCTGCCCTGAAACATTAACCCATCTTTCTATCAAATGAAAAATGACATTTTTATAGAGTTGCAAATGTAATGTACATCTCTAGTGCAAATTCACGAGAGATTGTGAGGAACTATTTAGAGGCAAGGAGGGAAGTATTCAGGCAAAGACAGGAATTTGTAAAAAGCTCAGACCTAATCCTTCAGCAAAAACCATCCCAGCATGCTACATTTACTGCCACAGTACTGTCATGTGCTAAGTAATAATGTATCAGTTTACCAGCAATGTGGAGAGCCAAAAAAATTACTTGATGATATTCCAGTATTTTGAGAATAATGTGTGATCATTTCTAATCGATGGGAACCAGAAAACATGCATGATTGCAGTGGTTGCCTGCAATAAAAACAACACAAACATTTGAAACAAATTTGTTGCTGTGTTAGATTACAAAACGAATCCAAGTTAGTGCCAGAGGGCAAAATTGAGTGAATTGTGCAAGCATGAAATAACCATTACAGCAATTAACGTATAGCTCCAGCCCATGATAAACTGAGAAGCTGATAATATAATGGAGACATTTGAAAAGTTTAAAGAAAAGCACAGACTGGCATTCAAAGAATGATGGAGTCATAGAGTCATTCAGCATAGAAATAGACCCTTCGTTCCACCCAGTCCATACCGAACATAATCCCTAAACAAACTAGTCCCACCGCCTGCTCCTAGCCCAAATCCCTCCAAACCTTTTCTATTCATGTACTTATCCAAATGTCTTTTAAATGTTGTAATTGTACCCATATCCACCACTTCCTTTGAAATTTCATTCCACTGGCAAACCACCCTCTGTGTAAAAATTTGCCCCTCATATCTTGTTTAATTATCTCTCCTCTCACCTCAAGAATGTGTCCCCTAGTCTTGAAATCCCCCATCCTAGGGAAAAGCCAACTACCATTATATACCCCTCATTATTTTATGCACTTCTATCAGGTCGCCTCGCAACCTCCTATGCTCCAATGAAAATGCCCCAGCATATCCAGCCTTTCTTTATAACTCAAATCTTCCATACCAGCAACATCCTGGTAAATCTTTTCTGAACCCTCTCCAGCTTAATAATATCCTTCCTATAACTGGGCAATCAGAACTAGACACAGTATTCCAGAAGAGGCCTCACCAATGTCATATACAACCTCAACATGACTTCCCAACTCTGAAACTCAAAGGACTCAGCAATGAAGGCAAGCGTGCTAAATGCCTTTTTAACCAGCTTATCCATATGTGATGAAAACCTCAAAGAATTATGTACCTGAAGCCCTAGGTCCCTCTGTTCTACAACACTACCCAAGGCCCTACCAATATTTGTATAAGACCTACCCTTGTTTGGTGAATCAAAATGCAATACCTCGCATTTATCCAGAGTGAACTCCATCTTCCATTTTTCAGCCCATTGTCCCAGTTGATTAAGGTCCCTTTCTAATCTTAGAAAACCTTCTTCACTGTCTACTGTGCCACCAATTTTGGTGTCATCTGCAAACTCAGTAACCATGCCTTCTATGTTCTCATCCAAATCGTTCATATAAATGACGAACAAAAGAGGACTCAGAACCAATCCCTGTGGAACACTGCTGGTGACAGGCCTCCAGTCTGAAAACAACCCTTCACTACCACTCTCAAAAAGGAAAATATCAGCTCTGTCCTTATGTGGAGAATAGGGAAATAGCTTTATTTATTTAATAGCTGGGACCTGAGTGAAAATGACAGCAAAAATCAATTGTTTTGAAAGTTTCAGCATATATCTCTAGCCAAAGTCAAATTATCAAATTAATCAATAGAAGTTTCAAAGCTTAAGCCAAGATCCAATTGAACCTATTGACAATTTCCTTACAGGACTGAAAAAATGACGCCAGAAAATGTAAATTCAGCAACACAAATTAAAGCCTGATAGATCTGCTTATGTGGTCTTCATGGCTTCAGTATAAAATGAACTGAATTGCAAGAACAAGGTCACAATATTGCAGGTCCCATGTAGTGGCGGAAAACATGAAGCCACAAGTGGACAGATAAAGGCACTGACTACCCAAATAGCTAGCCTTTAGTTAAGTCGAGAGAAAGGCAGTAAGTTTGATGCAATGAAACAGTGACAAAATAATGCACAACAGACAGAGAGAAAGGTGTGTAAGAACAATGGAAAACCACGAGTTCACAGGCAGGAGGACATTTCTCACATATAGAACAAACTGCACACCTGCCATGGTCAGATTCAAAACCATATCCCCAGAACATATTAGCCTTGGGATCTGAATTGCTCGTCCAGTGACAGTGCCATTACACTATCCCCTCCCTTTTAATGAGAAATTTATCACAGAAGTGTTGTCTTAAGGTAGTTAAATAATGCACAAGCCTTTCAATAGTGTTAAGAGTTGTGTAGATTCAAAGTCTAACATTGGAGTACAGGTGGATCCTGACTGTGTCTGAAAATTTAGCAGAGATCAGCTCAGCATACTACACATTGTCACTTTAAGCCCGAGTGAGCAAATTCAAAGCAAATGGAATTGGGGCAAAAGTACAGAGTTGTTGAAAACAAAATCACTGTTCTACTGGAGCAAATTCTGGTTTATCCATAATGTGGCATGAGTTTTAAAGGATGTCTAATGGAGCAGAGACGGTGGACGAGGAGTGTGGAACTGGGCATAGTTAGTATTTAAATAGAAACTGTTTTAATGTTTGAGGAGAATATAAATGGCAAACCATAATGAAGAGAAAGGGGACAATTCAGGATGGAACCAAATGGCAACTGAGGCATCCTCAGGGAGGAGAGGTCATTGCAATGTGCTGATTAGTTTGGGACCCTTTGCATCTTAAGCATTCGTTGTCTGTCTTTTTACCTTTACAAAGCCCTACCTCATGTGATGAAAGTTCATGATTTGTTTTAGTATTATTTGGAAACTCTGATCCTAAAATGGACAGAAACATGCATAATTTTCAGTTTGATTTGTATTTCTATACTATGCAGGTTAAGAAGGGAAGGACATAACTTTAGTTCAATTTTACATTAGTTCTGACTTATGCCAGGTTGTCTCAAAATTGTATTTAAATGCATTAAAATGAACTTTTAAACATCCTTGAAGTGAATAGCTCAGTGTTTCAGAAAATAAGGGTAGAAGAGAGAGCAAAATGAGTTGTTGCCCAACAAAAAGGTGTCCTACAACACAGGTAGACAAGACAGAACATGTTATTTTTAAAGAAAGATCAGAACCAACCAAAAGTATAGTGACTGTCCCCATTTCTTTCAAAGAGAAACAGGACATTCAGAGAGAAAATAAACTTGTGATGTCAGCAGCACAGTTTAATCCTGAGTGGCTTAGAGGTTTGTAAGAGAAAAGCTCTAGAAACAGAAGGCTTTAGGATGCCAGAAAGGAAGACATCCTGCTAGGCCGTTGACTGCATTAGTTTAAGAAACGAACATTAAGGAGTAAGTGAGTTGTGATAGCAGTTTGTTGAAGATTCTCGAATGAAACGTTAACTAAAGAAGATAGCATAAAGTGAATGCAGACGTTAACCCAGAAAGCAAGCAAGTACAGCCTTGTCCACTGAAGAAGGAAATTTAAAATGGAAATAGGGTGACCTTCCACTGATGTTTGATAATTTATAAAGTAGTTGTTAAGGTACAAAAGGTTGGCTTTTCTATTTCTGATATTTGAAATAAGACTGTTTCAACTAGCTGTTGTCATATTGTAATATTAGCTAGTGCTTTTTTTCATTTGTGCGAGATAAACGTAGATGTTCTTTTGTTCAAAGTACATTGACAGCTTCATGTGAATATGTTCAGTGACTAACTGCCATGACTGACATGGTAAACAAATTGCAAAAATAAAACTTGTGGTCTATCAAACCAAGCTTCATGACTTGTCCAGCATTGCCATCAGCTGAGTCCATAACACTAGATAACTGAAGAATGCATTTGGAGACATTCATCTTGTGATGTTGAATTTCTTCATAGTCATTAGGGCTTCAACCTCTTACCTTTTAATAACTTGATCTGATGTCTGGTACTGAAACATTTAAATGGCCTTCCACACCAGGCAGCAATAGATCATGAAAATTCTTGGAGCGATTTCCTTTAGCTCAAGGCATAAAGCACTCAATATATTGAGGAGAATATAAGTGGCACTTGAAGCACTCAATACATTGAGCCCCTGAGTCTCTAAAATAGCTATTAGTCTCTAGTTAAGATGTACTAAACCTATGTGATTTATTTGGATTGTTCTTGTTAATGACATATAACCAGATGAATTTCTTTAGAATACTGCTGTTAAACATTTTGAACTGTTACAAATTTCAGGTAGACAGATAATTCTGTCTACCTGAAGTCCTTATGATTAGACTTTTGGAACATTTATTCTGAGACATTATTGCACTATTATGAAATGAATATCCATAGGTAGTTTACCAGGATATTTGTTGTTCTTCAACTGATGTTAAGCTGTGGCATAAGGAGAATAATTGCCGGAATTAATTCCCTATGATATCAAATATTAACAAAATGTCTCAACAAATACACTGCAATAACTCACGGTAGGTGTGACCACTGTACACTCATTTAAATGAGGCCTTTGCAGAGCCTTGAGGCGAAAGCTCAGTGCATCAGAAAATAAAGGTAGAACAGAGAGAAAAATGGGCTATTGCCTAACAAAAATGTGTCCTATGACATAGGGAGACAAAGATAGAAACATCCAAACATTTAGTGACTGTGCCCATGGAAATGAATCCCATCTTCACAGCGAGAATACTCTCCATCATTTTGTGTGGCATTGCCATCATGCTAAATGGAATAGATTTCAAACAAATCAGGCAACCCCAAACAGAGTACTGAGGAGGTTCTGTGGGACATCAACAGCATAATTGTATTCAATCACAACATGTAACCTCATGGTTGAGCATAATCCCAGTCTACCATTATCATCAAGCCAAGGGATCAGTGAAGAGTGCAGGAGGGCATGCCAGGAATGGCATGAGTTCTACCTAAAAACGAGGTGCCAACCTGGTGAAGCTACAACACAGAACTGCTTGGATGCGAAACAGCAGACGCAGCATGCAATAAACTAAATGATCCCACAACAAACCGTTCAGACCTGAACCCTGCAGTTCTGCTACATGCTTTTGTGAATCATGGTGGACAATTACACAAGTAACTGGAGGAAGAGACTCTATCCTCAATGATGGGAGAGTGCAGCACATCAGTGCAAAAGACAAGACTGAGGCATTCACAACAATCTTCAGCTTGATTTCAGCTTCCTCTGAAGTTTGCCAGTCTTCAGCCAGTCCAATTAAAACATCAAGGTCAGTAAGATCCTTGCTCAGCCCCATGGCAAAGATCACTCCATAGAATGTGGCATGACTCACACTCTGCCAAAAAAAACCCCATGAAGATTCATCTCATGGACACTCTTATTTCCTTCTAGTCACTGGTGCATATATAGGTGTGTGTATGTATGCTTTTTATATACGTGGTCAGGTAATTTGAAAATTTACTGAACTCATCTCTGTTGAATAAAGGTCCTTTGTCATATCATAATGTTTGTGATACTCCAAAAAAAGTGAAAATCTGGTCAAACTTTGGAATATGAGCTTTTGTTTAATTAGCTGAACTATGACCATGACTGGGAATCTGCTGTACTCATCAATGAAAATCAGATGCTCACTGGTGTGCAACTTCTGTCCATGATCCTACAGTCATAGAGGTCTCAACACATAAGAAGTCCCTTTAGCCTATGCCGGTCATAAACAACCACCTAACTATTCTAATCCCATTTTCTTGCACTTGGTCAATAGTCTTTGTTGTTGGTGCCTTAGACACATTAATGGGTTTATGTGTTAAAAACAATTTACCCAAGTGCTTTTATCAATGAGGCGGAGAAAGGGGTACAGAATTCAGTTTGTGGTTCAACTCAATTTTATTAACAAAATATTCCTTATTAAAAACACCACATGAGCTTTCCCCAAATTCCCACAACATTATTCTTTATCTAGCTCTATCCGTCTGAGAAAGCATATTACCCACAACCACCCATGTGTTTGAGGGGCACAGTTGGAATCTCCTTCCCGTCCAGTGTAGGGCTGGTTCTGTCCATGAAGGTGGATCTCGCAGGTCAGGGTAGATCTTCTCCTGGGTCTTCTTGGGTTGCCTCATGGTCGTCTGCCATGAGTCTTGCTTGAGTCTTCGCTGAGTGGGTGGCTTCCAGGTGTGTGTTTTTATTCCCCCCTTACCCCAGACCTTCCAGAACATTCTGTGTCCTTTAGCCAATAGGGTCATGGGCACTGTTCCAAGTATCCAATGGGGTTGCACCAACACCCTTCACTATTGCTGTGTCTGGGAGGGGTTACCATACGTGTCCTCAGGCACTGGCTGGAAGTCAAGTTGTCAGAAAGTCTGATCAATACTTCTCCAATTCACAACCAGTTCCCCAATCCTTTATAGAGATAGTAAGAACTGCCGATGCTGGAGTC
>NC_063334.1:54686029-54700405 GCF_021869965.1 Rhincodon typus
GTCCTGACCCGAAATGTCAGCTTTCCTGATCCTCTGATGCTGCCTGGTCTGCTGTGTTCCTCCAGCACACTGTGTTATCCCCTATCATTTATGACCTCTTTGACCTTGGTTTCGAATGTTCTCTGTAGTTGATAGCTGCTGGCTGCTGTTTATTTTAGTTTAGCCAATTTTCTGTCAGGCCTGATTTCTCTGGCAATGGGTCAAATTAGAATGGTCAGTTTTGGGCTTGTGGTCACTTGGCCATGCCTGGTATGCCTTGGTGTATTGTAAGTTCACATCTAAATACTTTTTAATTGGTATGAGAGTTTCTGCATCTACCACCCTTACAGGCAGTGAGTTCCAGATTCCCACCACCAGCTGGGTGAAAAAAAATTCCTCACATCTCCTCTAAACCTACTGTTCCTTACCTTAAATCTATTCCCCTGGTCATTGATCCTTCCATCAAGGTCCCTTCCTGCTATGCCCTTCATAATTTTATACATCTCAATCATGTGCTCTCTCAATTTCCTCTGCTCCAAGGAAAACAAACCCAGTCTATCAAATCTCTTTTCATAACTAAAATTTGCCATCCCAGGCAACATCCTGGTAAATCTTTCTGCACCCTCTCCAGTACAATAACATCCCTCCTATAATGTGGATTCCAGAACTGCATGCAGTACTCTAACTGTAGCTCAACCAATTTTTTTTATCCAGTTCCAGTATAATCCCTCTGCTCTTAAACTCTATGACTTAAGTAATAAAGGCAAGTATCTCATATGGAGTCTTAACCACTTTATCTACCTTTTCTGTTACCTTAAGGGACTGGTGGACATGTACACCAGGGTCCCTCTGATATTCGGTGCTTCCCAAGGTCCTTAATATTCATCATGTATTTCCTTGCCTTGTTTATTGTGCCTAAATGCATCACCTCACACTATTCTGGTTGAATTCCATTTGCCACTAATCAGCCCATCTGACCAGCTCCTTTATATCGTCCTGTACTCTAAGTCTACCCTCCTCACAATTTACCACCCCATCAATTTTCTTATCATCTGCAAACTTACTGATCAACCTTCCTATATTCAAGCCTAAATCAGTTATATATACCACAAACAGCAAGGGCCTCAGTACTGATCTCTTCGGAACCCCACTGGACTGAACTCCAGTCGCAAAACTGCTCCCCAACTGTCACTGTCTACTTATTGCTACACAGTCAATTCTGCACCTCTCCTGTGGTCAAAAGAAATTGAAAATTATTGCCAGCATCCCTGTAATTTCCTCCCTTGCCTCACTCAACATTCTGGGTATATTTCATCTGGCCTTGGAGATGTATCCATTTTTAAGCCTGCCAGACCATTCAGAACTTCCTCTCTGCCTATGCTAATTTCTTTAAGTATATCATACTCCTGAGGAAGGGTCACCGGACCCAAAACATTAACTCAGTTTTTTCCTTCACAGATGTTGCCAGACCTGCTGAGATTTTCCAGCAACTTTCTTTTTGTTCCTGATTTACAGCATCTGCGGTTCTTTCATTTTTTATATCATACTCCTCCCTGATTTCTATACCCACAATGTCCTTCTCTCTGGTGAACACTGATACAAAACATTCATTTAAAATTCTACCTATATCCTCTAGCTCCACACACAATCTACCACTGTGGTCCTTAATGGGCCCTACTCTTTCTCTAGTTATCCTTCTCCCCATAATGTAAAATAACTTAGACGTTCCTTTAATTTACTGCCATTATTCTTTCATGCCCACTATTGCTCTGCTAATTTCTTTTTTTAAGTTTCCCTTGCTCATTAAGTACTCCTCTAGGGCTTCTGCTGTTTATCTTTGTCCAATCCTGCATATACCCAGATATCCAATGTTCACGGAATATAATAGTCCCACCTTTTGTCTTTTTGGACATGTTAGCCCTGTACTATTTTCCCTATTTCCTTTTTGAATGTGTCCCACTGCTCTGACATAGATTTACCTAAATGTATCTACTCGGGCCAAATCATACCTGATCTTATTAAAACTGGCTGGATTTCAGGCCCATCCTTGTCCTTTTCCATTGAACCTAACACAGTTACAATTGCTGTCTGCAAAATGCTCTCATTATATAAAATTAAGTCCAGGACTATCCCCTTTCTCATAGGGCCTTCTACATACTGGCTTGAAAAGCTTTTCTGGATGCATTTTAAGAATTCTGCTCCCTCTAACACTATGACTTCTCCAGTCAATGTCAGGGAAATTGTAATCCACTACTATAACTAGCCTATTATTTTACATGCCTCTGAAATTTGCTTAGATATCTGCTCTTCTGAAGGTAGTTCAGACACCATGAAAATTTAACATCATGGTTGCCTGACATGGCAACACTGAATTTTGTGTTCTACTGTAGATTAATTCCTGGGAACTTTGCCTTTCCCTAAAGAGTTATTTGGGCTTAACGGTTCTGTGGTGACCTTTATGCACTCTATTGACAATACACGTCCTCAATAAATGTGGGATATCAATGTAGTTTGTGCATAACACAATCTCAGATCTGGTTGTAATGTTGATCTCATTCCAAACATTGCAAAGATCTTGCAACCTAAAAGAGGTTTTAGTAGTAGATGACTTCTTGATCACCCTTTTTTGATTTTGTGATTGCATAACCAATATACATAGATGTGATATCTCATCTTGTTTTGTTGCTGCTTTGGTGACAGCCAGCTTTAGTGACACTGGCACCATATTTAGACTTACATAGTTTAAGTTGTTTAGCATCATTTTCCTGATGACTAATCAGCCTGTCTGGAAAGGAGCAGTCAATGTTTTGGGTATTATCCTTCTTCAGGACTGGATGTGGGGGAGGAGCAGCTGCAGATAAAGTGGGGGGTAGGGGTGGAGGTGGAAAGGTGGTGATAGGTGGACACTGGTAGTAGGTACAACCTGGTTGGTCAATGGGAGGGATGAATCCAGTTGGTGGCTGGAAGGGTGGGTCAGAAGGTGGAATGGAAGGAAGGAGGTGGGGCTGGAAGGGAAGCCGGGGGATGGGTGGGAAGGTTATTTGAAATTGGAGAACTCAACGTTGAGTTCTCCAAGCTGTAGGGTGCCCAGGCAGAAGATAAGGTGTTGTTCTTCAAACTTGTGTTCCGAGTCGTTGTGACACTGGATGAGGCCGAGGATGGACATGTCGGAGGGGGTGTGGGGCAGGTGGTTGAAATGGGCAGTGACTGGGAGGTCAGGCTGGCCATAATGGGCCAGACAGAGATGCTTGGCAAAACAGTCACCTAGTCTATGTTTGGTCTCACCACTGTAGAGAAGACCACATTGGGAGTACCGGATGCAATAGACTAGGTTGGAGGAGATGCAGTGTTGTCATGTCAGGCAACCATGCTGTTAAATTTTCATGGTGTCTGAACTACCTTCAGAAGAACAGATATCCTTTCCTCCAGATGCTGCCTGGCCGGTTGTGTTCTTCTAGCCTCCTGTTTGTCTACTCTTTTCAAGTAAGTGGTGTATTATGTGGATCGTTGATTAAAATCGCAGGATTTATTTATCACTTCAAACATAATTCCATACAGGTAGAGATGAAATTGTAAGATTTATCATGTAATTGAGAATGCTTCTCTCTTTTTGTGAATAAATAATCCACAGGCATTAACAATCTACTGGATGTTGCAATGATTGATAGGTCTTCTAGCTTGTCTTTCTTCATGAGAACTACACTTAAGCCAAACAGTCTTGCAGCCATAACTAATTTGGTGGATTTCTCAGGATTGGAATAGGTGTTTGTGCAACTTGCTGACTTTCATTTATTGGCCTGGGATATAGGCTTGTGTGATATAGTCTATTCCCACGTTTATGAGATCACATAGAGCCAGTTAGCATGGCAGGGTCAGTAATTAAGCAACTAAGCAGGAGGTCATGCCAGGAACGGCACTAGGCATGCCTAAAAATGAGATGTCAACCTTGTACAATCACCAAACAGGATTACTTACAGGCCAAACAGCAAATGCAGTGATAGGCAGAATTAACAATCCCATAACCAACTGATCATATCCAAATTCTGCAATCCTGCCACATCCAGGCATGAATGGTGATGGACAATTAAACAACTCTCTGGAGGAGGAGGCTCCACAAATATCGCCATCCTCAATGATGGAAGAACTCGGCATCTCATTGCAAAAGATAAGGCTGAAGCTTGCATAGCAATCTTCAACCTGAAGTTCCAAATGAATGATCCATCTTGGCCTCCTCCAGCAGTCCCCAGTATCACAGGTGCCAGTCTTTAGCCAATTCAATTCATTTCACACAATATCAAGAAATAGTTGGAGGCACTGGACAGTGCAAAGTTTATGGTCCCTGACAACATTCTGGCAATAGTACTGAACACTTGTGCTCCAGAACTTCCTGCTCACCAAGCCAAGATCTACCCAAAAATATGGAAACTCGTTCAGGTATATCCTGTGCATAAAAAGCAAGAAAATTCCAACCTGATCAACTGCCACCCCATCTGTCTACTTCTATCATCAGTAAAGTGATAGAAGGTGTTGTCATCAGTGCTATCAAGCAGCACCTGCTCAGCAATAATCTGCTTAGTGATGCCCAGTTTGGGTTCTGCCGGGACCACTCAGCTCCTGACCTCATTGCAGCCTTGATTCCAACATGGACCAAAGAGATGAATTCCAAAGGTGAGGTGAGAGTGACAACCCTTGACATCAAGGCTGCATTTGACCACGTGTGGCATCAAGCAGCTCTAGCAAAACTGGAATCAATGGGTATCGGGGAAAACTCTCCACTGATTGGAGTTATACTTGGCACAAAGGAAGATGGTTGTGGTTGCTGGAGGTCAGTCATCTCAGTTCTAGGACATCTCTGCAGCATTCCTCAGGGTAGTGTCCTAGACCCAACCATCTTCAGCTGCTTTATCAATGACCTTCTCTCCATCATAAGGTCAGAAGTGGGGATGTTTGCTGACAATGACACAACGTTCAGCACCATTCACAACTCCTCAGATGCTGAAGCAGTCCTTGTTCAAATGCAAGAAGACCTGGACCGTATCCAGGCTTAGGCTGACAAGTGGCTAGTAACATTTGTACCATAAAATTCCAGGCAATGACCATCTCCAATTAAAGAGAACCTAACCATTGCCCTTGACTTCCAAAGGTGTCACCATCACTGAATCCCCCACTATCAACATCCTGGAGGTTACCATTGACCAGAAACTGAGTGGCTCATCATATAAATACTGTGGCTACAAGAGCAGATCAGGCCCTAGGAATAGCTTTTTCCCAGGGTAGAAGAGTCAGTTACTAAGGGGTATAGGTTTAAGGTGCAAGGGACAAGGTTTAAAGGTGATGTACGAGACAGGTTTTTTACACAGAGGGTGGTGGGTGTTTGGAACTTGCTGCTGGGGGAGGTAGTGGAAGCAGATACGATAGTGACTTTTAAAGGGCATCTTGAGAAATACATGAATAAGATGGGAATAGAGGGATACGGTCCCCAGAAGGGTAGGAGGTTTTAATTGCGACAGGCAGCATGTTGGTGCAGGCTTGGAGGGCCAAAGGGCCTGTTCCTGTGCTGTAATTTTATTTGTTCTTTGTTCTTTGAATACTGCTGTGAGTAACTCACCTCCTGACTCTCCAAACATTGTCACCCCACCATTGGCCTCAATAGCAGCAAAGTGTACCATACAAAATGAACTGCAGAAATTCATCAAAGATCTTTCGATAGCACTTTCCAAACCTAAGGAAGGGCAATTAATTGCTGGCCTAGCCAGTGATGCCCATGTCCCACAAATGAATGACAAAAAAATAATTTAAACAAGGGAAAAAACAGGAATGAAGATTGGTTCAAAACCTACTTTGCAAAAATATTACTGAAGTGAAGAATATAGCTGACCTGGCTTACACCCTGCTTTCTCATGCTGAGGCCCATAACTATCTCATGTGAGCCAAGGTAATTGTGCAGATGTCAGTAAGGTATTGAATCAACCAATGTGAATATATTCAAACCGCTAGTAACAATTGTAATCTTTGTGCTGTGTTCAATAGTAAGAAAAGGACACTTGGCTCCACTATCATTAATGCTGCTACTTTAAAATCTGCAGGTAGAATGTTTTCATTGAAAGGAGACAGCAAATGGTTTGTTGAGTGGAGCACTACTCCAAGCTTGAATCTTATGTGAGCCGAATATTTCTCTGCTTATATTTGATTTTTTTTTTGCATTTACTATTAGCTTGATGTGGAACCCTCATCACTGAAAAGGTCATTGATGTCCACCAGTTCGGAAAATACCTGGTATGGATAGATTACCAGGTGAGCTACTCAAGTATTAAAAGCCCCAAAGGCTGCCCTACTTCCATGACCTCCTCCTTCTCTACTGGAGTGAAGGCTTCATCCCATGTGTTATGTGTGTTATGCTAAAATAATCATGTTATACAAGTACAAAGGCTATTGAGTAGACTGCAGCAACTGTCAGGACAGTCCACTTCCTAGCATCTCTGGAAAGACATTTAGTAATGAGAATTCAACCACTAGCAAATAGAATTTGCCTGAAGGCACAATGTAGCTTTAGACCTGACAGATTTACAATGGACATGAACTTCTCCCTACATCAACTTCAAAAGAGCTTCCAAGGGCAGCAAGCTCAACTCTTCCTTATTTTTGTACATCTCACTAAAGAATTTGACACTAGGGCTGGCACGGTAGCTCAGTGGTGAGCACTGCTGCCTCACAGTGCCAGGGACCTGGATTTGAATCCACCCTCAGGTGACTCTGTCTGGAGTTTGCACATCTGAGTGCTCTGGTTTCCTCCCACAGTTCAAAGACATGCAGGTTAGGTGGATTGGTCATGCTAATTGCCCATAGTCTCCAGGGATGTCTAGGCTAGGTGGATTAGCCATAGGAAATGCAGGGATAGGGTAGGGGAGTGGGTCTGGGTGGGATGCTTTTTGGAGCGTTAGTGTGAACTCGCTGGACAGAATGGCCTGCTTCCACAATGTAGGGATTCTATGAACAGGCTTAAACTCTACTCTGCTTAGTATATTTTTCTCTATACTACTGACTTATGTTTTCTCTGCTGACATGAAAGGAGCATACGTCCATGGACAACCAGATGAGAAACTCCTCAATCTCTCAAAACTGAAAGCCGAGACAAAAATGCAACAGGTCCTGATCAGAGAACTAGTGCATGCTGATAATGCTGCATGTTACCCAGATAAAAGACCAAATCCAAACGCTCAATGATTATATGTCCCATGCTGTGTCAGGATCAAGCAAACTGTAGCTTTGTGTGTGTATTTCCAGTGTGATCAGACTCAACATCACACCACTGGAAACAGTCAGCTAGTTCTGCTACATTGGATGTACGGTGACAGGCAAACTTGGTGAAAAAAATCTACAGGTGCAATGGAAAAGCAGCTACCAACTTCTGTTTGACTAACAAACAACGCATGGAAAACAACAAATTATCTACAGGACCATGATGCTCAGGCCTGTCTCCTTAACATGCTGCTGTATGGCAGCATAGTCTGAACAACATACACCTACCACGGAAAAGGCAATAATTTCTTACTGTGGTGTCTATGACACACTCTTGGCATCAGATGTAAACACAGTTACCTGTATTTGGAAAGCATGGACAGGGGAGTGAACAGGAGCTATTATTTTCCCTTCACACGGAACCAAATTTACACATTTGTGAATTTGAATTCATTAATAATCTTATTTCCCTATTTTCTTCCAAAACATGGACTCCTCAACAACACCACTCAGAAAATGTATTCTACTGAATACTGAATTCTCTACTGAGTTCTCTCACGAAGATAACAGGATATTTATTAGTTTCTCTTAATCACACCTTATGCAGAGTCGCCAACATTGATGAGATATACAAAAGTTATATTTGTGATTTATAGGAGTGAGATAAATTGCAACCCATTAAACAAATTGAGCTGTATTTAGGCGTCAAAATGATATGCATCACAAATATTCACAATATCAAACAAAATGAATGACTTTCATCAACATTTTGTGATGAACCTTAACTAATATGACATGAATGTAAACAATTGACTGCTCGTTCTTGTTCTTCCATTTTTTTTAAGCCTACCCTGAAAACTTTGGGTCACATTTTAATGATAAAGTTGGTAAGAGTGCTTTGAATATGCACATACCACTTGAAGGATTTTAATGAATATCAATGAAGAGATGTGGAAGAGGATATCTTGTGCTTTCTCTCCTTCTCTTTTAAAGCATTATTAATCCACTCATTTGAGTTACTAATAAAATAAACTTCGACTCAGTTGTCAGCGAAAAGAATGGGAATGCTTGGAGTGGGCATTTTGTATCATATGAGACTTTCTGTGGAGATCATTCAAGTAAATACTGTATGTGAATAAATATTTGTGGTTGAAGTTTTGGAGTGTGAAAGATTCCAGTGTGCTTACTGAACATCGACACTAAATTATCAAAACTGCTCAGTCTAGAAAGGGTAAATGACAAACATGTAAGTAACAAACATGTTTAATTTAATTCATTCTCAATGCAACTTTGAAAAGTCAATATTTACCTTGACTTCTGTGGGAAGGCCAGCATTTCAATTGCAGCAGTGAGTTGTTGTGTGGGTGAGGTATGTTGAAGATAGTGCTGCTACCTTTCACTGTACCTGGGCAAATCCTTTCCATGGATATTTCTATTTCATCAATGTCTTAAAATGTCTTCCACCCACACTCCGCCATGTTTGTCCAGAGTAGTTAAGTCATCTGAACATTTTACGCACTGAAGCAGATCCTAAAAAAAATCTTATTGAAGCCATTGTCCTGTAAGGTGTTCCATAAGTTTTAATTTTGAGGATGTAACAGCATGCCTGCTATTATTCTGTACATTCTATTTCTCTATTTTTTCTAATTTACTCCTATGATCTGTAATGCTGGACTTTTTGTTTCTCTATTTTTCTAATTTCTTTTCCTAAGAACTTGTACTGAAGAATCTGTACTTAAGATGGTGTTGTAAGTGGCAACTTGTAAACTTTTCACTGTACTCACTTGGGTACGTGACAATAAAGCTAATAGTTCAATTCAATTCATATACAAACATGAATTCTTTTTCCATTCTATTTCAAAGTACTTACTTATAGAGCAATCTGTCTAAACAGTAATTCACATATCAGGAAAAGCAATTTTTAAATGATATTTTGGACAAGTTCAGTCCACTGGAGAAGAAAATATTTGAATAATTAGTTTGAAGAAGACTGTTTTTCCACAGTGAAATTACAGGAAACGTGTGTTGGAAATATGCACTTTGATTTGCATCTCTTTCTTGTCATAAGAAACAGCATTTTCCAATTTCTTTGTTAAAAGTGAAATTACACCTGAATTCATGACAATAAAACGCACCTCAATGATAAATGGAACTTGGTAGTTACTAAATTAACAGGATCAAAAACAAAATGATTCCAGTCAAATTAAATATTATTCAAATTTTAGAAGGCCAATGATTCAACTCATAAACTCTGTTTGCTTCCATTTCCTTATCCAAAGTGTGGATTTGGATTTCTTCACCAACATTTCACACAGCAGTTTCAAGTTTTTGGCAATCCTCCAATTATGTTAAAAACACTTGAAATACCATGGCAACAGTAATCATGCTGGAGGGTTACCATGCTACTTTACATAAGTGTTATTGTCAGACTGCCAGTGAAAACAAAGGTCTGTGAAAGCAATAGATGTGAACAAGGGTCTGTTTAAACCCTAGATTAATTTTAATTCATTTTCCTTCTAAATCAGAATTGATCAATACCATTGAGGTTTTATCCTGCCAAAACCTGAGTTTGCTCCTATACATGTCTATCAAAAGTGTTTTCTCACTGGTAATTTTCTGTGTGACTGCTGTCTTGCACCTCCTCTGTCTCAATCCTCTCCAATACAAATGCTCATGTGTTAGAAATGTTTAACTAGTACAAATATAGTGTTCTAGAAGACACAGAAGGCTGATACAAAGTGTTAGATAATGTGTTACAAAGAAAACCAGGATAAACTCTTTAACCTTGAAAAGACATAAGAGGGAACAACATGCAAGTATACTAGATATTGAAAGGTCTATACAAGGTCTATTCTGGCACTGCTTCAAGGTAAGCTGTACATTAGATGTGGGCACTGTATTGCTGTATGTATCTTGCCATTAAGACAATTCACCTTTTAAGGATTTCCGGGACTGTGCTTATACAATAATGTGACTCTTCCTATCAGTCAGCCTGGCTGGAAGCTGCACAGAAAAAAATTAGTTATTCTGCAGAAATGTCTTTTCTGAAATTTATATAATCTGTGTTGTGGTTTTAAATGAGCTAAACCACGGAGTTAATCAGCACATGCTGAATGATGGGCATCACAGTGGCACAGTGGTTAGGGGTAGAGGGGCTGAGTCTGGGCGGGATGCTCTTTGGAGGGTCAGTGTGGACTTGTTGGGCTGAATGGCCTGCTTCCACACTGTAGGGATGCTTTGACTGAATAATAGAATACTATCATTAACACACTAGGTAGTGATGAAAGGACATTTTAATCTAGAAAGGGCTTGGAGTTTCTTGATGCAAAGACTATTGAATATTTGTGTTCATTTTCTAATTAGAATATTAGAGATGCAAATTTTGAGTTCATTCAAGATTTTGTTAGATATTTTGACGCGAGGGGTGGTGAGGATTGTAACAGGCCAATTTTAACCTAGTCACTTGAATCTTGCTAAAAGTGACCAGTTTATTTTCCTGCTTGGAACTCAGCTTGGAACTTTGAATTAACCAGCAATGAGATTACAATGAGATGAAATGCCTGGCTGAAGTAGTTGAGATCTTTATGATTTTATGGAAAACGAGATCGTATTGCATCAATGGGAATCATTTGGTACTTTGGTGTGACACTCCTGTCAGAACTGAGCAGGTCAGCATCTTGTGGAAAGGCTGAGGTGGCACTCCAGGTAAGTTTAATGATTTCCTTTGGGAAGCCAACTGGAGGATGAGTATTTCCCTGGGCACAAAAAGAAAGTTGTGGCTTCACTGTCCTGGACTCTCCAGGATATTCCTTCTTGGTCAGTCCAGAATTAGAAGGTTCTGTTTTAAAATTAAGGGTTACAATTTTAGGACAGAAACAAAGAGAAATTGTTTCTCTCAGAGAATTGCATGATTATGGAATACTGGCTTAGAAGATGGCAAAGTTAGGGGTCATTAAATAGTTTTAAGGCACTGTTAGATGAGGAAATCAAATGTTATTGGGATTGTTGGGAAAGTGAAATTCAAAATACAAAACAGAGCAGCCATGATCTTACTTAATGGCGGAGCAATCTCGAAAGTCTAAATCATCTACTTCTGCTCCAACTTTGTATGTTTGTATGAAACAAAGTTGGAGCCTTGTCATGTTGGATCGCATGTCCACTGTACAATAACTACACAAAATGGCTGACACCATGTATAATGTGAGTGATTAAGTTACTGCTTTGTTTTCTTCAAAGTGGATTAAAACTTTCAGAATTGGAGGCCGTGCTAGAATCAATTACAGTAACCATGCTTCCACTAATTCATTAATGTCATATATTTGATTTCAATTTGTGCCATTCAGTGTCCAAGAATGCATTTTAAGAATTACGGCCTCAAGCAATTATGACCATCACAGTGTGAGAATTAATTGGCTCCTTGTCATGTTAGCTAAACTGATATAATGAGACAAAGGCACTTGAAGGTGGCACACAAGATTTCCATTTTGCAAACACACTCTGTAGCTAGTACTGGAAGCCAATGCTGCAGGAATCCCACACTGAGCTGTATACTTGCAAGAACATGGCCAGTGATGTGGAAGGAGCTTTTTCTTTGGATTGGAAATGAATTAAGGGGAGGCAATGGCCTAGTGGTATTATCGTTGGACTGTTAATCCAGAAACCTGGATTAAAATTCTGGGGACTTAGGTTCAAATCCTGCCATGGCAATAGTGGAATTTGAATTCAATAAAATATTCTGGAATTAAGAATCTAATGACCATGAATCCATGGTCGATTGTTGGGAAAAAACCCACCTGGTTTACTAATGTCCTTTAGGGAAGGAAACTGCCATTCATACCTGGTCTGGCCTACATATGTCTCCAGACCCGTAGCAATGTGGTTGACTTTGAACTGCCGTATGGGCAATAAATGCTGCTTAGCCAGTAATGTCCTTATCCCATTAATGAGTAAAAAAGAGAATATCATAGTGGCTTGCAGGCCAAATTCTACTCCTGCTCAACCCAAAAACGTTGGTTGTGCAACATACATTTGGATAAGGTGACATTCCTCAGAGCTCCTTATCAAGTCATGATAAGGACTTCCTTGGGAAGCCTCCTTGCCACAATGTGTGATAGCATAGCATGAGGCTTCATTGTGATGGATGTGAGGATTCATGAGTTCTTTCAATAAAATTGTGTTATCTTTCTGATACTTCTCACAGATTATCTGCTGATGGACGTCACATGGAAATTGCTATGGCTGGAGGCCTTAAGGCCTTCAGTCTACTCCGAAGACACTGTAGAATAGGACAGCAATTACTACTTTGTCAGCAAACCTGGCAAGGGCAGAAACCTCCAATGGCTGCAGCACATTCTTCAGAGGGAGAATCAGTAAATCCAACAATGAGATGGAGGAGAACCCATATCTATAGATTTGCTATCACTTTTTTCACTTGACTGATTTTTTTCATTAATTTGAGACATAGACATTGCTGTCTGGCCAGCATTTATTATCTGTCCCTACTTACCCTCAAGAAGATAGTGGTGAGGTGCCTACTTGAGCTGTGTGGTCCACAAGCTGTAGGTTGACCCACAATGCCCTTCGGGAGAGAATTCCAGGCAATATAGACATGAACTAAGGACTTCCTAGGCCATCATCACCAAATTGATTAGTACTGGAGTAGGACTTGCACTCAAAAAGACTAGGTGGTGGCATGGTGGCTCAGCGATTAGCACTGCTGCCACACAGCACCAGGGGCCTGGGTTCGATTCCACTCTTGGGCAACTGTCTGAGTGGAATTTGCACATTCTCCCTGTGTCCGTGCGGGTTTCCTCCAGGTGCTCTGGTTTCCTCCCACAGTCCAAAGATGGGTTATAGGGGGATGGGTCTGGGTGGGATGCTGTGACAGACGGTATGGACTTATTAGGCCGAAAGGCCTGTTTCCACACTGTAGGGAGGCTAAGGTGGCTATCCCATTCCAGTGGCCATCAAGTGCCATGCTTAAAGGGGCAGCTGGAGACCTGTGTAGCATCTCCCAATCCTTGACCAATAAATGTATCCAGGATGCATCTAATGTCTTTTTCTTCAAATCATTACAATTCATGTTCTTTCCACTTGACAAGGATAGCCAAGCAGCCTGAGCAGTGCAAATGTCCACCATCACTGGCTTCTCCCAGGTGCAAGGAGCTATAGAATGCAACCATGGATAACACAGTGTGGAGCTGGAGGAATACAGCAGGCCAGGCAGCATCAGAGGAGCAGGAAAGTTGATATTTTGGGTCAGGACCATTCTGAAGAAGGGTCCCAACCCGAAACGCCCAACTTTCCTGTTCCTCTGATACTGCCTGGCCTGCTGTGTTCCTCCAGCTCCACACTGTTTTATCTCTGACTGCACCATCTGCAGTTCTTACTATCATAGAATGCAACCATGTTGCTTTGAGAGCACCTATTACTACCTTGCTGAGTTCATTAACAGAAAGGGCTTCCATTTCATCAATGTTTAGATTACATGTGATTATCGATGACAAATTTTGGAGGCCTACACCTTAAACTTGGGAACTGCTATGACTCTGAAATACTAGGGATCTCATGGGTTCCCATCTCCTTCCAAGGTTCTTGGACCATACTGGGACAGCTGCTGGGGAGATAGGTGAAACCTCTTCCAAATATGACTTGTAACACCTTAATGAAACCCTGAAATAGATGCAGGACAAAGTGCCATGCTGGTCACATGTTGATCACAGCCATAAGTTAACATCCCATAGGCTTCCTTAAAATGAGATGTTGACACCTGGACTGTTCTGACAGAGCCTTGCAGGATAGCCCAAAAAGGGTATCCAGCATCATTGCGGTAAACTGCGCCCTTCATAATGGTGATCAACAAAGTTGAGAATGTCTAAGATGCAGATGGACTGGAGAATTGACACCAATCTTTTGTGGATGCAGATTAGGTTCAGGATCAGGACATTAACCATGAGGGCTAGTCATGAAAACATGACAGAGCAATGCATTGTTGAGCATGAAGTAACTGAGTGAAACCCACTTCCAGGATGAATTAGAGATAGTAGGAACTGCAGATGCTGGAGAATCCGAGACAACAAGGTGCAGGGCTGGATGAACACAGCAGGCCAAGCAGCATCATAGGAGCAGAGAGGCTGACGTTTCGGGCCTAGACCCTTC
>NC_063334.1:54710405-54793728 GCF_021869965.1 Rhincodon typus
ACATTTTTCTGAAGAAGGGTCCAGATCCGAAACGTCAGCTTTCCTGCTCCTCTGATGCTGCTTGGCCTGCTGTGTTCATCCAGCTCTACACCTTGTTATCTCAGATTCTCCAGCATCAGCAGTTCCCACTATCTCTGTTGAAATTTAAATGTTTGATATATCCAGGCTAATGATCTGTCAGCGTCGTAATATGCAAAGATATTTCTCTTTATGGGAGAGACTAGAAATAAAAGTCACAGTTTAAAATAAAGGCTGTTTTGGGTTCTCAATTTCACATTCTCATATCCACCTGATAATCCTTGATTCCCCCGCCTAACAAGAGTATATCCACCTTCGTCTTAAAATTACTCAATGATCTTGTTTCATATGCCTTCAGAGGCAGGGTGGTCTAAAGCTGTATAATCTTCTGAGAGAAAAATTTCTTCTCATCCTTGTCCTGAATGGGCAACCACTAATTTTAAAACATTGTCCTCTAGTTTTGCACTTACCCACAACAGGAAACATCCTTTCTAAACCCACTTTGTCAAGACCGTTCAGGATGTTATATTCTTCAATCAGGTCACCCTCACTTTTCCAAATAGGCTCAACCTGCTCAGCCCACACTCATGTGACAACACACTTCCAGATATGAACCTAGTCAATCTCCTTTGAACTGCCACCAGTGCATTTATATCCTTTCTTAAATAAGGAGACCAAAACTGCACACAGTATTTCATATGTGGTCTCAAGAATGTCCTGTAGAACTGAAACATAACATCCATACTTTTATGTTTAATTCCTCTCATCAATAAAAATTAGTATCCCATTAGTCTTCTTGATTAGGTGCTGTACCTGTACATGAACTTTTTGTGACCACAACACCAAGATCCCTTGGCACCTCAGAATTCCACAAATATTCTCCATCTAAGTAATACTCTGTTTTTTCAAACTCCTTGCCATAGCAAACAACTTTACATTTTCTTACCTCATAGCCTATCTGCCAGATTTTTACTTTCTAACCTATCCTACCTATATCTGTCTGCAACTTTCTTATATCTTCTTCAACAGATACTTTTCTACCTATCTTGGTGTCATCTGCAAATTTAGCCACCATCCTTCTCTCCTCTCATCTAAGTCATTGATGTAAATTACAAAAGGTTGAGGCCCTAGCATAGACACCTCTAGGACTCTTACTCGTCACATCCTGCCAATCAAACAAAGACCCATTTATGCATACTCTGTTTTCTGCCAGCCAGACAATCTTCATTCGATGCTAATGTGTTACTTCCTACATCATAAACACTTATTTTCCACAATGACAACGGATGTGGCACCTTATCAAATGCCTTCTGGAAGTATGTCTGCAAGCTCCCTGTTATCTACAACACCTGTTAATCCTTCAAAGAATTCCAATGATTCAGTGAAACATAATTTCCTTTTGACAAAACCATATGGACTCTTCCCAATTACCTTGAGTTTTTCTTGGTGCACAATTATAATCTCTTTAATGGCCAATTCCAACACCTTCCCGAGACAGGTGTCAAGCTAACTGAAATATAGTTTCCTGTTTTCTATCTCCTTCCCTTCTTGAGTAGTATATTTGCCACTGTACAGTCTGATAGAACCTTTTCTGAATCTAGGGCATTTTGGAAAATTAACACCAACATCTGTTACCTGATTTGCAACCTCATTTAAAAGCCTAGGATGAAGTTCATTTGTGCAGAGACTTGTCAGCTCACAGGTGCATCTGTTTGCGTAGAAGCATTCCCCTCATGATTGTAAATTTACTAAGTTCCTCTCCCCTTTTCACCTCCTGATTTATAGCTATCATTGGAACGATTTTTGAATCCTCCGTGGTGAAGTCAGAAGCAAAATGTTTGTTAATTTCATCTCCCATTTCTATATTATTTACTATTAACTCCCCATTGTCAGTCTTGAGACAGGGACCAACACTCACTTAATCTACTCTATTTTTTTTAAATACCTGTAGAAACTCTAGTTATGTTTTCACATTCCTAACTACCTTTCTCTTACAACTTATTTCCTCTGATTATCCTTTTACCAGCACTCCGCCATTCTTCATATTCTGACCAATCAACTGACCTACGTCTCATCTCTGCATAGTCAC
Source organism: Rhincodon typus (assembly GCF_021869965.1). Lineage (NCBI taxonomy): Eukaryota > Metazoa > Chordata > Chondrichthyes > Orectolobiformes > Rhincodontidae > Rhincodon > Rhincodon typus. Next base: position 54,712,513 of record NC_063334.1, read on the forward strand.
AGCTGTGTTGAGGGAGGACACATCGGAGAAATCTTGCATTGAGGCATTATGGGTGGAGCTCAGAAATAGGAAGAGTGAAATCACAAAGTTTGGAGTTTTCTACAGATCTCCCAACAGCCCACAGGAGACAGAGGAACAGGTGTGTAGTCAGATACTGGAAAGGTGTGAAAAAAGCAGAGTATTTGTGGTGGTTAACTTCAACTTTCTCCTTATTGACTGGGATTCCTTTAGAGCCAATGGCTTAGATAGAGAGCGATTTGTTAGATGTGTCCAGGAGGGCGTTTTGAGACAGTGTGTTGACAATCCAACCAGAGAGGAGGCCATACTAGTCTTGGTATTAGGGAGTGAGCCAGGACAGGCGATTGATGTTTCAGTAGGAGATGTTTTTGGGCTTAGTGACCATAACTCCATAATTTTTTGAGTAGTCATGGACAAGGACAAGATTGGCCCTCAGGTGAGGTGCTTAATTGGGCAAGGCCCAATTATACCCAAATTGATTGGTTGATTTTATTGTCACGTATACTGAAATACAGTGAAAAACTTTGTTTACAAGCGGTACAGGCGGATCACAGCAAGCAAAGGATGTACAGAACAAAAAGACTTAGAGGCATATAGGTTACAATGTAGGTTATATTATTTGAGGCTAGACAGTCCATTCAAAAGTCTGATAACAGCCAGAAAGAAGCTGTTCCTGAACCTGCTTGTGAATGTGTTTAGGCTTCTGTATCTTCTGCCTGACAGAAGAGGTTGTAGGGGATCATTACCAGGGGCGATGGGTCTTTGATGATGTTGGCCGCCTTTCCGCGTCAGCGAGCCGCGTAAGTAGATTCCATGGATGGAAGGTTGGCTTCCGTGATGGTCTGGGTTGTGCACACCACATTCTGTTGTTTCTTACGGTCCGGGCAAAGTAGTTGCCATAACAGGCTGTTATGCCCTGGACAGTACGCTTTCAATGGTGTATATGTAGAAGTTGGTGAGGGTCCTTATGGACATGCCAAATTTCCTGAGCCGCCTGAGGAAGAAGAGGCGTTGTTGTGCCTTCTTGACTGTTGCATTTACGTGGGAAGCCCAGGACAGGTCGTTGGTTAAGTCCAGGACAGGAACTGGGGAATGTGGATTGGGAGCAGTTATTTGAGGGCAAATCTACATCTGGCATGTGGGAGGCTTTTAAAGACCAGTTGATTAAAGTGTAGAACATGCATGTCCTGCAAAGCTGAAGGATAGGAATGGCAGAATTCAGGAACAATGGATGACAAGGGAAATTGTAAGCTGAGTCAAAAGGAAAAAGGAAGCAGACGACAGGTCTAGGCAGCTACAAACTGACAAAGCCATTGAGGAGTATAGAGGAAGTAGGAAGTAACTTAAACATGGAATTAGGAAGGCTAAAAGGGGCCGGGAAATGTCTTTAGCAAACAAAGTCAAGGAGAATCCCAAGGCTTTTTAGGCATATATTAGAAGAAAGAGGGCAGCAAGAGAAAGGGTAGGCCCACTCAAGAACAAAGGACATGACTGATGTTGAGGTCAGGGATGAGCTTGTGAATATTCTAGAGAATGTCAATATATTGAAAGAAGAAGTTTTGGGTATCCTAAATTGCATTAAAGTAGACAAGTCCCTAGGTCCAGATGGGATCTATCCTAGGCTGCTGTGAGAAGCAAGGCAGGAAATAACTAGAGCATTAGCAGATATCTTCATAGAGATAGTAGGAACTACAGATGCTGGAGAATCTGAGATAACAATGTGTAGAGCTGGATGAACACAGCAGGCCAAGCAGCATCAGAGGAGCAGGAAAGCTGACGTTTCGGGCCTAGACCCCTCTTCAGAAATGGGGGAGGGGAAGGGGATTCTGAAATAAATAGGGAGAGAGGGGATAGAAGATGGATAGAGGAGAGGATAGGTGGAGAGGAGACAGACAGGTTAAAGAGGCGGGGATGGAGCCAGTAAAGGTGAGTGTAGGTGAGGAGTTAGGGAGGGGATAGGTCAGTCCAGGGAGGACGGACAGGTTAAGGGGGCGGGATGAGGCTAGTAGGTAGGAGATGGGGGTGGGGCTTGAGGTGGGAGGAGGCGATAGGTGGGAGGAAGGACAGGTTAGGGAGGTGGGGACGAGCTGGGCTGGTTTTGGGATGTGGTAGGGGGAGGGGAGATTTTGAAGCTTGTGAAATCCACATTGATACCATTGGACTGCAGGGTTCCCAAGCGAAATATGAGGTGCTGTTCCTGCAACCTTTGGGTGGCATCATTGTGGCACTGCAGGAGGCCCAGGATGGACATGTTGTCTGAGGAATGGGAGGGGGAGTTGAAATGGTTCACGACTGGGAGGTGCAGTTGTTTAGTGCGAACCGAGCGTAGGTGCTCCGCAAAGCGGTCCCCAAGCCTCCGCTTGGTTTCCCCAATGTAGAGGAGGCCACAACGGGAACAGCAGATGCAGTATACCACATTAGCAAATGTGCAGGTGAACATCTGCTTGATGTGGAAAGTCTTCTTGGGGCCTGGGATGGGGGTGTGGGGAGAGGTGTGGGGGCAGGTGTAGCACTTCCTGCGGTTGCAGGGAAAAGTGCAATGTGTGGTGGGGCTAGAGGGGAGTGTGGAGCGGACAAGGGAGTCACGGAGAGAGTGATCAATCATACAGTATACACGGAGAGAGTGATACCTTCATATCCTCTTTGACCACAGGAGAAATTCCAGAGGACTAGAGATTAGCCAGTGTTGTTCCCTTTTTTAAGAAAGGAAGCAGGGATAATCCAAGAAATTATAGGCTGGTGAGCCTGACATCTGTGTTAGGGAAGCTCTTGGAGAGGACACTGAGGGACAAGATATATGCACATTTGGAAGAAAATGGACTACTTAGTGACAGACAGCCTGGTTTTGTATGGGGAATGTCATGTCTCACCAACCTGATTGAATTTTTTGAAGAGGTAACGAAGATAATTGATGACGGAAGAGCTGTGGATATGATTTATATGGACTTTAGTAAGGCATTTGATAAAGTCCCACATGGCAGATTGGTACAAAAACTAAAATCACATGGGATTCGGGGTGGGCTGGCTAGATGGATACAAAACTGGCTTAGTCATAGAAGACAGAGGATAGCAGTGGAGAGGTGTTTTTCAGAATGGAGACCGGTAACTAGTAGTGTTCCACAGGGATCAGTTTTAGGTCCTCTGTTGTTTGTTGTATATATAAATGATCTAGAGGAAAATGTGGGTGGTCAGATTAGCAAGTTTGCAGATGACACAAAGATTGGTGGGGTTGCTGATAGTGCCAATGATTGTGAAAGGATACAACAGTCACTTTCATAGAATAGAATCCCTACAGTGTGGAAACAGGCCTTTCGGCCCAACAAGTCCGCACCGAAGCTCAAAGAATCCCACCCAGACCCTCCCCACTGTAACCCACCTAATCTACACATCCCTGAACACTACAGGTAATTTAGCATGGCCAATCCACCTAACATGCATATCTTTGGACTGTGGGAGGAAACCCACACAGACACGGGAAGAATGTGCAAACTCCACACAGACAGTCACCCGAGGCTGGAATCGAACCTGGGTCCCTGGCGCTGTGAGGCAGCAGTGCTAACCACTGAGCCACCGTGCTTGGGCACAGAAATAGCAGATGGAGTTTAATCCAGACAAATGAGAGGTGATGCATTTTGGAGGATCAAATTTAGGTGTGAATTATACTGTAAATGGCAGAACCCTTTGGAATATCAACATCTGACGGATTTGGGCATGCATGTCCGCAGTTCCCTAAAAGTGGCAACATAGGAGGCCAAAATGATTAAGAAGGCACATGGCATGTTTGCCTTCATCGGCCAGGGCATGGAGTTCAAGAGTTGGCAAACCATGTTGCAGCTAAATAAAACTCTTGTTAGGCTGCATTTGGAGTATTGTGTGTAGTTTTGGTTGCCACAAGTAAAAGCTTTGGAGAGAGTGCAGAGAAGGTTTACCAGTATGTTACCTGGTCTAGAGGGCATTGGCTATGAGGGAAAGTTAAAAAGACAAGGATTGTTATCACTGAAAAGATGGCAGTTGACAGGAGATGTGTCAGAGGTCTACAAAATTATGAGACGCATAGATAAGGTGGATAGTCAGAGGATTTTTCCCAGGGTTGAAGTTTCAATGACGAGGGGGCACAGTTTTAGGGTCGGGGGGAAGTTTAAGGGAGATGTGCGAGGAAAGTTTTTCACGCAGAGAGTGGCAGGTGTCAGCAACGCACTGCCAGAAGAGGTGGTGGAAGCGAGCACATTGGTGACATTTAAGGGGCATCTGGATGGTTACATGAATAGGGAGGGAATAAGAGGGATATGGACCAAATAAGGGCAGAAGGTTTGTTTTTTAGATTATCAGGGCATGATGATCGGCACAGGCTTGTGGGGGGGGGGGGGAGGTGGTGCGAAGGGCCTGTTCCTGTGCTGTACTTTTCTTTTGTTCTTTTGTATATGATTTTCTGTTAAGTTTGATGCTTTCTGAAACTTCTTTAGGTAACAATGGATGCTGCATTCTCTGATCAGAACTTTTCTTTACATTAGGAATATGTTTATTCTGAGTATTCTGAAGTATCCCCTTAAATACCTAACGCTCTGTTGATCTACCCCCCTAGCCTGTTATGTCAGATCACTTCAGCTATTCATGCCCACATAATTGCCCTTACTTAGATTTAAAATACTAGTCTTACACACATTCTTCACTCGTTCAAACTGAATTCAAAGTTTGATCATATTGTGGTACCTCAGGGTGCCTTAACACAAAGTCATTAATTAATCCTGTCAGATCACACAATACCAAGTTGAATATAACAGGCTCTCTGTGCAATTCCAAAATATGTTGCTCTAAGAAGCTATCTTAACAGCATTCTATGAAATCCTCATCCAACCTATTACTATCATTCTGATTTTGTCAGATTATTCATAGATTAAAGAGACACGATTACCTTGCTCACGGAGTCTGACCAATCCAGGTATGATTGAGAATGTTAAACAAATACTGACCCTACAGGATAAAAAGAATCTGTGACTTTGCCTAATATTTTCTTATTTACTTTCCTTATATATTTCGAACTTTGCAGATAAGGTCATAGAATCATAGATTCACAGAATCATGCAGGGAAACAGACACTTTGGTCCAAGCAGTCCATGCCAACCATAATCCCAAACTAAACGAGTCACACCTGCCCACTCCTGGCCCATATCTCTCCAAACCTTTATTATTCATGTACTTACCTGAATGTCTTTTAAATGTAATCATACCCACATCCACCACTTCCTCATGGGAGTTCATTGCACACATGAACCATCCTCATGTCTTTTTTAAATCTTTCTCCTCTCACCTTAAAAATGTACCCCCTCATCTTGAAATCCCCATCCTAGGGAAAAGACACCTACGCTTAACTCAATCTATAACCCTCATTTTTTTATAAACTTCTATAAGGTCACCTCTCAACCTTCTACACCCCAGTGAAAAAGTCCCAGCCCATCCAGACTTTATTTACAACTCAAACCTTCCATATCTAGCAACATCCCAGTAAATCTCTTCCGAACCCTCTCCAGCTTAATAATATCCTTCCTATAACTGGGCGACCAAAACTAGACATAGTATTCTAGAAGACGCCTCACCAATGTCCTGACAACCTCAACATGACTTCCTAACTCTTATATTCAAAGGACTGCAATACCTCACATTATCCAGATTGAACTCCATCTAACATTTTTCAGTCCATTGATCCATTCGATCAATATCCCTTTGTAATCTTAGAAAACCTTCTTCATTGTCTACCGTGCCACCAATTTTAGTGTCGTCCACAAACTTAGTAACCATGCCTTCTATGTTCCCATCCAAACTATATTGGTGGTAACAGGCCTCCAGTCTGAAAACAACCCTCCACCACCATTCTCTGTCTCCTGCTATTGAGCCAATTAAGTATCCAATTGGCAAGCTTACCCTGAATCCCATGTGACCTAACTTTACTAATTAGTCTACCATGTGGAAGCTTGTCAAAGGCTTTACTAAAGTCTAAGTTAACAATGTCTATTGCTCTTTGGTAACTTCCTCAAAAAACTCAATCAAGTTTCTGAGACATGATATTGCTCGCGCAAAACGATGCTGACTTTCCCTAATTAATTTTTGCCTCTCTAAATGTCTGTAAATGCTATCTTTTAAAATCACCTCCAACAATTTACCCATAACCCGAAGTCAGACTCACAGGTCTATAGTTTCCCAGTTGCACCTTACAACCTTTCTTAAACAAAGGTACAACATTAGCCCCCTCCAGTCAGTCAGGCACTTCCAGTGTAGTTATGGATGATATAAATATTACTGCAAGGGGCCTCACAATTTCCTCCCTTAATTCCCACAATGTTCTGGGATACATTAGATCAGGTCTAGGAATCTCCACTGCAAGGTTTACTCAAGAAGGATGTCTCCATTGTGTGATGTTATTTAAACTGTGGGATTTATATGTATAATTTTAAATTAATTAATAATTATACCTTTTAAGTATTTCTGTAGCAATGGTGATTTCTTTTGAAAACAGTTTTTGATAATTAGTCTGGGAGTGAATGGGTTTTGTGTACCACTAATAGACTTTTATTAGTTTAGATTATATTGCAACCCAGCACGATAAGCATTGGGACCACAAGGTTTGTTAGACAATATTGGAAACTTTCTTTTTAAACTGAAGGGGAACACCTGTGAGAGAAAAACTTTTAGTTTCGCTTTGACTTCCAGTGGGTCGTCCTATTATATCTTTAGAATAGGATGGCTGTGTAAAAAAGTGCTCCTGAGAAGGAAATGATATATAGTGAATTAGGATACCTAAAGTGAAGAGTTATTGTTAACTCTAGAGTGAAGTGATTAGATAGAACCCTGTAGAGTTACTCAAACCTTAGATGTAGGGTAGCTCCAGGAAGAAGCTATCCGCTTCAGTTTTGTTCCATTCTAAAGCTGAAGTCACAAGTGATTAAAATTACTAAGGTATTAAATACAGGGACGCTGGTGTGACTGCTGTATGAGTTGTGTTTTGCCTCTGGTACTAGTGGCGTGTTTTATTTACGATTCAAAAGCTGTTTCTTTTTTTTTGGATTAAAGAGATTATACTTTTATTGGGTGTTTAAAAATCTTCAAATCGTGTTATAAGTAGATGGTTTGGATCTTTCTGTTTCATTGTCATTTCTTTTGTAATAAACTTCCATTTTATGGTTAAAGCAAAATCTGCAGCATTGTATGCTTATGTTTCAGTGAGAGAGCATATTTCTAAAACAAAGCAAATCAAGATATAATCTATCAAACTAAGTTCCTGTCTGGGATCAAACTTATCCTGTGATAGCATCAGCTAGGATCATAACAGTGGCAAGAAAACTGTCAATAAGTCTTTGATTCTCTCAAGCAGGTTCTGCCAGTGAATCCTATGGTCTGCAACGCTATGACCCAAGAAAGTCATATTACCCAAAGCAGTTGCATGACAAAAAGACCTAGGTGTATGTCTTTTGCAGGAGCAAAATTCTTTGGTTTGAAAACCCTGTCATCTGCACAAGCCAACTGATCCAATACAGAACATAAGACATTTGCTGCGGGATTCGATATCACGCAATTTCACACATGGTTACTTGGCAAGAAATTGACCATTGAAACAGATCACAAACCAGTGGAAATTTTATGCAAATGATATGCGTAGCATGTCACCCTGATGATGTAAAAATCTCATATTCCATTTTACCTTGGATCACTTGAAGCATGGAATTCTACTGGAAGCATGCTTCTCTGACCTAACAATAGCTTAGACAATTATATGCCTGAGGAATGCAATGTTTTTACATAATATTTGGAATAAATTTCTGCTGGCTTCCTCAACACTATGATATCCATTGTATCATTGGAGGATAACACATGTAAAACACCTTGTCAAAGGCCAACTTGACTATTTCTTTCAGTCGGTCACTGGGCTGTAGAATTCTCTTTCCCCTGAGACTGAGTCACTGAATATTTTGAAGGCTGATTTAGATAGATTCTTGGTTGAAAAGGAGACAAAATTTATAGAAGCCAGGCTGAAAGTGGAGTTGAGGTCACAATCAGGTCAGCCATGATCTTACAAAATGGGACTGAATCCCTTACTCCTGCGCTTATTTCCCATATTTGTCTGTATTGAGTTAATGACAATAAACACATGACCCAGGTCAATAGCCATTATTTACAAAGTACCCATCATAGCTTTATGATACAGCAATCCATGGTGCTCATGTATTTGTATGATCACTTAAATTGTGCAGATGAATGTTTAGAGATCATTGGTACTAACTGAAATCTTAATTGATGAAGTAATTTAAAAATCCCAAACTGAAGCAGAAAGCACGTACAATGAGACAATACGTGTCTCAATGAGAATTAATATAGTGTGTATCATTAAGATGTTTAAGCAAGAACTATGCTGTGTGGAATTTTCAGCATTATACATCTCCATACAGTCTAGCAACTATGTCCGGGTTAATGAATATCAATTACACCATACTGCTGGGATTCAGTTTTCAAGGATAACTTGAGTGAATAAAATTGATACACAATTACAAGTCTGTGGTCCAAGACTCTTCAGAAATGATTTTATAGCTGGTTGTAGTATCAGATTTCAAATTGCGCAGCATTGTGACTGCATTCGTTATGTACTTTCTGTTCAATCTTGTTTGGTTAGGAGACTGTTGCCACTTTTAAGTAAGTGACTGGCAATGGGATGGGCTGACAAAGATGTTAAGTCTGCACTGGTGAATGCTGAGCAGGATCTGGTTGAGTAAGACTCCAACTTTTCTGACTCGAGTAAATAAAATCCATTTGTAAGGTTCTGTCCTGCCAATGTGGCTTTATAAACACTACTAACTGATTCAAGTGGGAGGTCTGTGACAGTTGGATTGCCTGATGTATTACAGAATTTCAATAAGCTAGTGCCTCTCTGTCCAGATAGTGTGTATAAAGGGCAAGAACCAGGAGAGAACTGGGGGTTTAGTGCATTTCCAGAAGATGCCACAATTTCTTTTATTGGTTTTTTCAGTTGTGATGTTAGTTGTGGGATAGCAACATTGATTTATTCATAAAGCTCTGTAATAAAAGTTCACTTAGATTCCAATCAAGGTTTTCTTATAAGTTATGATAAGTAGTTTCAGACTGAGATGAATAGTTCAAGGACAGTATGACTGTGTGAAACGTCTTCACAAACAATGGTTGATATTGGCTTTGGGGGAGCTGTTGATAGATGTCACCCAGCAGTTGTCAGTGGAATAATTTTGATTCCGTCAGATTGAGTGGAGGTTATCATTATTTAGGATCCTGGTTCAGGGTTGTTTCATGTCTAGATGCCCAAATTTATAACAATCACTCTCTTGATTAGTGTGTATGTGGCAAATTCTGTTTGGTAGCTAGGTAGCTGGGCAAGAAAGAAATGAATGCAAGTTGTTTTCCTGAATTTCATGTGTTGGACATACAAATGATGGTAATTCTGAAACGATCAATCTGTAAAACATTATAGTGATTAATGAATAAGATATCACTTGCATCTCTGCAATCCCCATTATAGGTGTAAATAACTTGATCATGTTGAGCAGGAATTGTCTGACATACCAAGTTGAATGCATCAGTAATGAGGTGACCAGTCATCTGTTGCTAAATCTAAGCTTTCAAGACAATTATATTACACTTTTAGTGGATATTGGTAGTACTAATGATTGAATGCTTCTCCATTGAAACTCCCTTAATATTAGGTCAAAGGATTCTCAATGTTCAGTCTGTATCTGGAAAATTAGCTGTCTGGCTGGAAGAGTGGTCTTGCCATTATTAGCCAATTGATTGGACTCTAAAGATTTTCTGATTTAGTCTTTTAATTATATTGTTAGTTTCTATAATAAACCAATTACTCAGAGCAGTGTGGTGAAAATCTCCTCCTAGCTGATTGCAAATTGTTGACTGAATTCCTTCCTGAGTGCTTGCTATAAGATTCTTGAGTGCATATCTCCAGTCATCTATGATGTATTGAGCATAAGACCAATTGCTTTCTATTATGTTCACAGTATTTGTGACCTGTGTGCTTTTCACACTGTACCAGGGTAATTAGATGATATGGCAAATCTGAATATGTTAAATAATACTAACCATCATTGCAAGATGCGTTCCTTTAATTTAAAAAGTGAAATCATTCAAGTCAAAGCCCATGATCCAACACCAGCAGAGAAGAAGGAACCAAAAATGGAGGAAGCTAAGTAGCAGCCATAAAGCTTAATTAGGTAGTCCCATATGTTTGAGGAAAGACAAAATACTTTCTGTTTTACATAGAGACGTCATACATGTCCTTTTATAGAAGGTTCACTACCTCCAAACTGAATATCCAGTTGTAACATGTTTTTATTTCCAGTCAAATCAAAAGTATTCCAAACTAAGTAGAAATAAAACACTCTGAATTTACCATCAAAGCCATAACCTTATTTTCCCTATAAGTGTTGATTCCTGTGACACATGCTTCTGGAAAGCATTGTGGTTTGAAGTCAGTGCTGATTGGCAAACTGTAGTCTGCTACTTATGATTAGAAGAACTGGAAATTGGATTGGTCTGAGGGTCTATTTTTCCTGAGTCTAGTTCCCTCCTAATACTACTCACGCCAAAAGCAGTCAACAGTGTATTCAGCCTTAAAGTGTTTTCTTTAGTTATAGTGCCATGCTTTACTGTTGCCTGAGTGTGAGAAGTTAGACTGATGACATTTGCAGTTTCCTCAGAATTGAAGGGGCATAAATATGCTGGCTCATGAAATAACTCTTGTTACAACTACAGCCATGTTCTAGAAGACAGCAATGCCGGTACTAGCATTTGGAGAAGTATATCCTCACTGGATTGGATGTGTGATCAAACCAAGAGAAACTGCTTTAAATGTACACTTTCCTTTAACAGACAGATAATCCTATAAGGAGACCTGTAATCTGCAGGGCAACAGAATATATGTTATTGCTGATTTTTGTGAATCCAGTTAAATTCAAGCCTGTCAATTCTGCCTATGACAGATACTACTCAAATTGAAGCTCAGGGTCTGAATTCTTCGGTCACATTTCTGTGAGAGGCTCGGTCCTTTATCTTGATAGGCTCTTTTGCCGGTGCCAATGAAATAGCTTCCCCATCCATGGGAGTGAGCAGTTTTGAAATCTTAGACTTTTAATAGTGCAGAATGAGGCTATTCAGCCCATCAGGTCTGCTCCAGCTCTGTTATCTAGTCTGGCTCTATTATCAAGTGCCAATCTCCTGCCCTTCCCCATATCCCTGCATATCATTACTATCAGAAAGAAAATATCCAATGCCGTCTTGAATGCTTCCACCACATTTCCAGGCAGTTCATTCCATACCAAAACAAGGTAAACATAAATTTGCCATAATGCAGTTTAATCTGAGGTAAGAGGCTGAGAAGGAGAGTCCTATGTGGTAACTCAGACAGTGCAGGAATTGAGCCCATACTGTTGGCATCTCTCTGCATCACAAACCAGCCATCCAGTCAACTGAGATAATACAGTGTGGAGCTGGAGGAACACAGCAGGCCAGGCAGCATCAGAGGAGCAGGAAAGTTGGTGTTTCAGGTGGGGACCCTTCTTCAGAAATCACAAATGGCAACTGTTCTGCCCAGAACCGGAAGAAACTACAGAAGGTTGTAAGCACAACCCAGACTATCTGGAAGACATCCTCCCATCAATGGAGTCTATTTACACTTCCTGTTGTCACAGATAGGCTGCCAACAGCATCAAAGACCCCTCCCACTCCAGTAATGCTCTCCAACAATCTCTTCCATCAGGCAGAAGATACAGAAGCTCGAACACAGGCACCAACAGGTTCTAACAACAGCAGGAAAGAAGCTCTTCTTGAATGACATTATAATTTATTGCAACTTCCAGATGATCCCAAATTGGCAGCTATTGTTAGTACAGAAAAGGACTGCGATAACATTCAAGGATGTATTAATTAACTTGTGTGGACATGTTTCAGCAAATGAGTTTCAATACAGATAAGTATGAGGTGATACAATTTTATAGGAAGAGTAATGAGGCTACATATTTCTTGGAAAGTGAATGTTCTAAATGGACAGAGGACATGAATCATCTGGGATGTTTGTACACAAATTGTGAAATGTTGCAACAAATTATAGTGTCATTCAAAAAAATAAACAAGAAGGATAGAACTGAAAAGCAGAGAGCCTTAGCTTGGCTGCACATGGAACACTGAACAATTCTGGTTTCCAAGTGATGAAGAGAATTAGAGACACTTGGAAAAAGTGCTAAAAGACTTTACTAGAATGATATTAGGACTGAGAAACACTGACAGGTATGATTAAACAGGCTGAGGCTCTTTCCTTTAGAAAATAGAAGACTTGGGGTGACATGATAGATGTTTTAGATTATAAAAGGGCAACAGCAGATCTACAGAAGATGCTTCCATTTGTTGGGAGAATCTGCATTGGCAGAGATGTAAATGTAAAATAATGGATGTAGAATAAAAGAAACTTGTTTCCTGAGAAAGAAGTTAGATTTAGGTTTATTAAGTTTAGAAATATTGAATTCCACACCAGGATCCCTTTGGTTTTTGCTGTGAACATTTGATATATGATTTCTGTACTCAGATTTTTGTTTCCTTTTGATGACTTGAGGAATAGAAAGCTTTTATGAAGCCAGACTCAGAAAGAAAATTGAATGAGCAAAGTTGTAATTCTAAGGAATCAAACGCAGAATGCTGGAAAACCCTGGCAGATTACATAGTATCCATGGAGATAGTCAGGCAGAGAGTGTTTCCCAGCTGATAAATGATCATGCCAAAATTTGACTACACCAGTTCCCTTCAGAGATGAATCTTGTGTTGAGTTCTTGAGCAAAATCTATTCTGAAATCTAAACTGCTGCCACGTTCAAATGAGTCAGAAAAGCCTGCTACCAGCTCCTAGTTCTGAAGAAAAGACATATCAGATGCAAAATGTTAACTCTGTGGCCCAGGTACTGCCAGACCAGCTAAATTTCTCTAACAGTTTCTGTTTTAATGTTAGGTCTCCAGCCCTCACAGTACTTTGCTTTTATGATAAATACTGCACTGTGTGGGAAACAGGCAGTCACTTGTAATATTCCTGAGTTGGCCAATTAATATCAGAGCGAAAAGACGCAGCCCAGTTAATAAGTGGCCAATAGAGGGGCCTTCTCATGAAAGCAGCAGCCTAGGTTCAACGAGGGAGAGGGTGCTCCCAAATGGATGCATCCTCTCTTCAAGCTTGCCAAATGTAAAATTTAAGATGACCTTTGTGGCTGAATATCACTTTGGAGGGGAGACGAAGGCTGAAAGGAGGAACCTGATTGGCAAACCCAGCTGCAGGGTGCCCTGCAGCAGTTGCTGAACCCAGGAATGCAGGAAGATCTCTATAAGCATTTTTTTGGACAATTGCCTCCCATTCCTGACTTGTTGCCAGAAGGCTGCCTCCACGCAACTAATCAATCGCTGCTGCTTGCAGAAACTTGGAAGATGACTCGAAAATCTTCCTTCATAGGCTTTAAATGACCAGTAATGAGCTCCACAGCTGTTGCATACAGGTGGGCAGTCTTGCCATTCCTCAGGAGATGGAACCCAGAAATTGGCCAAAGGCACTGTTTTGAGTGATGCAAGTAAAAAATCCTTCGTTTCCGATTTCCAGCATTTGTCTTTTTTACTTTTTGTTATTTTACAGAACCGTTGCATTGAAGAAGCCAAGATCTTTAGTTTCTGCAGGAGAATTCCTGGTACTGCTTTACATATGAAAGATGCTTAGGAGAATCACTTACTGCCCTGTCATTTTAAATCCATATTAGTTATTTTTTAAAAGCCATTTTACTGCAAGAAAGGCTCAGGCTGTAAAATCACAAAGTGAACGTTTGCAGACAGAAATCCATTCTTTCCCCTTTACCTGCTGTGTGTATGAGAGTTTGTGGATGTGTTTTGGCTTGTTTAGAGAAATAAACATTTTTATTTTCATATTACAAACTATGTGTGTTAACCAGCTTTACATTATCATTCAATAAGTTTAATTTATAATTAATCAATAATTTTTGGTATTTTAAAGAAACCAATTGTTACATCTTTCTATTTTAAGACTAATATAGAGAAAGCATGCGATTAGCTACATATTGAACTGGGCAAAACAATTACACTTAGGTTGTGACCCGTGGAGTAGTGGGACTAGAGAAAGACAGTGCACTCCTCTCATCTCAGTCATAACAGTATGGGCATCTTTAACATTACACAATGATTATAGTAATGCAAAATATGAATTCATGGGAATTTATATAAAATTCAAACTGCTGATTTAATTAAATAATCAACTGTAGAGATTCTATTGTTTACAAAGAGCATAACGAGTCTTCATTCATCAGCAGATTTTAGAAGACATGAATAAACAGAAATAAGTAGTGCTAGTCTTTTCTGCAAGGTGTTTTTTGAATGCTGAGTAACCAAATTGGTTTGGTAATTTTCTAGTTACTGAGAAATATTTGAAAGCTTAAGCCAAGAGAGAACAGGCAATGGGAATTACTGATCACACTAAGAGATTGTTTTGCTGCAAATGACAATTAGGAGAAGCACATTCAAAGTTAATCTGGTAAGAATCTGAAATTCTAAGTACTGTTGGAAAGTAGAAGGGAGGGAATGGCTATTGGAATTAACATATAAAGAGTCAAATATGCTCCTGCTCCCTTTTAACTGATGCATTATGTAGCTGAGATCGAGTGCTAATGTCATGCCTCATTGTATGCAGGAGGAGGTGCTGTTGTTACAGATCAGTAAACTAAATATAGAAAAGTGCAACAAGGGATAATGCATAATGAGAACAAATCTCTTTATGTATTCCAGTTTTATGTGGTTCTCAATATGGTCCACTTAATGTTCATTTTAATTATTCAACAAGCATTGACTATTTTAATTTTTTAAAAAAAAAGGTTCTTAAACTGTCTTTAATACAATACAGCCACAAGCCACTAACTCTTAATAGACACAATTCTTCTTCAACCTTAGTATGGTGTGTTTGTTTGCACTTTGTTTTCTTTTTGTTTAATATAATATCTAATAAGCTTTTCCTATTGATAAGCAGCTCTAAATTATTGATCTAGTGAGTACAGATACATTGTTACAGATATTGGTAGCATTCTATTATTGTGGTGAGGCTAATATTGTCATCGGGACTTTTTCTATGATAAAAATGCTACATCACCATGAATTGTCATTGTTAAGAATGTGAAAAATGAAAATACATTTATTGTAACACTTTTCACAGCTAACAGATCTCTCAAAGTGCTTCACAGGAAATGAAATGCCTTTTGAAGTGTAGTCTCTGTTATAATGTAGGAAATGTAACTCCCACTAACAGTATTATGCTAATAACTGGATAATCTACTTTTTGTGATTGATCGAGGACTTAACGTTGGCCAGGGCACAAAGAGAATTCACCTGCTCTTCTTCGTTATTGTGCAATGAGATCTGTTAAATTTACCCAAACAGGCTGATGGGGTATCAGTTTGACGTTTGAAAGACAACACCTTCAAGAGTGTAGTTTGTCTATATTGATTGAAGCAATAGCCTTGATTTCTGTGCTGCCTGGAGTCAGAACCTTTGATTTGGAGGCATGCATAGTACCAACTGAGTTGCAGTTGAAACTGTGGGGTGACTCTGTGGGATTAACTTTCCCTAAGCCGCTGAACAATGTGGGCACTGGGGAGTCTGTTGGGAAAATGCAATGATATGACAGAAACAAGGTTCTCAATGTCAAGAGAAAGAGTCCGATTCTGCAACTACATTTTGAAAGACAAGATGAGAATCACGCGAAACAGTGTCAAGAGACCTATTCACATGCTTTTACATGTCATTAGAACTTAATCTCACGTTTTCTAATTTTCCTCTACGCTGGTTAGAATCTAGACAGTGACAAGTCCCAACTTGGAAATCAGAGTGGGTACCAGGCAACCTCAGCTCATTGCTTGTTTCTCTGGCTCTCCAGCATGGACAGCAGTCACTAACATCTCAGGGCACCCTCAATGGTAGTAACCACCTGTCCTCATTGTCCACAGACATTGGCATCAAATACATACCAGCCTCATTGCATTATAATGGCACGTCTGACCCACTTACAATACAGTTCTCCACTTCAATGCTGACTTTGGAGCTCAACAACACCTTTTGTTGTAATGCTGCTGCCAGGACAGCTTGCGTGCAGGGTCAGGCATCCAACTGATGGATTAGACCAGGCTCTATCTCAGAGTCGCTCACTTACTGTCTTAGTTTTAACTCAGTGCTTGTTTGGACATTCACAACATCTCTGCCTGGTCTTGCCTATTTGTGCTTTGCCCCCTCACCCAGAGATTAAATGTTCACAGTACTCTGTCTTGCAGTTGAATGTGGAGTGTATAATGCAGATACAAAGCCATGCAGTTTGTCATGTTTGTCAGCAATGATCAGTCAGTGAGGTGTACCGCACCATGTTATGTCAATGTTATCCTTGATCTTTATGCCAGCAATGTACATGGTCAACACATTGCATGTGCTTCAACCAAATGGCCATGTCTCAAAGGAGAGGTAGTCCTCAGTCACGTCAATGAAACCAGCCTTTAGTCAGAGGGCCCCAGCACATTAAATCAAGGGCATCGGTCAATATCGGTCCAGGGTTTGGATCTGGTCAAACAGCTGTTTGAGGTGGTGAGGGTCGAGGGACCCATATCTCTACAGTACAGAGAGTAGGTCAGGGACAGTCTTGCAGGTCCAGTTCAACTAGCTTGGGAAGTCATAATAAGTCAGTCAGGGAACTGCACAGGAATCAGTCAGGACTGTCTCATGAAGTCAGTCATGGGGGTGTGCCAAGGCCATTCTTGGAAGGGTCTGTCCACTGAAAGTGAAGGGTAGTTCTCAAGGAACACTGCTTTGGTAGGAAAGCTAGGGAACTTAATTGTAGGGAGTCCAGACAGCATGCTGAGGTAAGAGAGGATAATAATTGTGAAGGGAGGCAACTCAATTTATAAGAGTGGGATCAATAGAGCATGGGAGGGAAATGTGGGGGGAGGGTCTATTGACATTGAACACTACTTAGCTGCGATGAGGGGTCAGGGTTTAGACTACATGGTGTGTTTGGGGCACATAGAGTAAAAGGAGAAATGAACAGCTAAATAAACACATGGGGAGCGGATGTGGGAAAGATCAAATGTGATGGGGTTGACAAGGACAAGGAAGAAGGGACTATGATGAATTGGGGTAGTGACCTGGACTGGGAGGTTGAGTCTGTGACTCATGCTGTGTAGCGTGATTGTTGTTGCCTTTCATCCCCATCCAAATCACACGTACGTAATGGAAAAGAAATGGCTGTCACCACACTTGGAGTGGGATGAGTCAGTGCTTCCTTCTCTGCGGTGAGGAGGGGTTCCACTTTCATCGCAAGTGAGACCCTTCAGAGAACAAACAGCTATAAACAGACAAGTGTAAGTGAGCCTTACACATTGACCTGCTGTGTCGACTAAATCTTGGCCACAAGCAGTCTTGACCACATCATTCAATATCACAAATCAATCCCACTAATGGTTGTGAGGCATTAGCTATGAATTGTGGTCTAGAAAGATTTACCCTAATTGTCAAAGTAGACATTCACTTTTCAAGGCCCCATAGAATGCACAAAGCTGCTCACTTCACACCTTGGATTATAAAATGTCCATATTATTATCCTATTTGTAATGCTGCCTTTCTTGGGCACTGTGGGAAAACAGGTCCTCATTATTATTGCCACACCCACAATCTACGACTGTACATATGGAAAAAGGCTTGAGCAATGGACATCTGAATCAGGGCAAAGATGTACAAGATTCAGGTACAGGCATCCCATCAGCTCTCTGTTAGGGGCTTCCATGTCTCAGTGTTTAAATGTAGCTGCTGACTGATCTCATTACAATGTTTCTGATCACACTGACTCACTGGAACTATCTACAGTGGATCTACAGAAGCTGTGGCCTTCTCCATAGCCAATGCACTGAGGGCTGATATACGAAAGGATGAGAACCACATGTGGCTGCAAATTTAGGACCAGCATTAACCTTCAACTGATGTGAAGTCTCCCTATACTCAGAGCTGCTCTGATAATACAGCAAAGATTCAGGGGAGCCACAGAAGGCCATACAGATGTGAGAGGGGTAGTGACATTATGCTCTGTCCAAAGGTGGAAGTCAGAATGTCATGTCATGATGTCCAGCGTACCTGCAATGCAACACCTTCTTCCACTGGGACCCATGGGATGGCCCCTCCATATTAGTGTCGTGCTTGAGGCTTCACACCAATGACACCACTTGATCCTCAGAATCACTGCTTCAAACACTGGAGGGTGGACGAAGTATGGGATGGATAATTGGGATACATGAGAGCTGCAGCACTGCAATGTTGAGGATGTTCTTCTGATAGGTAAGCACCTTCATCCTACAGTGTAGCAGCATTGACCAAAGCAACATAGAAAAGATTTCCTTGTTAATGTCATTCAATGGAATTGTGTGAAGTAATTTTTCACCAACATAATGCTGCTGTGACCAACATCCCCTGTCTAATCCCAATTCCAGTTGCAGCTTAATGAATCATTGAATCACTACAGTGTGGAAGCAGGCCATTCCACATGACTCTCCAAAGAACATCCCACCCAGACTTGACTCTGCACCCAATCCCTATAAACTGCATTTCCCATGGCTAATCCATCTAACCTACAAATCCCAGGACACTATGGGCAATTTAGCATGGCCAATCCATTTAACCTGCATATTGCTGGGCTGTGGGAGAAAATCAGAGCGCCAAAAGGAAACGCATACAGACATGGGGACAATGTGCAAACTCCATACCAATAGTTGCCTAAGGGTGGAGTGGAACCTGGTGTTGTGAGGCAGTGGTGCTGACCACTAAGCCACCTTACTTCCCCTTTGTTTTGAACTTTCTGTGTAGTTCATGCTGTTTAATCAAAGTTAAGGTTATAAATGGATGGAAACCTTCACAACATTCAGTGACGCCCCCTTCCCCCAACACCCCACCCCCCACCAACTCTCATTCAATCATGGTAAAGTTTTATGATAAGATTTTGTGGAAAGAATAGCTATCACTAAAACAGGATTAAAAAATCATGTAGTGCTACAGATGCCTACCCTCTCTGCCTTCATTCTTGTAGTTGCAGCTAAAATGACTTTTGCCCACCTAACTGATGATGAAAAGTGAAAATACATATACAAATATGGTAAGGAATTTACAACGAACAGTCATTCATGCCACGTATACACCCTCAGAAAGTTTCCTTCTTCCTTTGCCTCTGCCTATTTTGAGTCCATTCCTGGGGTCCAATGCTCGTTGAAGGGAGCCTGTCCTATGTTGGAGCCTGTTGTCCTTGGACTATTGAGTAGATGACCCTGGGCACATTTATGGCTTGAAGACCCAGACACACTGAAGGTGTCCCCTCAGCTTGAACTCCCACAGTGTTGAGGGTGGCTGGCAGGGTTGGAGAGAAGAGCCTGGCTGCCTATGGAGAGCTTGTGTGTGATTCCTCCTCTGGTTGGGTACCTATTGACTGAGCACCGATAGCTAGAACGATGGAGAGTAGGTCTGTGCACTATCCAGAAAAACCTGAGGGTGCTGAACCTGGCTCTTCATTGTGGTCATCAATATATGTCAAAGACAGCACAGTACAAACAGCATTGGTGCAGTCCGCCAACTTTTAAGTCAGTTTGCCCAATGCCTTCAACAAATTTCCTGCTGCTCCTGTGTCTGACCTTGCATCTGGATGAAATTCTTATTGGCTGACACCATGGACTCCTCTCCTGCCTGAGACTGAACAGTCTTCTGAGTGCCAACAGTTTGGGATATTTCTCCCTCAACCAGCTGCAGAGATGTAGCAGTGTTGTGCTCTCCAGAATGTGTTCCTGATATTAATCTCCTGAAAGTGCCCACTGAGGTTTATGTATCTGAGCTGGTGGAGGGTGCAGGAAGCAGCCTTCCTGACGCATCCTCTGAGAGATCTGAGACTTCTTTCTCAAAGATGCAGGAGGAGGAGGTCTTGAGGGGCTATACTTTTAAGGGCAGACATTGTGCAGGTGCCATTTGTATCTGCAGGAAACAAAAGAGAGAGTGTGAAATAGGAGAAGTTCAGCTATGTTAACGATACATTCACAGTGGTGGCAATTGGACAGCAGGACAACACATGACAACGAATCTTACCTGGTTCCTGGGACATGGCAGTCTCAACATCACCACATGAGAGGTCTCTATCTTTTCTTATTCAGGCAATGATCCACTCCTGACAGGAGTTGAGTATATGATTGTCGGGCACCGCACCACTCATGTTGTCTCTTTTCACAATAGTGTGAGCCATTTTCTCCTGAAATGAGACAAAGAGAGGGGATTGACTCGATGAAAGTGGCTGACATCATTGTTGGTAAGTGAGGGGAAAGTGTTGAGGTGTCCCGAGTGAGCGAGTAGGTAGTGCAGAGTGCATGCAGTGTTAGTGAGTTGGAGGGTTGGGGTTAAGGTGAGTGATAACAATTAAGGGAAGATGCTACATGCAATAGTGAGAGTGGTAGATCATATGTTTGGGTGGGAAGTGGGTGCAGAAGCAGAGATAAAGTGAATGTGAGATAGCAGAGAGAAAATGGTGGGACTTTCTCTCCTAGAGTACAGAAATTATTAAACTGCTTGTGGCGTTTTTGGGTGTTCCTCCAGACTGTGGAAATGGAACTGACATGGGTGGCAACCTCAGACAGGTTGGCAGTGTCTGTTGCCATGATATCTTGTGGCAGTCTTGAAAAAAGAAGACAGCTCTTCTCTGTACTATCTTGTCCCCGCTAAGTTCCTGTCAGAAAAGCAGCTAACTTGCCTCTATCAGCAATCTCCAGCGCAATTCGTCAGATGCAGGACATGTGCAGAGCAGCTTCAGGCTGACAGCACCTGACCTGGTGTGCAGTTGTTTTTTTAAAAGATGGCACTGCTGCTGGGAATCCTGGAGGTTTCCTGCAGTGGTGAGCATCTCAGCTGCTAGCAGTGGAAAATAGCATGACCACAGCGCCATAGAGACGTAGTATGAAGCTAATGAGGCAAGCTGTGGAGAATTGCAGGAAAATAACCTGCCAGGGTTCAAGGAAAGTGCTCCATGAGCACAACCCCTGAAATCTTGTTGATTTCTGGTAAAATTCAGCCCTATATCTTTATGTGGCACTCATGGGAAGGTTGGACTGGAAGTACCACTAATGCTGGCACTGTTCTTCTGGTTCAATCCTTTTCTTCCCCCCAGTGTTTCTTCAATCAACCATCATTTGAAGTTTAAATGCTTTCAAAATGACTATCATTAGATTAAAGGGTTGTGCCTGAAGCATTGACTCAGCTTTCTCTTTCTCATGCTGACTTTCTTATGCAACTCCCTGTTCTCTGTTATTACTTCATTTTTCCAGCATTGCTGATTTTCTTGTTTTTTATAATGTTCTATTGATGAAAATTGAGACTGTCTTTATATATATTTACGTTAATGTATTTTCCAATGGGCTGCAATACTATTAACAATCTTGAAGGCATGTGTTTAATCAGGGTTGTTGCCACGCTAGTGATTGCCTTGGAATAGATTAAAGACAAGTGCTATTAATCACAAAAAAAGCCTCCACCCTCTCCAAATGATTAACGCTTTCTTCTTCATCATTTCTTCACTGTTGTTAATTTAAGAATATTAAGTTGTCTGTTACTGTTCTGTAAAGTATTTCTAGTATTTAATATTAAAAATGGAAATAACAGTGAACTTCTTTGCTTTTATCTCAGGTGAATTACTATGTGGTTCTTCAAGAGTATTTTATTTTGTATGTTAAGATTACTAGCTTATTGACAAACACTGTAATAGGCTCAGTAAAATTCTACCACATTTTTGATAGCTGAAGGTTATTGTTTCATTCACTTAAATAATACCATGAGGAGAAGATTCTAAATATTGTTTTCAATGCATTCTGGTGACCTAAAATATATTATTCCTATAGATAATTATGGGTTGACAGGATCTACACAGAAGGACTCAAAGAAGTCAATGTGTGACATTGGTCTGGTGGACAACTATGCTGTGTTGAATCAATCAAGACAGTTCTCATGTCTTCTGGGTTCACTGGGCACAAGATAGCTTTTTATGAGACTGTGTGGAGGTGGGTCTAAAAGCTGAAGGTCCTTCTATGGAGGTGGGGTGTGGGGGATCGTTGTCAGTTTGGGTTTTCTTGTATGATTCTATTCTGCTCAGCTCATTACAAGCTCATGCATGGGTAAAATAACAAATTTTGTGGGCAGGAAGTTCTGCTCCCAGCAGGGACCTTCTGGACTCCAACTTCCAGGTGCCATATTTAAAAGGCTCCCGAACAGTGAGAGCAACCCAAAGGTATCACACAATCTCTTGTTCTCACCACTAGCCATCTCTGCAGTCATCAGTCACCAGGTTAAAAGCAGCACCATGCTTTACCCATCCGTCACTAGAGGCTGCCCAAGAAAGAAGGAAGTTCTGTTTCCAAGCGAGAGCGTCAATAGGTTGGCCCAACTGTGAAGGCAGCTATGGAGGTTCGCACACATGACCAACTCAAGAGAACATTGTTCCAGTGCAGCAAGAGGATGAATGATCTGCTATGGTCTGCCAGTTTATGTATCACCATCTACTGAATGCTTCATGCCTTCTGAGTGTGAGTTAACATTGTTAGCAAGAAAATGCACAGGACTGTCACATACAAGACTGGGTGCCAAATATCTCCATCAGATATCTCATACGCTATCAATTTCTGTCAATTCATTGGAGCTATTAATGCAGCACCGCTTGCACAACAGTAGTACTGACACTCTCACACAACTGCCAGGATTCACACTTGGATACATTGGAACACCACCAGTACCTGCAAGTTCCTCTCCAAGCCACTGACCATCCTGACCTGGGAATATATCGATGTTCCTTCAATTTTGCTGGGTTAAGATCCGAGAGTTCCCTAAAATCATTGTGGGTGTATCTAAACCACCGCAGCAGTTCAAGAAGGCAACTCACCACCACCTTCTCTTGGGCAACTAGTGATGGGCAATACATACTGGCCCAGCCAGCGACACCCACATCCCATGAATGGATACAAAAAACTCAGTAGTTCATCCATTATCAGCTCACTACCCTTTCTTCACAACTGGGACAACATCTGGTATCTTTCCAGCATAGGCTTCCATGGGACAAGGATACTGTCACAAAACATGAGTTCAGGATGAAAACCTCATAAATGTCACATATCATATGATGTTTTATTGATTTTTATTTACTCCAGCAACTTGACAGCACTGACCTAACTATCAATCAGAACCTTCAGTTTCTAACTTCTTCCATACCACATTCTTCTTCCTGGTAATATTTATGGTTAATCACAGCTGGGATGACTGACATCTCTTTCTGTATCTAACAATACAGGCACTGTAAGTGTTTAAGAACTACAAACAAGACCACATATGACTGAGACTTTACAGGAGCTGGTTGATCCTATGAGGCTCCACCCCTTACACTGTAAGGATTTAGCTACAATAAGAAAGATTGCATATAATGGGAACTTTTCATGAGGTGGGTGGCATAGAGGCATTTCACTCCTTACGCTTTAAGCATTTGCACAAAGAATTGGATTGGTTATGAAGGAGCCTTGTAATGAAAGAGGTTTGTGTTCGGGAGAGCTTAGAAGTCTATACACCTCATATATATATACTAAATATACAAATATATATAGTTGGAAATACAAGTGTTTCCTGACTTTGGCTAAGAAGATTGTGCCAATGAGCACAATTCCAGTGGGCTGGGTATTGGTAAGTACTCACGGTATGATAGTGAGTGCAAAAGAGGTTTCTGATTAAGAAAATGGGGAAAAATGATCTGCCTGAAAGGTTCTAAGATGATAGCAAAACTTTAAATAGTTTTGGGAAACTGACATTTTGTCTCCCATTCAGTTAAGATCCTCTAAACCTCACCCCCTCCCTACTAAAAGCTCCAGGTACTCCCTGGAAGACTCCACTCTCTGTTTCTATTGCGTAGCAGAATAATAAAACTAAGCATGTAGCAAAAATAGATTTTAAAAAGTTACTGATTGTTTGAGAGTTCCAATCCTAAATCTGAAAATTATGAGTTTGACTTTTAGTGGATCTCTTTAATCATTAACGCCAGTTTCAAAAAAAAATTGCGTACAACACTAGTTTTGTCTGAAACAATAAGTTATTTTAATACATTGCAGCTTAGGGGTTTATTCAGCTCTGGGCTTTACTGTTGGGATGAAGATCAAAAGAGAATGGAATAATTACTTGAAACAGTATATAGAGTCCATCAGAGACCGTGAAGAGGACAGGAAGCCTTTTTTTACTCATAATTGCAATTTATTGAAAATATATTCCAATGATGGCACCTGTGCAATGCTCTTTGTAGAAAAATGTTAACCTGCATGGAGAAATTCACGAGAGTCAGGTGGCCAAGGATATACCTTCAAGTTAATATTAATTTACAATTCTACTGCTGCTGGATCTGATCATCAGAGGCGTTCTAGGCTTGAGAAACACACCTAGCTGGCAGTACTTTGAGTCATGAGAGCTCTGTATAATGTTCATAACTCTCCTTTAAACCTGCCAACACTGTATCATTTTCAAAATGACTCCCCTTAGGCCAGATCCAAACAACTGCAAACCTTTAGTCATTATTAATATGGGAATGTCATAAAGGTTATTATAGCAGTTAAAAAAAAACCAGACTGCCTTTTAATGATGTTCTGACAATAAAAGAGCCTTTTGTAGAGAAATTGAATCAAATTTAAGGGGAAAAATGGAGGACGGGATATACTAAAGTACAAACATCAGTGAGTTTTCACTGACTTGATACAAAGGAATGAGCATGTTAACCATCCTTAAGCTTTCAACATCATTCCTTTTCTTCATTGCTTTTCTTTTTGTAACATGAAGCAAGCTCAGAGAAAATCAATACAAAGATTTGGTTTTCCTTGCAAATTGCAAACATAGAAGCCACGTCATTCTCGTCATTCTGCACTCTTCATGGCTGATTGATTTTAGTCTCACTTTCTCCTCCTGGCTGAGGTTTCTGTGTGATTAGAACCAGGTGCCATAAATATTGCAGCCTGGCTTTAAGTCCAGGTTTTAGAAATTGCTCATCTCTTTATCTTACAATGACGATGTGATTTATTCAGGTACAAATCCATGTGTGTCGAGAGTGCAACTTCCTTTCACTGATTAATGATTCAGTGTATATTAGCAGCACAAAGTACTGGAAACCTCCTAATGCTAAGACATCTGCGTTGTATTTTTTGCTTGGGACCTGACTCCAATGTGAAAACCTGGCTATTAATCTATTTAGTTTTCCACTTGAATTTTAGACTTCTTTCAATGATGTTGTAAAAACTTCTGAGGCAAAATTTTATGGAAACTCAATCTTTATGAAAGATTGCAGGCTTTGTATAAACAGGATGGGCTATGAAATTCCTTAAGTGGATATTATACTCCCACTTTCTTGCCTGCGTGATCTGTTTGCTATCTTATGCAAAAGGGCCATATGGGCCATCCTCTGTTGCTCAATCATGCCTGTTAAGTTGGCTATTTCCTGCCCAGCCAGAATTCAGGAACAGGAGATGTCTGCGAGATCACCCTACTTTATCCTCAGATATAAAGGCGTGGATTTGGTGAAGGCCCTTTCCATTTTGGGTGCCAACCCATCCAAGGTCTGTACCTCATGGGTGCACCTTCCCCCTCACTCTGTTCATGAAAACTTCCAAACCCCTCTTTCCACCTTTTTGGGCCTCAACATCCCTCCCTGCTATGAACTTCCTGGTTACAAAAGGTTAGTGTGCAGATACAGCAAGTAATTAGTATAGCTGATAGGATTATTGTTAATTATGAAGGGAATTGAATACGGACATAGAAAGGTTATGCTTCAGTTATATAGGGCACTGGACCATGTCTGAAATTCTGTGTAGAGTATTGGTCTCCTTATTTAAGGAAGTGTGCAAATGTGTTGTAGGCACTTTAACAAAATTACTGCACTAATCCCTGGAATGGGCAGGTTGTCTTATGAGGAAAGGTTGAACAGGTTAGGCTTGTATCCACTGGAGTTTAGAAGAATAAGAGGCTACTTGAATGAACTGCATAAGATTCTGAGAGGTTTTCACAGGATGTTTACTGTTTTGGGACAATCTAAAATTAGATCTCACTGATTAAAAGAAAACGGTTCACTCTTTTAAGACAGAAACTAGGAAAATTTTGTTCTCTCAGAGGGTGTTGATTCTTTGGAGCTCCATTCCTCAAAATGTGATGGATCAGATTCTTTGAATATTTTTAAAGCGGAGGTAACAAAATTCTTGATAAGTAGGACCTCAAAAGGTCATTGAGAGTAGGCAAGAATGCAGAGTAATCGGATCAACCGTGATGTTATTGAGTAGTGGAGCAACTTGTGGGTCTGAATACCCTACCTCATACGCTTGTGTGGAACTAGACTGCAGGATTTAGAATTTGGTGATTGCAGTTGCCACTGGGACTAGAGCTGCTGGAATTGCAGAGCTACTGGTCAATTAGATAGAGGTTGAATTCTGTCTCTAGACAATTAATACATCTTGGAACTTTAAATGGCCATGGGGCTGCTCTGATTGATGGGGATGTGTTCCCCACTGACTGTTCGGGTGGTGGGGAGGGAAAGGCCACCTTCCAAAAAACCCTTCCCCTGAAGTCTATACCTAAGTACTTTTAAGAAGGTACCAATTTCCCTTGTTCAATCCGTTATTACATTGAATTACTTCCTTTGCTGATGAAGTTGTCCAAACTTTTCCCAACTGTCTTCCGTTAGTTTACTCACTGAAAGGAGAGAATTAGTATTGGTTAATATAATTGAACAAATGTTTCATATTGTGGTGCCAAATTCCATAATTTTATTGGAAGCATTAGCCCATTTATTTTGGTTAAAGATAATATTAAAATTCCAGAAAGGGTTGTTGATTGAAGTACGTTAAAGATTTCCACCATAAGGTCACTGAGAGTCATTTCTATCCTTGTATTTCTCATACACTCAGGACATCAAATTATATCATGGGATATTAATATACAAACTCTGAATGTGAAGTCAGAAATTTATCTTTCTTATTTTAGCGAAGACAGTATCATGTTAAAAATACGTTAGTATTTCATGTTGTCATTTCAATGCCTCAAATACATTCCTAGACCTCTTAAATCAACTCTCCCTGTACTTGCCTCCACCTACTTGCTTCCAAAGCAACCCTGCTCCCAGTGAAGAGGCAATCCAAATTACATCCTGGTAAGTGGTGAGTTTTATTTGTAAGTGTGACATGGCTGGCTTCTCAACCAATTACTAAAATGAGATCTAAGGCCCAAATTTTGTTGAGCTTCAGGCCCCCTGGTTTCAGCGCATGATGAAATTAACGTACCCGAAAACAAGCTATAATGAATACCAACCTTAGGTTTCACTACGTCCTGACCCACTTAAGTGCAACAAATTGAATTTTGCCAAACAGGATAAACCTGACACTTTAAAAACAGCTTTCTCATAAACCATTCTCATCACATTTTGAACAATTGGGCGAGAAATTGAGTTCATTAGTGCACACTTTGTGGGTTCTGTCACTGCTTTTGGAACAAATAATAAATTTAGTTGAAAGTGAGGCAAATCATGCCAGATGCTAAGTGGGTGAGGGTATTAGCTCACCATAGTTGATATCCACTGTATATACACAGAGTCAGCTGATAATAGGAACGGGAGTAGGCCTTTCAGCCCATCGAGACTGTCCCACCATTCAGTACAATCATGGCTGATTCAACACATCATTACCTTTCACCCAACCCTACTTGATAACCCCGTAAACCAGTGGAAATCAGAAATCCATCAGTCTCTTAAATGAGCTTCTGCAGCTATCTGTGATAGAGAATTCTAAAGATTCACAGTCCTCTGAATACTCCACCCTCCATCATGGACCTAATTTAAATGTCCTGCCTGGTTTACATTCCCCAATCAGAGAAACATCTCACCTGCATCTACACTATCTATCCTATTAAGTATTTTGTAAGTTTTCGTGAGATTACCTTTTCAAAACTCCAGAGAATACAGGCCCACTTTGCCCAATCCCTTTTCATAGTGCTGTCATCCTGGGAGAAAGTCTGGTGAACCTTTGTTGCACTCCCTCTATGGTATAGAATCATAGAATCCCTACAGTGTGGAAGCAGGCCATTCAGCCCATGCTGAACCTTCAAATTGTATCCCTCCCAGACCCACCCACCCACACCCTATCCCTGTAACCCTGCATTTCCCATGGCTAATCCACCTAGTTAGCACATCCCTGGACTGTGGGAGGAAACTGGAGCACCCAGAGGAATATCACGCAGACACAGCGAGAATATGCAAACTCCACACAGACAGTCACCCAAGGGTGGAATTGTACCCAGGTCCCTGGCGCTGTGAGGCAGCAGTGATAACCACTGATCCACTGTGCCGCTGAGGTAATAATATTTTTCCTGAGATAAGGAGACCAAAACTGCACACAGTACTTCAGGTGTGATCTGACCAAGCTCCTATACAATTGAAGTAAGACTTCACTACTCCTTTACTCAAATTCTGTTGCAATAAAGGCTAACATTCTATTACCTTTCCTAATAGCTTGTTGCACCTGTACGGTAGATTTCAGTGAATATTGATGAGGGCATCCAGGTTTCTTTGTGCATCTACACTTTGTAAGAAATACTCTGCACATTTGTTTCTCATACCAAAGTGGATAATCATATTTTGTTCCACATTACATTCCATCTGCCACGCTCTTGACCACTCACTAGGTCTATTCAAATACTCCTGAAGCTGCTTTACCTATTCCTCACAGCACATATTACCACTTGCCCAAGTACTGATGTTAGTTGATGCCAAGAATATCATTTTGGAATTGCCTTGTCCTGCCAACTTCCTTTTTGAATCAAGTCAAGTCGAACACACATTCAGCAGCAGAAAGACATCCTCACCAGCACTTTTTAAAGGGATCATCAACATCTGGCAGGTTAGTTGCTTTTTGGTTTCATCCGGCTTGTTGAGATGATTCCTTGCAAAATTGTTTCATGTTGCAAAATCTAAAGGAAGCAGTGTGGCAGGTGATGCATAGACAGTTGCTCCCAGATATGACTCCATTCCAGAAATACAGCATGAACAGAGGCTGTCTCTGGAAGCCACAGCATCAGAGAAGGGCAAAATACATTGTCAGTGGCTGTAAAGATGTTGGTAATGATGAAATTTGATGTATTAGCTTTCTTCCAGGCTGAAGCGAGAGATATTTGCAACATCTCATAGTTTGTCAACCACTGTTGCCTGGAGGAAGTCTCTGAGGTTTTTTGTTTCCAATGAGCATTCTCTTGTCAATGAGCATTCCATTCTTTCTTGCCAAAAACAGGTAGGTGGAACAAGTCTGTATATGCATCATCAATAGGAATGCAGGCTTCTCCAAGGTGTAGGATACCATTAACTGCATTGTTTGTGGACACTAACCCTCTCCCAGTCTGGAATCAACAGGAATTCCACTACCTTAATGTGCTGCTAAAATGTGACCTTTTGCAGGACTTGGATTTGTATTCTGGCAGCAGTTTTGATGCCTCGATACTGTAAAGTTGTGCCTTACCACTAGGATAAACCAGACTGTGGTGATTGGGTGCCAATGTATCCAGTGAGCACTGATGACTCTGGTGTGCAATCCAGTCACACATACACATCATGCATATAATGAAACCATAAAATATGACAGAGCAGACCACTGGATGATACCTGCAGCACTCAGCAGATATAGTGTCAAGAGTATTGGTTGTGTGCCACAAGTTGCAAACCCTCATCACCATGAGGAGACATCCCTTGGCACCAACTCAATTGCAAGCAATTGTGTAGCAGAAGCATGGAGGAGGAGGGGAAGAGTCAACCGAGACAGCCCCATCTTGGTTGGTCTGTCCATGAGAAACTCATCCAAGTGCAATATCATTAACAACTCAAATCCCTATACACCAACATTTGGACAGCTTCCTCCTGTCATTGATCATACAGGGCAGAAAAAGAAAATCTTGAATTTGTGGTGTTTTTTTCATGATGCCCAGAATGACTTTACAATCATTGCAGTACTTATTCTTTGAAGTGTAGTTGTTAGTGTAATGTAAGAATCACGGTGCTATATCTTTATGATCACTCTCCTCGGTGTTCCTCCAGTGCCTGGTCAGATTGGACTTTTTCAGTACCTGAAGGGAAAGAAAGGGCTCACAATGTTACAATTATCAGAGTATAAGGTTATTATATTTTGGATCTGTGTCTTTAATTAAGCTAAAATGAGGGGAGTTGTGTAACTTGTTCTAGATCCTGCCAGACAGTAAATCAAGGAGACGTTTGAATATATGAACAGATACGTTAGGAACAAGAATAGGCCCCTTGAACTTACTCCACCATTTAATAAGATCATGACCGATCTGAGTGCAATCTCAACTGACTACCCGCCTGCTGATCCCGAATAACCTTTCACCCCTTGCTTAGGAAGAATCTATCCACTCTACCTGAATATTATTCAAAGATGAGGCTGTTAAAGATTTAGGGGAAGCCTGAGCTGTCTTGCTGGGAAAACAGAATAATTGTTCACACCTGGGGACAATGGCAGCATGTGAGTTTACAGTAATCTCTTTGGAGTTATCTCCAAAGTCTGAGGAAGGTTTTGAAAATGTCATGTTATAAATGGTTATACTTTAAACTGTCCATTTGACTCCATGATATGATAGAGTTGAGGTCTAAAGAATAGTTATTCAATTTCCACCTGGCTACAAGACTCATGGAGTTGGATTTTGAGGGATAAAAGTGCAGAAGAAGACTTTGTCAGGTCAGGTTTCAGTCTTTTTAAAACATCACTTGAGTATCATGAGCAGAGTTAGCCTGCCTGTGTAGCCTGATTGCAGCCAAAAGGCAAACAATTCTGTGTTTCACTGCAGGCGACTGTGAGTGGAGTCTCAAGCTCAGATTGAAAAGATTAAATTTGTGAAGAGTTAAAATAGGAGTGTAAGATTTGCCTAGCTTGTGCAAGAGAGGGAATCTCCTGAGAAAACTGTCAACATGCATGACAATTCTTGTGTTAAAAGCTATCAAGCCAAGAAAAGAACAGAACAAAAGTAAACGTTGGGAAACTAAAAATCATTTGGACTTGTTCCTGGACAACTGAACATCTCCTTAAATGATTGTGTAATGTATACCTGTAGAATGGGTTTTTGATGTTTTAAAAGTGAAGGAGGAAAATTCTGTTTGTAGTTTAAGGTCTACATTGGCTATCAAGTAATATTTAATCAGTGGAGATTTCAGTCTATTATAGTAAAAGTCTTAAAACATCAAATCCTGTGTTGTCATTTCCACCTACTAACTAATAGTTTGAATTTCTTTGAAAAATTATTGGTCTTTATGGAGATCGTAATAAAGGCTAGGATTGTGCTTTGGCGAGGAATAGAAAAAATGCGTATATACCATTTGCAGCTTGTAAATCAGTAGAGAGTGGGGAATGAGAAAGAAGTGGGATGTGATAAGGTGAATTAGATATAAGAACATGCTCATCTTTAATGGCTTCAGCCCTGCTGTTGGCCATGACCTGGGCAATAGATGTCCTAATAATGGGGAGTTCTTTTGTCAGGGTCAGGA
Source organism: Rhincodon typus (assembly GCF_021869965.1). NCBI lineage: Eukaryota > Metazoa > Chordata > Chondrichthyes > Orectolobiformes > Rhincodontidae > Rhincodon > Rhincodon typus. The sequence continues at coordinate 54,744,229 of NC_063334.1, forward strand.
CATCATGCCTGTCTCCCTCTAGTTAGCTCCTGCTGCCTCTGGTATGGATTAGTTAGTTCCGAAAAGGAGGGTGAAATGGATCAGTGTGTGTGGTGCAAAATGTTTGTCTGATGTGACTGTTGTGGTTGAATAGCTGGCACTGTGTGCAAGTGTGAAGCATGTAGATCTGAGGTAAGAGTCCTGATTGATAGGAATTGTTTGTAGTTGGGTGATTGGGATGTGATGTGTTTAGCAGTGTCTGAGGCTAGTGTGGTGTGGTATAGTATATATGCGGTATTTGAAGGTGCATTAAATTATCTTAACCATTAGAGTGAGGCCATTGAATGTCTTGGAGTCCTGGATCCAGTTGCCTGGGACTTGACTGCTAACCATTCAACATCAAATCTATTTGCTCCCACTGCCACATAAGTGTGTATCTGAAGGACTCACTGGCCCGCTATGCATAATGGACATTTGTCTCATTATCCATCACCCCCACCAAGACCTGTAGTAAACCACCCAAAACCTTGAAGCCTATGCATCTCCCCTTTCCCGTTTCTCAGTTCAAGTTCAGTTTCTGTATGACTGCCAATACCTGCTTGAGCCATGGTGCACATCCCCTTTGAGAGATTTCAATGTCCCGAAGTGCTGGGGTCACTGTTTTGAAATCTCTTCCTTGGGGTAGCTTCCCGTTTCTGCTGCTGTATTTAATCACCTGGTAAGATGCATCATCCTTTAGCCAGCTACAGGAGCAGCCTATCATTCCAGCTGCCTTCTGGCTGTCTGAAACAGTACACTGCTTTGTTTTGCACCGGCCACCTCACTTTGGGCTGTGTTTAGATTTTGCTGCCAGTCTGAGAATGTAAATTTTAATGTTTCTCAGGACACTAAATGAAGGTATTCAATTAGCATAGTGGTCCTGGCTGTGGAGATTCACTAGCTATAATATCACTTTATGTAAGTTTTAACAACTTTGAGGCAATATGAAAAAGACTTCCAAGAGCTAACTGGTTGTGAGCTGGTCCCTCAGTAATGATGTTTTAAATGCAGCAGAATTTTTCATTGACAGGTGTTTCAAGGAGAGGAATTTCTGACATGTTATGCATTCATATATTAATATCCAATCCTATTTTTTTAGGGTCTCATCCTATTAGAAATGCAAGGATAGAAATTACTCTCAGTGATATTATTACGGAATTACTTCATACAGAAAGGCATTTCAATCAGAGTGGGAAATTTGAGAGCATAGCAGACAAATATCCCACAATGTACAGAGTTAAAAGGGGAAGTTAAAAGATTATTATGGTTTCTTAACTCTTTCTTTGTCTCCTTTTTAAACATATGAATTTGACAATGAACTCATCCTGCTTGGACAGAAATTAAGAGCAGTTAGTTTGGGATTATTGATGTTCATAGTGATTTTAACCAGATTGTAGGCAGGGTTTGCATTCCTGTTATTTCCAAAGTGAAATACAGGTATTTCTCCTACAACACGATAGTTGTGTTCTTGTCAACTTCATGCTATAGAAAATCGCACTGTAGAAAATTGCCATAGAAAATTGCGTTATAGGGAAATTGCTATAGAAAATCATTATACTGTATGGTAGAAAGTTTAGGTTATCCAAACAACGTCCACTACTCAACAATCACATTACAGCCCATTCGTGTTAACGAAACACACATTTTTAGCAGAAATATCTGTAGAACTCATGGTGAAAACTGTATTCTGTTCAATTGTATATATTTTGTCAAATAAACCAGTTTGATTGTTTATAACGGTACCTTGTCTCATTAAATTGCTTTCTAGCCCAGGTACCAGAAAGACAGGACAAAAAAATGCAAGGTGACGATGTCAACAAACATTCTGTGTTGTAATCCCAAATGGTGACATTGCCCAATTAGATACTGATAAGAAATGGATTCTGGACCATAGATCAGTTTACAAGAGTAGCTAATGGAAACAAGTCTAAGAAAAATCAGGTGCAAAACCTGAAATCTTGGTCTCCTCTACACTGTGGAAATATAGTTCCAAGCCAGTTTAACATGTGGCTTGAAGGGGATCTTTCAGGTGGCAGTCTTCCCCTACATCTACTGCCCTGGTCCTTCTTGGTGGTGGAGATTGTGGGTTTGGAAGGCACTCGTTTCGAAGAAACCTTGGTGAGTTGCTGCAGTGCATCTATAAGATGGGGTACACTGCTGTCACTGCATATCATTGGAGAGAATGGTTGTTGAAGGTAGTGGATGGGATGCCAATCAAGACATCTGCTTTCTCCTGGATAACACACAGGTTCTTGAGCGTCATTGGAACTGTACTCATCCAGGCAAGTAGAAAGCATTCCTGACACACTCCTGACATGTCTTGTAGGTGGTGAACAGACTTGGGATGACATGATGTGAGTTCTTAGAGCTCTTAGCCTCTGACCTGCCCTTGCCACTGCAATATTTAAGTGGCTATAAAAGCAAAAGACGCTGGAAATCTGAAATAAAAACAAAATGTGCTGGAGAAACTCAGCAGGTCTGGCAACATTTGTGGAGATACAAACAGGGTTAATGTTTTGAGTCTGGTATGACTCTTCTTCAGACCCCTCAGTTCAGAGTTCTGATGAAATCATACCAGACTGGAAATGTTAACTCTGTTTTTCTCTCCACAAATGCTGCCAGATCTGCTGAGTTTCTCCCAGAAATATTTTGTTCCTATTTGTATGGCTGATCCAGTTCATTTCTGGTCAATGGTAACTCCTGATTGATTGTGGGCAATTAGCTATGATAATGCCATTGAAAGTCAAAGCAAGTTGGTTAGATTCCTCTTTTTGGGGATAGTCATTACCTGGCACTTGTGTGACATGAATATTATTTGCCACTCATCAACTGAAGCCTAATTGCTTACCATTCATGGACATGAACTGTTTTTGTATCTAAGGAGATGCAAATGATACAGAATCCTGTGAAAACATCATTGCACATCTCAACTTTTAAAATTATGATGGAGGGAAGACCACTGGTGAAGCATCTGAAGCTGGTTGAGCCTATATGCCACCCTGAGGAACTCTTGTGGCAATGTCCTGGCAATTGGTCTCCAACAATTCCAACAAAGGAAAGTTTTTTCAAAATGATTGCCATTGGTTTCAATATTGCTTGGGATCTTTCATGCCAGGCTAAGTTAAATATTGCCTTAATGTTAAGGGCAGGCACTCTCACCTTCCTATTTAAGTCCAGCTCTTTCATTCATGCTTAGATCTAGGCTGTAATTTAGTCTATCTAGTATCAATTTAGAGTATCTATGATAGAAACAATGCTGAACATTAGTGAGCAAGTTGTTAGTGAGTAAGTGCATCTTGATGCATCTTGATGGAATGCCTTCTATCACTTGGCTGATAATTGGGAGTAGACTGATGGGATGATATTTGGCTGAGTTGAATATGTTGTCTCTTTTATAAACAGGGCATATCTGGGTAGTGTTCTGCAAAATTGGGTAGATGCCTGTGTTGTAACAGGACTACAGGTTTGCGGTAAGGAGGATAGCTATTTCTGGTATGCAAGGTATCAGTGCTATTTCTGATATATTACCAGGGCCATAGCCTTTGTTGTATCCACAGCTGTCTGCTATTTCTTGACATTACATAGTGTGATATGAATTGACTGAAGACTGGAACTTGTGATACTGTGGCTGAAGAAGGTTGCAAATACTTCAGCTTTATCTTTTGCACTGATGTGCTGGGCATGCCAGTCTTTCGCGATGGGGTAGTTGTAGACCTTGCTCCTCTTTTTAGTTGCTTAGTTAGTAACCATCATTCCATGATTGAATATGGCAGGACTGTATAGCTTAGATTTGAAGAGTTGGATGTGAAATTACTTTGCCCTGTCAGTTGCATGCTGTTAAAGTGCTTGGCATGCTAATAGTCTTGTGTTATAGATTCAGCAGGTTGACACCTCATTTTTAGGCATGTTCTTCTGTACTCCTTAGTGAACAAGTGTCACCCCTAGGTTTGATGGCAATGGTAGATACGTCGCTTCATGAGGTTACAGATTGGGATTGAATCCAAATTCAGTGATTGCCCATAATATTTTGTGAATAACCAGTTGAATCTATGTATTTTGCATGGTAGTAATGTTATAATATGATGGAAAGCATCCTTAGATGAATGCAGGACTACATCTCTATAAGGACTGTGTGATGATCATTGCTACCTCCTTCTTCTCCTTAGGCTGTCCCTCAAAACTGAGGATGACTCTGGAGCTGTGGTACTGAGGTGATAATACAGTCCAGTGCTGGATCCACAAACCATGTCACAGGAGAAGCAGATACTGTTTGAAGAGGTAAGTGGCTAATCAATGAGTGCTTTTCTTGCCCATATTTGATCTGATGTCATGAGACTTCATGTGGCCCAGAATCAATATTGAGGAATCCCTGAACAATTGTATTCCATAGTGCTGGCACCTCTGGTGGGTCTATCTGGCTTGTGGCACAGACATATCCAGGGATGGTAATGGAAGTGTCTGGATTTTTTTGTTTTTAATTCATTTGTGGGACATGATTACCAGTGTTCGGGCCATTTCTAGTTGCCCTTCAGAAGGTGGTGGTGAGCTGCCCTGTTGAAACGTTACAGTCCCTTTGCTGTCGTTAGACACACAGTGCCATTTGGAAGGGTATTCCAGGATTTTGACACTGTGATTTTATGAGTATGACTATATCAAACTGTTGCTTGACTAGTAAATGGAATAGCTTTCCCACTTTGGCACAATGCCTTATGATAGCTTTGTAGGGCAAAAGCACATGTGCACAGCATGGAAACTGATAAAAAAGTAAAAACAGTTTAGTCAGTTTGGTTCAAATACATACATATACAACTAACCATAACAGGGAACTACTAAAGTACCTAAAGGTCAGCAAGAAAGACTTTGCAGAGTTGACTGGTTTCTGAGATTTTATTGCTTTTTGGCTTTTCTGTAGTAGTAATGATAGAACTGAGTTGTTTACTGAGTCACTTCTGAAGGCATTTAAGAGCAAATGACATTTTTGGGAGTTTGGAATCACATGCTGAAGGGTTTGGTGACAAGAGAAAATCAGGGTCCCGTCATTTTCTGTTGAATTTTGATTAAGCTTTCATTTGAATGAGGAGCAACCCAAAGAAGGCCAGAAGGTTATTCAAAGCTTCAAAGTGCAAATGTGGGTTCCAGGTAGGGGTGGATGATTAGGGAAGTCCAGTCCCAGAGTCCAGGAGAGGTGAGGTCCAGGACAGGGTCTCCCAGGAGACCCCTGAGGTCTGGGGTGTGGGTTAGAAATGGAGAAATCAGATACCAAAGGATTTTCTGTAGGGAAGTGAGACCTGGGGGCAGAAATGATCAAAGATCCCGACTGAAAGGAGGGGATGTTGGTTGCCTTATGTGAAAGGTCAGGGGAAATAAATGTTTTGGGTGGGGAGATTTTTTTTGCAGGGCTTTGTCGGGAAGTAACACTGAATCCAACAGGTAAGTGAAGAAACAATTAACTTCCTGATCTGGCTCTTCCCCTTGGTTTTTTTTTTAATATTCATTTGTGATGTAGGTGTGGCTGGCTGGCCAATATTTATTGCCCATCTCTAGCTGCTGTAGATAACATGGCTGCAGTAACCTGGCCAGTCACAAGTATATTTCAAATGGTAAATATAAACAAGGCTATTTAAGTGCAAATTCACATCCTTAAAGTTGATTGGTCATAAGTGGATAGGTTGAAGTCAGGATTCAACGCTTTAATACATAGCCCATACCTGATGCAAATTCTCCCTTCAAACCACATTGTCAATTTCTACGTATTCTGATAGAGTGGACAGAAACTTCAGCTTGTGATTTCCTGACCAGTGGTACCCACCAGGAGCATCCAATCAGAGACTTAGCCTCATGTTCATTTTGGAACAATTGGCTGTGTTGATCAACTGATACAAATTCATTTTTAGAGATTTGCTCTTCAATATAAATTCAGTCAAGTTTTTGTGCATCCTGCATTTGTGGAACCAGTTCTCTAAGATTAGCTATTTTAAATTTTTCATTAGGTTCTGTAGCAAGATCACAACTATTAACAGTAGCATGTTTCAGTGCACTTCAGCACACAAGCACTGAATGATCTGTAAAGAAGAATGCAATCAAGGTTTTCCCAATGAGTGAGAGTAACTAATGTTTGGTCTATACATCTTGGTCCTTTTTCAACTACTGTAAATAGTAATTCAAAGTCCTTTAATAAGTAATCTATTAACTGGTCTTTGATAATAATTGGAAATAAATTAACTTCATTAAATTTAGCTATGCATTGGATCCTAGGCGGACTCTAGTATATTTTCACTGTCCTGGGCCATAATTGTTGCAATGTATTTTGTCCATGCAGGATCTCACTGTCACTGATTCTCCTTTTCAATAATCTACATTACTAAAATTTTACAACTAAGTCCTATTTTATTAATTCAAATTTTGTGGGCTTTGCTAGCTGGGTCATCCGTTTGTTGCCCATTCATAATTTCCTTGGAGAATGGTGGTGGCTCACCACCTTCTTGAACTGTTGCAATCTATTTAATGTAGCTAAACTGACAATGCTGCTGAGGAGGTTGGTATTTTGAACAAGTGCCAGTGAAGAAACAGTGATATATTTCCAAGTCAGGATGATGTGTGGCTTGGAATGAAGTCTCTTTAATGCCTTGCACTGATTGAAACATTCATTCCCATTAGCCTCAAGCTGATACCTATGTCTGTCAGTCTCAAACTGCTGAATTAACCTGATAATTTGGAGTCGCTCCTTCTCTATAACCACAGAATCACAGTTGTTATGGTGCAGAAGAGGGCTGTTCAGTACATCATGTCTGCACTGCGCATTATGAAGTAGTGCCATTTTCCTGCCTTTTTCCAACGACTCTTAGGGGACGTGGTTCTGTTGTGGTAAAGTCACTGCACTAAAAACCAGGAACCTCAGGCTAATGTTCTTGGTGGAGGGAGGGGGGCTGCGTGGATTTGAATCCATAATGGCAGTTAGTGAAATGAGAATTTGAAAATTAAAACAATATGGAATTACAAAGCTAGCCTAATAGCAACCAAGTTATCTCTGCTGATTTCTTAAAAAGCCATCTAGTTCATTAATGTCCTTTTGGAAAGGAAATTTATCATCCTTACCTGGTCTGGCCTATATGTGACTCCAGACCAACAGCAATCCGGTTGACTTTTAACTGCAGTTAGGAGTAGACAATAAATGCTGGCCTAGTCAGGGATGTCTGCATCCCATGAATGGATAAATGAAAAATTGTGTTTATTCAAATATTTATCGAAAACCCTCTGGAACATCTCTATTGAACCTGCCTCTACCAGACTCCACCATAGTGCATTCCATACCGTAACTACTCTCCATGTGAAAAGGCTTTTTTTCACTATTGTGGTTGCTTATTCTGCAAATGATTTCAAATCTATGCTCTCCGGTTCTCGATACTTATACAGGGGAGACCAGTTTCTCCCTATTTACTCTGTGCAGACATCTCACAAATTTGAAAACTTCCATTAAATCTCTTCTTAGCCTTCTCCTCTTCAAGGAAGACAGTCCCAACTTTTCCAGTCTGTCTTCATTATTGAAGTTTCTCATCCTTGGAACTATTCTTATAAACCTCTTCTGCACACTGTTCAATGCATTCACATTCATCCTGAAGTGTGGTGCACACAACAGTTCACAGTATTCTAGTGAGGCCCCTGTGCCATTTAGAAACTTAGGATCTTAAACCATATTCTTCACTTAATGAAGCCTACGATACTTTATGCTTTATTAACTGCTCCATCCACCTGTTCTGCAACCTTTAATGCTTTAAATATATGTAACATTGAACATCTGAAACATACACGTTTCTTCGGAGACTTGACAGGGTAAATGTAGAAAGGTTGTTTCCTCTTTGGGGAGATTCTAAGACTAGAGGGCAAAATCTCAGAAAAAGGGGATGCACATTTGAGACAGAGGTAAGGAAGAATTTCTTCTCTTGGAGGATAATGAATCCATGGGATTCTTTATTGCAGAGAGCTGTTCATGCTGTGTCATTAAATATATTCAATGCTTGAGATAGACAGATTTTTAATCAGTAAGGAATTAAGGGTTATGCGGAAAAGGGAGTTGAGGATTATCAGATCAGCAATGCTCTCATCCAGCGGTGAAACTGAAAACCGTACTTCAAGTCTTATGTCCAATGGTCTTAAATATAAACAGGTCTCTCTGCTCGTGCAATTCCTTTAGAGTAGTACCCCTTTTTTAAATGCTGTCTCTCCACATTCTTTCTACCAAGATATATCACCTCACACTTCTCTGCTTAAACATACCAATTAACAAGTTTCACACTCATAGAATAAATGCCAAGCTATTAGATGTGTGATGGCAGATGGAATTCAACATTGATATGTATAAGTTGTAATTTTGGTTAAAATAAGCAATAGAATGGAGCACATGTATATTGTAACATTTCTCAGGTAACATAAAAAGAAAGAAGTCTAAGGCTTTTGATTGTTAAGTTGTTAAAACTAGAAGCTCAACATTTGGAGGCAATCAAAGTAGTACACACAAAATATAAAGATATATATGCAGGGCAATGATTTGAGCTAAGAATGTGATTTTTAAGTTGACCTGGCCTTAATAGCCCCCCTTGTGAAAGAAACAGTCCTCTGCTCTTTAGGATCCAGGCTATAATCCTTGTCCAGGATTGGGTAATAAATGTAAATCAATTCCCAATCTAATTTTGATCCTTCTTTAATGATGCAGGAAATACACAGCTTAATAAGTGTCGATACATCATTCTAAAACTGTCTGCAAGGATTTAATTTACTATTTTAAGAAGAAAGAATTTAGAGCATAAAGTTTCTTGAAGATACATTGAAATCATAATGTTCGTTTCCTGAACCATCAGCACACTGATTGTGTGGTCCCTCAGAACAGCAGCACAGCCATGTAGCTTAGATGTAATGCTGTGTATGAGTTGCAGCAGGTGGAAGGTAAAATAATTTGTTTGCATTTCTATTTCAACCATCCCAAAATATTTGCATAAAGATTTTTATTTAGTAATTCATAGGATGTTGTTGTCGCCGGCTAGACCAACATTTATTGCTCTTCAGCACCTCTTGGTTAAAAAGCTTGCAAGTGTTTTATCCTTGTCTTTTAGACTGATATGTTGGGCTCCTACATTAGTGGGGATTGGTTTTATGTAGAGCCTTCTCCTCCAGTGAGTGGTTTAATTGTCTGCCCATTCTTGATTTGATATGGCAGTACCTCACAATTTAGATCGGATTCATTAGTTGTGGGATTATTGGTGATGGAGATTAAGCACGAAGCATTGGTTAGAAGGTTGTTTTGTTTACAACAAACAAAGAAAGAACAAAGAACAATACAGCACAGGAACAGGCCCATTAGCCTTCAATGCCTGTGCTGACACATTTTGCCTTTTCATACTAAAACTGTCTTCACTTACAAGATTCATATCCCTCTATTCCCTTTCTATTCATGTATTCGTCCAGGTGGTCCCTGAATGCTGCTATTGTGTCTGCTTCCAACACCTCCTCTGGTAGTGCGTTCCAGGCACTCACCACTCTTTGTGTGAAAATCTTGCCTTGCACATCTCTTTTAATCTTCTCCCCCGCACCTTGAACCTGTGTCCCCTAGTATTTGACCTCTCCACCCTAGGAAAAAGCCTCATATGTTCCACTCTATCCATGCCATTCACAATCTTATAAGCTTCTAGCAGGGTTGCCCCTCAACCTCCCGAGTTCCAGTGGAAACAAACCCCGTCTATGAACCTTTCTTCATAGCTAAAATCCCCCACACCAGGCAACATCCTGGTAAACCTTTTCTGCACCCTGTTTAATGTTTGTAATGGTTTTCAATGTTTGTTTGCTGACAGAAGCAGGCAATTCAATTTAGAAACAGACAGCGGTAGTTTTGGAATTGGTTTTGTGTGGGCAACTCACTGTCTAGGAAAACCAAAGGAAACAAATGTTGATCAGCACTGCATTCAGCAGAGAACTTTATTGTTCATCATGTGGAATGTGGATGGAGACTTGAGCTCAATGTAAACTTTATGAACAGTAAAGAAGCTGGACAATTTACCCAGCTTGCACCAAGAGGAAGAAATTCACATTAGTCCTCACAGAATCTTGTGGCAGAAAGCAGCTTCAGTAGTTAGCTTGGGGATAAAAAATACTACGGTAGCATGCTGGAATAAAGCAATTTCTGTATGTCTGTAGCCAGGACCCGGAACCGAAGGGTTCACAGTCATGAGCTCTGTAAAGAAAATTTGGATAGTTGCATAGCTAAAAAGCTAAGGAAATACTCCATGAAATCGTACCTCAGAGAACAGCTGAAATATTGAAGAAAATGTCTGAAATGGCATACCCATGAGTTGTTCCTTAAAAAAAGTGAATTAATTTTTAAGAGTTTGTAATATATGGGAACTCTTGTGAGTGGGTGGGTGGGTGGAATAGATGTAATAAATAGAACTGAGTTTGTATGTTTTTTTAAACATACATCTTCATAAATTACAGTGTAAGGTTGTGGCGCTTGTTTTGTTCAATTTATTTTTATATTCTATAAAGTTTGCTTTTGTTTAAAAATGTGAAATCAGTTAATTTCTGAGTGTAAGCATTTCTTCAGGATAGTAACAATATAGTCAGTGTTGTTGGAGGAAACCCCTCAGGTAAAGCACTCAGCCTGAAGCAGCCCACGGTAAGGGAATGATGGCAGTGATTTGGGTCATGCCATCCGTAGTTCAGGCTTTAGAACCTTGGGTAGATAGTGTTCAGGCCTCAGCATGGGTGAGATGGGGGATTAGGGACCTGGGTCAGAATCTTTGGGCTGTCAACGGGACAATGATCATAGAAATCATAGAACCCCTAATGTGTGGAAGCAGGCCATTCGGTCCATTGAGTCCATACCAACCATCCAAAGAGCATGATCTGATGAGAACTCAACTGTTTCTATGTAGATGACCTTTAGGTTTGTTTCTTTCACACTAGCTCCTCTTACCTTAGGGCAAACTTATTTTGCTGCAGGAGATCTGAAGCAGATTATTCTCTTTGCCCAAATTAGTGTTCGGGACATTTCTGTTCAGATGTTTGCATGCGCTTCCTGCCTGCCATTTTGATTCCTTCATAGGCTTCATGTAGCTCCTGGGCAAGTGATGCCCAATTTGACATCCTCTGACCTCACTTTCCACAACATGTGTTAGGTTCTTAAAAGTGTGTGTCTTCGGGAATGGAAATAATGGTTTATAAAATATATTTTTCTTTGAGAAAGATGATTAAAGTAATTCTTCATAAGAATAAGTCAGATAACATATTGCACATTGACTATGATGGCAAGGTTAATCTTTACGAACATGAAATAATGCAATTGGATGATTGGTCATTTTGTGAGATAACTAAGCGTAATTAATAAAGGACACAGGCAAATTTTGTGAATTATAATCAAAAAATGTTGTTTAACTATGCAGTGATAATGGATATTTATATCAATCATAATGGCATTCCAGTCAGTCTCTGAAGACCGAAGGCTTTTATCTTAATGGACAAGCCAACAGAATCTATCTTAAACCTGGGATACACTCACTTTTTGTAAACAGGGCTAATAGCTTAGATATGTTTATTTTTGTCATGATGGGTGAGTTAAAAAGTTCACCATTCACAAGCAGCAATACCAAATCAAAGCCCTTTCAAGCAGTTGCAACACTGGAGCTTTTAACATAAATTGGGTAAAATCAGGAAATAATATAAAATGAATTATACAGGCAGCACTGCGGATCAGTGGTTTGCACTGCTGCCTCACAGGGCCAGGGATCTGCACTCAATTCCAGCCTTGGGTGACTGTCTGCGTGGAGTTTGCACGTTCTCCCTGCTTCTGTGTGAGTTTCCACTAGATACTCTGGTTTCCTCCTCGGTTAGGTGGATTGACCATGCTAAGTTATCCATAGTATCCAGGGGTGTGCACACAAGATGGATTAGCCATGGTAAATGCAGGGGGAATTTAAAGGAATAGGGCTGTGTTAGGCTGGAATGCTCTTCAGAGGATTGCTGCAGACTCAGTAAACTGAAAGGCTTCTTTCCACACTGTAAGGATTCTATTCTATGACTATTAAGAATAAAGGGGTATGAATATGCTAAGAAATTTATCTTCCACCAGCGCTCTCCCACCACTAAAGCCTTTAGCAGCCTCAAAAAATGAAAAATATTCATTAAAACGTCAGTAATCTTCTGTGGAGTTAATATATCTGATCCCAGCATGCCCGTGATCAGACTCCCAATGTGCTGTCTCTCCATTCCCTTTCCCTCAACTGAACTTCAAACCAACACCTGAACAGAAATAAAAGAGAGGAACAAATATTAACAGTTAGCAAAGTTAGATACATGGCTGGTCAAAGGAACTGGATTGAATCAAATGAGACTGGAGTGGGAAGGCATAAAGAAGGTGTGACATGCAGTAAACCTAGGGGACTTGCGACTAGTTTCACAAGCATGCTGACACCAAATTACCTAGAACATTAAGAGCTTCTCCTCCAATGGGTACAAAGACATACACCTACAGCCCCCTTCTCATTGTAAGTTTCAGCATCTCCTGAAAAAGAAGGAATGTTATTGGTAACTTAGTGAGATATCTTGAGGATTTGTATGGCAATGATACATTATTGTGCTTGCTGTGTTTTTTTTTTAAATTCACTAATGGGACATGAGCATAGTTGATTGACTAGCATTTATTGCCCATCACTAATTGCCCCTAAGAAAGTGGTAGTAAGCTGCCTTCTTGAACCCCTGCAGTCCATGTGCTGTAAGTAGACCCATAATGTTGTAACAGAGAGAATTCCAGGTCTTTGACCCAGCAACAGTGAAGGAACGGTGATACATTTAAAAGTCAGGACAGTGAATGGCTTGAAGAGAAACTTGCAGGTGGTGATATTCCCACGGATCTGCCGCCCTTCTCCTTCTAGATGGAAGTGATCAAGCATTCAGAAGGGGCTGTCAAAGGATCTTTGGTGAATTTCTGCAGTGTATCTTGTAGATAGTAGATACTGCTGCTACTCAGTGTTGATGGCAGAAGGAGTGGATGTTTGTGGATTTGGTGCCCATCAAAGGGGCTGCTTTGTCCTAGATGGTGTCAAGCTTCTTGAGTGTTGTTGAAGTTGTATTCATTCAGGCAAGTGGAGAGTATTCCATCACATTCCTGACACGTACCTTGTAAATTGTGGACATGCTTTAGGGAGTCAGGAGGTGAATTACTCACTGCAATATTCCTAGCCTCTGACCTGCTCTTGCAGCCACTGTACTTATATGGTGAGTCCAGTTGAGTTTCTGGTCAATGGTAACCCCCAGGTTGATAATGGAGGATTCAGTCATAGTAATACCATTGAATGTCAAGGGAAAATGGTTGGGTTATCTCTAATTGGAGGTGGTCACTGTCTGGCACTTGCATGGCATGAATGTTACTTGCCACTTGTCAGCCCAAGCTTGGCTATTGTCCAGGTCTTGCTGCATTTGGACATGGGCTGCTTTGATATGTGAGGAGTCATAGACGATGCTGAAGATAATGCAATCATCAACAAAATCTCCACTTCTGACCTTATGATGGAGGGAAAGTCATTGATGAAAAAGCTTAAAATGGTTGGGCCTAAGACATTACCCTGAGGAATTCCTTCAAAGATGTCCTGGAGCTGAGATGACTGACCTCCAACAACCACCACCATCTTCCTTTATGTCAGGTGTGACACTGGAGAGATTGCCCCCTAATTCCCATTGAGTCCAGTTTTGCTACATGATACATGTGGCTTCTTGATGGCACACTTGGTCAAATGTAGGCTTGATGTCAAGGGCTGTCACTGTCCCCTAACCTCTGGAATTCAGCTCTTTTGTCCATGTTTGAACCAAGGCTGTAATGAGGTCAGGAGCTGAGTGGCCCTGGCAGAACCCAAACTGGGCATCACTGAGCAGGTTATTGGTGAGCAGGTGCTGCTTGATAGCACTGTCGATGACACTTTCCATGTGAAAAGGGGCAAATGTATGGGAAGTAATTGTGAGGCTAATAAAAGTTTCAGAGTCTTGAAATAGCAACAGAAGGAAGTAGTGTGAGGTGTGCAACTGTGATTGTGATAGCAACAAGGAACGAGAAGACTTTTGTGTACTGGGGCTCCATATGGTGCAGATTTAATATCAGCATCAGGAGTGTTAAGCATAGCTACCATTGCCAGGTCATTACACTTCTCCTTACATTGTTGCCAAACTCAAGCACTTTGATGCTTCCCTCCTCCATGATCTGTTGCAGTTTTGCTGGAACACTTCATGAAATGTTCCTCATCTCATTGATTTCCTTTTCCTGGATGTCTAATGTTGCATCTGAATATCTGTGGCATCTTCTAGCTTTTGGTCTTTCAGCTATTTGACTCATATAAAAAGAATATAAGTGAATTATGGGTGCCTGTGATCAAACAGCATTTCACCTTTAAAATGTTCAGGTTACCCTAACATCATGCAGAGTAGCTGAACGTTTGCTCCACATAATTTCCCTCTGTCCTATTCCCCACACATTTAGCCAATCAGCAGTATATAAGCTGTACTAACAGCTCACCTGCCAAAAACGATCAGCCTCAAGCAAGAAAATCATTTTTGTCTGGTCCAGTTGGTTGGATGGAGAGATCAATCACTCTTTGCATTTTCGCACAGAAGTCCAGCTTAAAGGACAATTGTTTGTGAATGTATTTGTAGCTGGATGGAAGTAAGAGGCTGAGGGTCTAAAATTCCATTTGTGTACTAGAATGGGGTTTGGGATGATCACTTAATGGGGGGCAGAATCTGGAATAAAATATGGCTCTATCTTAAAATCTGTGTAACAAGCCCAGCAAACTTTTTGCAGACTAGTAGGGAGGTTTTCTGATATCTCATTCTGAGTCAATGGTTCTAGACTGTAAGAATTCTTGGACAGAGAACTAGCAGTAAAACTCTTAGAACTTTGCCAGAAAATGTCCTTAACAGTGATTACCTCTCCCAATGTTGAAGCTTTCTGCCTTGGACTGGCATGTCCTAACCAAATTTTCCAGGCCACTGTTCGAGGAGCAGTATTGATTGACCTGTTCAGATCTAGGTCAGTTGCCCTCAACTACGTAATGACTCTTTCTTAAAGTTTGGATCAGGCTCTGTATTATTGTGGCCATAGTATCATTCTGACATAATCCTATCAACAGAATGATGATATCCAGAATTGTTTTATTATTCTTTCATAGAATGTGAGTACCACTGGTAAAGCTGGGATCCATTGCCAATCCCTAATTGACATTAGAAGATGGTGGTGAATGACCTTTTGAAACTGTTCATGTCCATCAAGTGTCAGTACAAGCATGATGCTATTTAGGATGGAGTTCCAGGTGTTTGATCCAGTGAATACAACATAGTTCTATATCACGGCAATGAGGGGCTTCAAAGGTCTGTTCAACTGTTTTCAGTTTTGGGATTTCCAAGAACACTGAGATCCATTGAGTCTAAAATTGTTCATATTTTTGCCAATAGCAATGCACAAATTGAGTGCATTGGATGTTGGTAGAACATTCATAGGCCAGCCTTCAGTATTATTAATACCATTTTGTTTGTGGCTTTGGCTATGTTCAAAACTGGGACTCTTTCATATCTGTGTGTGGCTTCCTTCAAGCCTGAACTGGTGAAACATGAATAAGGACATCTACCTTTCTGGTCTAACAGACAAACAAGCAACAGGACGTTTATAGTATTAATGCTATTTACAAATTACACAAATATGATCGACATTACTACAGAGACTATTAGGAGCACACTATCATCAGGTCTGCCTTTGACCAGTATATTCTGACCAAGTCCCTGTGACATCATCGCAGTGAGTAGTGCTTACTGCACTCAATCAAGTCTTGAACCTACATGCCTCACAGTTTCTGTTCTGCTTCAATCCAGTCTCTGAAAACACAAGTTTGACATGCTAAATGGGACAGCCTTTGCACTGATCTAGCAACTCAAGACTGGGCATCCATGAGGCGCTGTGGGCCATCAACAGCAGCAGAATTGTAGTCCAGCATAATCTGTAACCTCATTGCCCGGCATATCCCCCACTCAACCATTACCATCAAGAAAAGGGAACAACCCTGGTTCAATGCCAGGAGCAGCACCAGGCATATCTGAAGATGAGGTATCAACCTGGCGAAGCCACCAAACAGGACTACTTGCAGTCTGCTCTGCAGTCCTGTCGCATCCAGTCATGAATGGTGGTGGACATTTAAAAAACTCACTGGAGGAGGAGGCTCCACAAATATCCCCATCCTCAATGATGGAAGAGCCCAGCACATCAGTGCGAAATATAAGGCTGAAGCAATCGCAGCAATCCTCAGCCAGAAGTGCCGAGTGGATGATCCATCTCGGCCTCCTCCAGTTGTCCCCAAAATTACAGATACCAGTCTCCAGCCAATTAGATTCACTCCACGTGATATCAAGAAACAATTGGAGACACTGGATACTGCAAAGACTACAGGCCCTGACAACATTCTGGCAATAGTACTGAAGACTTGTGCTCCAGAACTTGCCGCTCCCCTAGCGAAGCTGTTCCAGTACAGTTACAACACTGGTATATACCCAACAATGTGGAAAATTGCCCAAGTATATCCTGTACACAAAAAGCAGGACAAATCCAACCGGCCAATTACCGCCCCATCAGTCTACTCTCGATCATCAGTAAAATGATGGAAGGAGTCATCAGCAGTACTATCAAGCAGCACCTGCTCAGCAATAACCTGCTCAGTGACGCCCAGTTTGGGCTCCACCAGGGCCACTCAGCTCCTGACCTTGGTTCAAACATGGACAAAAGAGCTGAATTCCAGAGCTGAGGTGCGAGTGACAGCTCTTGATATCAAGGCTGCATTCGACCGAGTGTGGCATCAAGGAATCCTAGCAAAACTGGAATCAATGGGTATCAGGAGGCAAACGCTCCAGTGGTTGGAGTCATGCCTGACACATAGGAAGGTGGTCGTGGTTGTTGGAGGTCAATCATCTACTGAAGCAGTCAATATCCAAATACAACAAGTTCTGGACAATATTCAGGCTTGGGCTGACAAGTGGCAAGTGACATTCGTGCCACACAAATGCTAGGCTATGATTATCACCAATAAGAGACAATCTAACCACCATCCCTTGATATTCAATGGTGTTACCATCACTGAATCTCCCACTATCAACATCCTGGGTGTTACCATTGACCAGAAACTCAACTGAAATCACCACATTAACACAGTGGCTACAAGAGCAGGCCAGAAGCTAGGAATACGGCAGGGAATTAGTCACCTCCTGACTCCTCAAAGCCTGTCCACCATCTACAAGGCACAAGTCAGGAGCATGATGGGATACTCCCCACTTGCCACCATCCAGGACAAAGCAGCCTGCTTGATTGGCACTATATCAACAAGCATTCACTCCCTCCACCACAGATGCTCAGTAGCAGCAGTGTGTACTATCTACAAGATGCACTGCAGAAATTAACCAAAGATCCTCAGACAGCACCTTCCAAACCCACGACCACTTCCACCTAGAAGGACAAGGGCATCAGACGTATGGGAACACCATCACCTCCACGTTCCCCTCCAAGCCACTCACCATCCTGACTTGGAAATGTATCGCTGTTCCTTCACTGTCGCTGTGTCAAAATCCTGGAATTCCCTCCCTAATAGCATTGTGGGTCAACCCACAGCAGGAGGACTGCAGCAGTTCAAGAAGGCAGCTCACCACCACCTTCTCAAGGGCAACTAGGGATGGGCAAGAAATGCTGGCCAGCCAGCGATGCCCACAACTACAAATGAATATAAAAAAAAGTTACCGCTTAATAGACTTTTTCTAGGGTTTCCATCTTTTGCCTTATTCTACAGCTGCACACAGGTGTTAAACAAAGTATATCCTACTGAATGGAGATAATGGGATCATGATCAGTAAATTTGCATTACGGTGTGTGCAGCAATAATCCTGGTTCTAAAAGCAACATTTAATCTTATTTCTTCTGTAAACTTCAGAAGAGGACAGGGTTCAGTGTTGATGCAGGCAAACAGCAGTAAGCTTGTCAGTCCTGGCGCTGAAGCAAGGTTAACCTCATCAATTATATACAGTCAACTCCCAGCCCTGACTGGATTCATCAGTGGAAGCTCACTATTAGTGACAGGGCAGGAAATAACATGCAATTAAAGCTCATAAAGGCTAGAGCTATGTTTAAAGGGCTTCCTTAATTCTTTTTGGGCACAAAACCTGGAAATGGCTAGTTGGATGATGAGCACTTCAATTTTTTTAATGTTGTTTCATAATGTAGCTTGGAGCCGCAGAAGCACCCCCCCAAGTAAGAATTCATTCCATTCTGATTGGCCTGAAGTGAGCCAGTTTTAGGACCAATACAATGATATGCAAGAAGGTTAGGAACCTATTTAGCAACAAGGAATTTTATGTGGTAAGATGGACTACTATTTCACTATTTGTTTCCTTACAACAATGAAAACGTTTGTGTTGAGCTGCATTGCCTGCTCTGAAATGCTGGGGCAATTAGTTTGACTAACTTATCTCTTTCTTTCTTTGTTCTCCACCAAAAATTGTCATAATTCCTGGACCACCCTGAAGAGCAAAGCATAACCCTTGTTTTATTTTATCTTCTACACTCTGCTTCCTCCATCCTCACTTCAAATAATAGTTGCAAGGAAATCTTGAACTTCTTTGCTTATCAAAATTGAATTGACCTATTCATTTCCCTCTAAAGATTCCTTCTCTGCTTATGATCAAACCTGTTCAATCTCTCCTCCCTAGCCTAGCTCAAGTAATTTAATATTTTCTCCCCTATTTCTCCGCATTTTCTTTCTGAGCTCAACTTGATCATGAGACCCACTTCCTGCTTTCATTAACACTAAATTGATTACCATCAAATTTCCTTCATGGGCTTTATGCTGAGCGACATTTGTAAATGAGTTGGTCTATTTAGGCAGGATCTTCACTTCTTTCAAAACTTTCAAATCACTATCACTCTTCCACTGCAAAAAGCCCACATCTCTAACCTCATAAACTTTTGGTGTCTTCCTTCCTTCTCTAAAGCTTTTGAAAATGTTAGGTAGAATTTAATGCTGACAGTGGTTGGCAATCCACCAGCTAGACAGGCAGTGACGTGCCTTTCTCGACCATTCCACATTCCCCTAATGAGTACTTCTGGTGTTGTGGGAACCTGCAAAGATAGTAGGGGAGATGGACTGACAAAAGGCAGTCTGTAAGCTCTGGCAGAGGGATTGGGCTGATCTTCAGGGAATACAGGGATCTTTCAACTTTGGGAGACCCTAAAGGAATTCTTTCACACTATTGATTTCTGAATATAGGTACATATGCTTGCTGGTCTTGTCTAAGAGCTCATCAAACACATCTGAACACAAAACAGGTCTTCATGACCATAGAGTAATTACAAAACTTAAATACAGTGTGACTAACCCATTGTGTTGAAGTGAAAATACGATGTGACAGCTTATGGTAAACAAATCCTATAAATACATTTCAAAGTTTACACAAGTCCTCAGTATTATTACAATTTACATCATAGTGTGTAGTCTGTGATTATTTATCCAAAGCGGGGGGCCATCAAGAAAAAGCATTTGAAATTTGAAAACCTGCTCTATATCCTGACTGGAATTCTGTTCGTGATTCTGTTGTTCCAGTGGGGACTTAATTACATTCGTACTTCTCCATCACTCAAATCTCCAATCCAGCTTCCCCAGTGAAAAGGGAGAGCCAATCATAGTTTGTCTGCAGATCCTATTGTGTTGCAATGGTTTGCCATTTCCGCACCAGAAGCAGTAGGCCCCTTAAAGTTGCACACACACCTGAAAGAAACTGAAGCCTGCAAAACATTGCAAGTGGGGATTATAAAGGAAAGACAGGAGCTTTATGTGATCCCCTCTTCTCTTGGGGCACTATCATCACTTCCTGGGGCCGTTTGACACCCTTTCCTGTGGTAGATCTGAGAAGTTGCAATAATTTGCATGATGAAACCAATCTCCTAGGAACTTTTCTTGCACTATCATTCTCTTGAAACAGGTAATGAAGGAACATCATATGATGGCCCTAGGCTGGGCAAAGCAGTGTATGCCTCACTCATTTTCCTTTATTTTCTGCTGCTATCCTATCTAGTGTTTTGTAGGATCATGATGAATCTAGCCCCAAATCACTTCAGGTTATCATTGTGGCTATTGTTGCATCCATGCTGTTCAAAAACAACTACCTTATCCAATTTTCCAGCACTTAGCTCATAGCCTTTTTTGCCTTAGAATCACAAGTCCACATCTGAATACTTCATAAATGTTATGATTGTTTCTACCACCCTTACAGTCAATGAATTCCAGATTCCCACCATCCTCAGGGTGAAAATGATTTTCCTCATATCTCCTTCAAAACCTTCTGCCCCTTACCTTAAATGTAGTCCCCCATCCACACCTGCCCCCACCCTGGTCATTTATCCCTTCATCAAGGGAAAATATTTTTTCCTCAATTGATCCCTTCGTCAAGGGAAAATATTTCTTCCTCTTTACCCTATCAATGCCTGTCATCAATTAATCTCTCTTCATAATGGGAACCTTCCAGCCCAGGCAACATCCTGGTAAATCTCCTTTGCCCCTTTCCAGTGCTATCATATCCCTCTAATAATGTAGATTCTAGAACTGCACACATACTCTGCCTGTGACCTAACCAATACCTTATACAGTCCCAGCATAACCTCCCTGCTCTTAAACTCTTTGCATTGACAAATAAAGCCAAATATAGCATATGTCTTCTTAACCACTTTAGCCACCTGTCCTGATACCTTAAGGGACCATTGCATATACATACCAAGGTCACTCTGATCCTCGGTACATTCCAGAGTACCTATATTCTTCATGTATTCCCTTGTCTTGTTTGATTGAACCATTTTTATCTTAATTTATATGTATTCTATAATTTCCTCCAATTATTATTTCAGACTCTTATACTCCTGTATTTATTTAAAATGATATGACAGTCTCATTTACTACTAATAATGGCACCCAATAATAGGAATTTTCCTTGAGCAGCAACATTAATGTAGTATGACATTAAGTGCCTGTTGTACTCACTGTGCAATATTCAGATGATTGCAATCAATGCCACTGCACTGTTCTCTCTCAATGAGATCAGCTGCATCTTTATTATAGTTTGTATTTTGAAATGGAGGATATTGTATATGTTAGAATGGAGACATATTTATTATGTCCACCTCGAGGGAGCTCTGAATTGTATAGGATTTGCTGTACTTAGTACGTGTAGGTTTGATTCCTGCATTGGTTCGAAAAAGGAAATGAAGCAATCCCCACAATGCAGTGTATTCAAAAATGGCATTTTAAAATGATCACAGTTTTCATTCACAAAACCTGCTGCGTGAAACAGTTCAGTTCAGTGAAAACCTGATGGTTTTCCTGAGCAACATGCTCCCCAGATTATCCTATTTAACCTTTGACTTCATAAAGGATACATCTTGCTTTTAAGCTGATGACCATTACACTGAAGTCCTCTATTAGTATAATAAATAATTGTTCACCAACTTTGATCTTTGTCTCCGCTGATTAAGTTCTTGTGGGGTTTGTTGTTGTGGGTTTTTCCATTAACTCTCCTGCTGATTCTCAATAATGTTGGGTTAAAGCCAAGTGTCTCTCTGGGACTTCGGTTATACATGGGAGCAGCACTAAAATATTCTCTTTCAAGTCATCGGCAAATTAGTTAAGATGTACACATTATATGGCAGTTGATGTATTCCATCTCTTCCAGGCACTGCATCTTATAAAAGCTGTAGTATTGTTTCTTTCTGAACCTTTTAAAGGCCAATTTGTAATATTGCATGAAGTGCATTTCTTCCTATGTGAATTCCTATAGGTCTTGTTTTATGGGAATTTTATCATTTAATATGCAGCTACAATTCATTGTAATAATTTATATCCTGAATATATTCTAAAAGTTGAAGGAATTTGATTCCAAGCTGCCTTATTCAATTTAATTTACAGTGGCCTGTGGGCAATTGACAAGTGAGTATGGTAGTTTTTATAATGTTAAGTCTTTACAAAAATGAATGAAAAATGGGAGCTGGTGGAAAAAGAATTCTAACGTTCCTTGGATAGCTGATCAATGCACCTCAGTAAGAGGTTTCAGTGATGCCTAAAGTAACCATGTCAAATTTAGTTGTAAGTTCTCAATCAAATACCTGACAAAGTATGTTTTAACATCAAACATTTCCAGAAGAAAAGCCACATATAAAGGTTAAGATTACTTCTTAAATCTAGATTTGGACTATTGTTCAAACTCATTAAATTGAATCAAATGGCAATCTTATCTGTCTCAGTACATTCTTACAGGATTGGTTATCTAGAAATGGCCGAGGACTGTCTTCTATGATGCTGGATCATCCATTCTGCACTTCTGGCTGAAGACACTAGCAAATGCTTCAACTTTGTCTTTGCAACAAGATTCTGGGCTTCCACTGTCGTTGAGAGTGGGGATATTTGTGGAACTTCCTTATCAGGTTGTTTATTTAATTGCTCCATGTCATTCACAGATGGGTGGGGCAGGATTACAGAACTCAGATCTGATCAGTCGTTTATGATATTATGCTTCTATGCAGTGGGATATTTGCTATTGTTAATGCCACTACTTAAATACAAGATATAGTTGTCATATTTTTCTGCAGCTAAGAAAATTAACTCACATGGTAGTTTTTGTAAGAGACAGAGGAACAGGAATTAATTTGCACCCAAACCGAAGCGTGGCAACAGTTACTGAGCTGAAAAGAGTGTTCAATAGGACCACATGAAGTAGGTTTGAAGAATCAGCAGGACGTGACTGGTGTTCTGGGTGCTAATCGTGACATAGGAGCCTGTGTTTTATTGGAAAGAGGCTAAATCCGGCCTCAGGAATCCACCTTAGCAGATTCTGAGACCCTGTGATCATTTTGCCGTTCAGTAATCTCTCAGTGCAGAATGAGTATCTGTATTCTCATATATTCATTGGCCTTACTGGACACTTCATTATTCTTTTCTCACTTGAAAGCCATGTTCTGAGCAATCTAATTGCTCAAAGCTCTGATGGATATTGTATTAAAAATGTCTTGAGTCATGCATATCTCTTTAATCTATTAATTATCTAGAAAAGAAATTATCTAATTTTGAAAGATATACTTAATATGTGAGTGGATTTTTTTTGAAAAATAGAAGTTAAAACGCTTGTAACATTTTATGAAGACAATGACACTTCAAGAGATAAGACACCTGTTTTAAAGCTGTCTGTTATACATTCATGCATTCATAAAGTTAAAATTACTTGAATTAGGATGGTTGGACAGAAATTAATTTCACATGAGATCAGAAAGTCATGTGATACCAACTCCTTGACCTCAATTCCTCAGGACAATAGTATATTGCTACAGATTTCATATACCATTACCATGAAACTTGTTACCTTTCATTCTTCCAGTAGATGCTACAGGATTGAATATAATAATCTACTTTGAGTTGTTAAATCATTTCTGATGTTAAATGTTCTCACTTCTGCGATTAGCTATGAAACAGTTTTGGACAATTTCTCTCCCTTTATCTTTGACAATTGCCTTTAGGAAACATATTTCTGACAGACATGTTGCGTATTCATATATTAATGTGCCTATGTTATCATATCAGGGCCTAATCCTATTAGAGCTACGAGGATAGAAAATACTCTCAATGTTACTATTATAGAATTCCTTCATATTGGAAGACATTTCAATCTGAATGGGAAATTTCAAAGCTTTGCAGACCAGTATTCTGCAATGTATAGAGTTAACAGGGGAAATTAAAAGACCTTTACAGTTTCCAATCTTTCCTTTGCTTTTTCTTTGGAATTGATGAATGGAACAATGATTTCATCCTGTTGCAACAGAAGAAGAGAGCAATTATCTTGGGCTTATTTATCTAAATAGAGATTTTAACTAGATTGTAGGTAGGCTTTACGTTCTTGTTACCTATATGGATAAAATAAATGAATGGGTCTCACTCTGAAAATCTATTCTAATTGATTACACATTTTTCATTGAATTCACCCATTTTCAGTATTGCTGACAATAAGACATATTTTGTCAAAACTTTTCTCTTGCATTTTTTATACCTTATTGATGTAGTGCAGTGGAATTCAAGCCCTTCTATTCCCTGCATCATTTCAAAAGTTAGAAATTTTATCAAAGTATGCAATGTACCCAGTGTACCAATCAGATAGACCCAGGTTTAAAAACACATAGTCCAGATTTCTGTATTTAACAAGAACCATTATTTATTGAACATATATAGACTCTGACCGCAGGTAGCAGCTATGATCTACTGACATGTAACTCTACTAGTTAAAATTCTAAACCCCTTCTAAATCCCTCCTACATACACATTCAGACAGGCATAGAGAGTCAAAAAGAAGTGCTCTTATGAGTGGAGGAAAAACAAAGCTAGGGAAGCAAGGTTCACTGGAATAATCCTTTCACTTGCCAGAATGAACTGTTCTTCAGTCTCTTTTCTCCAGATTATTTTCAATTCTTCGCAGGAGACACAGATGACTGGCACATTTGCTACAAAGTCTGTTAGTTGCTGCTTAAAGGCCAGAGCTTAAGCAATTGGTGAGGAAGAATAGGCTGGCTTTCTTCAGGGTTTGGATATTTTATTGCAGATAATGACAAGCCACCTGTTCTTGCAGCAGTCCAAAGACTTTTGCCCATATTGTTCACACCTACACTAACTGATTGAAACAAAAGACTCCATTTGAATAGTCTCACATTTTGAGTTTTAAACATTTGAATTAAATACAGTGGATTATGGTCAGTGTAGTTTAGTGCTTCTTTGTCACCACGCCAAAGTGTTGAAGAGCCATGAATAATCTCAAAGTCTGTTTTTCTTTGGTTGAGCACTCCTGATACTGGTTTAGTTTCTTAGAGAAGTACTCCACTGGCTTTGTTATTCCTAACTCATCATCCTGTAACAAGACTGCACCTAACTCAAGTCACTAGCATCAATTGTCACTTTGAAAGGTCTGGAAATATCAGAGGCAGCCAATACTGGGTTATTTATTAGGATTGCCTTCGCCTTCTCAAAGACTTCTTGTCACTTTTGCTGACCATACAATTTTTATTTTCTTTTTCTTAACCAATTTGTTTAAGTTACAACTATTGTGATGAAATAACTCTCAAATTTCTAGTAAAATCCACATATTCCTAGTTTAGGAATAGGGAATTCGACTACAGCCTTCACTTTCACTGTCCTCGGCAACTTTTGTCCTTGTTCTACAATATACTTGATGTAAGCTACTCTTACATTCACAAATTCCCTTTTAAATAAATTTGTTATGAAGCCAGCCAATTGCAATTGTTTAACGAGGTCTTCTACTTGTCTCACATGCTGTTCCCATGTGTTGTTATATAAAACAGCATCAGCTAAATAAACTACACAGTTGCAGACTCAGCTACGACTTGATTCATCAGCCTTTAGAATGTAGCTAGGATAATTTTTAACTCCAATGGCATCATTTGACAATTTGACAAACTCATTTGATGTGACAGAAGTGGATTATTCCTAAGCCTTTAACGTTAATAGCACTTGCAAGTATTCCTTCAATAGGTCAATTTTAGAAAGGAATGAGGCACTGCCAATCTTGTCAATGCAATCTTGCATTGCGCAAACTGCAAAATTGAGTACAAACTTGTTCTTGTGACTATATTTACCTTTTTGTAGTGTATACAGTACCTAGTTGATCTGTCTGTTTGAGTCGCTAGCACTACTGATGAATTCCGACTGCTTCGACTAGGTCCAATCAAGTAGTTTTCCAGTAAGTATTGAACATGTGTTTTCACCTGAGCTTAATATTCTGGGTTCGACTGAAACTGATGTTGTTTTATTGGTCCTGACTCGTCCACATCCACATCATCCAGGTGTAACTTTACAGATAACCTAAAACTTTCCAAGTTGTCGTACAAGGTTCTCCCATTGCCTGTCCTCAAATTGTGAGAATAAATTGTTTAATTGTACAATATTTCTGTGTTAGCTGGTCGAATGATAGGTTTGCTTTGAGAACTGTTTGCCTCTCCTTCTACATCATTCTAATTATTGTCTGCGCCATCTTCCTCTACTGTTGCTGCCTAACAGACTTGCTACTCCTTATTCTCTTCTCCACAATAATACCACTTCAAGATGTTTATGTGACATAATCAAATCATCCTACAAGCAGGAGTATCCATCAGATAATTTGTCTTAGCAACTTTCTTAAATATCTACATGGGCCACTGAATTTCACTTTCAGAGGTTCATCTTACAAAGGCAACAATACTAACACTCCATTGTCCACTTGAAAAGTTCTCACTGTCAAATATCTATTTGTCCATTCTTTCAGTTTTGTTTGTGAAACCTTCAAACGCTCTTTTGCTAGCTTACATGCTCCTTTGAGTATTTCTGAAAAATGGACAGGCAATCAACATTGAGGATGCAAAATGACAGTCTGCCTTTAAGCATGGTTTTCAGAGTCTGATGGTATCTCTCTGAGGCTACCTCTGTTTGCAGATGATAAGCAGTTGACTGTTTTATACTCAAACTCCTAATGTTCTTTTGGAAAACTTTAGACATAAAGTTAGAACCCTGATTGGATTTTCTAATTGTGTATCAATAGTCCATTATGATTAAAAAGCTATGTTAACTTTTCCACTATCACCTTAGCTGTAATGGTACTTAAAGGATTAGCTTCTGGGAATCCTGCCGTAATATCTGTAATTATAAAGATGCACTAATGTCCTGCTTTCAGCTTCACTCATGGTCTGACACAATCTACTGACATCAACTGAATCATTTTTAAAATTTTCTATGGGTCACAAAGGTGCTGTTTTACTTGTATGTTGAGGTTTTCCTATTACCTGACAAATATGACATGTTTTACAGAACTTTCCTAAATTTTTATGAAGTCTTGGCTATACAATATACCCGCTTATTGATGCTTGAATTTTCCCCATATTCCTAGATGTCCTGCAATTGGATTTGCATGTGCTATTTGCAATAGCTCCTCATAATATCTGGGTAGTACCACTACTTTATAAACAATTATCCACTGTTTGTCAGTAGGTCTTTGAGGATGTTTCCATTACCTCCTCAAAATTCTGTTTTGATATAGTAGCACTTCGGTACTCCATCTTCAGCTTAATTGGGAGTGTGCTAACTTGTTTGACTCTGGACTGGCTTCCTGGGCCTCAGTTAATGAAGACATGCCAAGCACTTCTTTTAAATTATCCTCATCCTTAAATAGATGTTCAGCTATCCTAACATCTGTTTGTGGTATCATTTTGACCTCTGGAAATGGACTTTGTTTAGTCATTGCTCTGGTCACTACACTAGTGAATGTATTGGCTCTAATTTTCCAAAAATCCTTAGACCCTGGAGAAGTGTTGGAGGATTAGAAAATTACTAATATGACACCCCAATTCAAAAAAACAGGGAGGCAAAAAGTAAGTAATTATTGGTGGATCAGCCTGACATCTATTATTGGAATCAATTTTTAAGGAAGTAATAGCAGTACATTTGGAAAATCATAATCTATCAATCAGAGTCAGCATGGCTTCACGAAAGGGAAATCGTAAGACTGATTTATAAGATCTTTTTGACGAAGTCTCAACTAGAGTGGATAGAGGGGAACAAGTAGATGTGTAGTATTTGGATTTCAAGAAGGCGCTTGACAAGGGATCTCAGAAAAGGTTAATTCATAAAATAAGAGCTCACAGTTTTGGAGGTGGTACATTGACATGGATATAGAGTTGGGTCATGGGCAGAAAACAGCTGGTGGAGATAAAGAATTCTTTTTCAGGCTGGTGATTTGTAACCAGTGGTTTTCCACAGGGATCAGTGCTGGGAGCACAACTGTTTACAATATATATTAATGACTTGGAGGGAAGAAATTAATGTACTGTAGCCAAATTTGCAGATGACACAAAAATAGATGAAAAGCTAAGTTGCAACCAGTTTACAGAGAGATGTTGATAGGTTAAGCAAGTCAGCAAAATGTTGGCAAGTGGAGCATAATATGGAAAAATGTGAAGTTGTTCATCTTGGAAGGGAGAACAAAAGAACAAATTATTATTTAATGAGGAAAAACTGCAGAAAGCTGCAACACAAAGCGATTTCGGGGTACTTGTGTATGAAATGCAGAAAACTAGCACACAGGTGCAGCAAGTAATAAGGAAGACAAATGGAATGTTGGCCCCTATTTTAAGAGGTTGGAGTATAAGAATCTTACTGCAACCATACAACGTGCTGGTAAGGCCACATCTAGGTCACAAAGAGCAGTTTTGATCCCCTTAATTAAGGAAAGATATCATTTAATGGGAAGCAGTTCAGAGAAGCTTCATTAGGATAATCACTCATATGGAGGGTTGTCTTATGAGCAAAAATTAAACATGTCGGGACTCTACTTACTGGAATTTAGAAGAATGAGAGGTGAAATATTGAAACATATAAGACTCTTAAGGGGCCTCATGGGAGGGTCTAGGACCAGAGGGCACAGTCTCAGGATAAAGGGGCACTAAATTAAAACTGCGATGAGGAGGAATTTCTTCTCTCAGAGGTTAATGAGTCTTTGGAATGCCTTGTCTCAGAGAGTTGTGGGATGGAATCCTTGTACATATTTAAAGCTGAAATAGATAGATCCCTGATCAATAGGGAATTGAGGTTTATGGGGCAAGGGCAGGAAAGTGAACATGAGGAGTGTCAGATCAGTCAAGCTGCTATTGAATGACAGAGCAGGATCGAGGGCCAAATGACCTACTGCTGTTCCTATTTCTTGATGGAAAAATATTTAGAATTCATTCTTGCAACTGTCTGTCTCTTTTGCCTCAACTGGACTTCCTGTGATTATGGGCAAAGCTATAATTTTCATTCCTGCTAAATCATTCCGAAAGAGTAAATCAACTCTGTCCCCAGGTCATTTCTTAATTACCCTGTGTATCACTAGTCCAGAGAACAAGTTGTATTCTCCACCTATTCCATTTCCCATTGCTTTTGAACTCTCTGGAGGGAAATCTAAATCCTTCTCCAACTGGAGATTTTGAGTATCTTCTGTATCAATTAGTATTGCTATTGGCTTTGATACTTTAGTTGAAGAAAAGGGAGTTATCCTCTTTTTAGACAAAAATGCTTTACATCTCTCATCTACCCTGTGAATCTCTTTTGCACTCAACAGCGTTCTCTCCAGTCTTTAAGTTTAACTTAAAGCTACAATTCGATCCATGCCATTGTCCTCTGAGTCTTCTTTTAGGACCAATTCTCAGAAGCTCCAATAAAATAATTTCCCAAGGACACTACCCTGAGGAGCTATGTTCCTTGTGGTGCAGTGGTAGTATCCCTACCTCTGGACCAGGATGCCCA
The DNA here is from genome assembly GCF_021869965.1 of Rhincodon typus. NCBI lineage: Eukaryota > Metazoa > Chordata > Chondrichthyes > Orectolobiformes > Rhincodontidae > Rhincodon > Rhincodon typus. The sequence goes on from NC_063334.1 coordinate 54,773,655, forward strand.
GATTCAAATTCTCTCTGGTCCAGAGGTATAATAACTCTAAACAGGCTGTTTAGGAAAATATCTTCTTGAGGAATTAAATGTATGGATGAGGTAGCTGAATGGAGATGTTGTGTGCCTATTTCTTCATTCTTGCTACCATCACTGGCTGAATTGGCAACCGCAGCAGTAGCTGCTGTCAGCTCTTTAAATCCAACCCTCACAACTTCAGTTCCACATTTTACCCTCTTACATGACTCTTCATTGGACAACGATCGGCCAATAAAGAAGAAAATTCATGAAAATTACAAGTCTATCTCTCATGTAGTGTCAGACTGGGATCCAGAAGTTTAGGTTCCCAATCCCAAAAGTAAAACCTTGTCCCAAAAATTTGCTCTGCTTTTGGGAAATTGTGTACAATGCATCACAACTCTCAGACTGTGATTTTGGACAGCTGCTTTAACACCTTTTTTCAGCATGCTTACTGATTCCAATTAGCTGTAGTGAATCCCGACAATTTTCTGCTGGGAGTTTTCATTTACTGGAATTTGGTTGTAATTAACCAGATTTGTTTTGCTTGTCAATTTTGTAGTCAATAGAGAAGACTCTGCATTTGACTAGATTTTAACCCGTATTCAATACCATATTCCTAATGTACCAACCAGTTTCTCTACTTAATCTACTTTAATTTGTGCACTTATAATAGTGGTTTAATTGACCAAACTTAATGAGCTATGTCTATCTTCCTTTTGTTCCCTCAGGGTTGACCATGACTGGCTTCCACTCCAGCAGGAGGTGGGCGACACCTGTGTGACCGAATTGTCCAATCCTGGAGGTGCAGACTCTGCCACTGGTTGGGCGGGTACTATTTGATGAGGAATGGGTGGGACGATCTGAATTCCACACACCCTTTCCGCTGCTTGCCCTTGGCTTCCACTTGGTGAAGCTCAAAGAGGTTGACGGCTTCGCAGCTGCTTCTTCTCCAGTTTGTGAATTCAATGGCGAGCGATTCCTACGTGTCATTTGGGATGTTGCTTTGTTTAGGAAGGTTTCCATTGTTTTCCTGTAGCATTTCCTCTGCCCTCTCGGCAATTGCTTATCATTACAGAGGTCGGAGTTTGTTTAGCGAGTCTTTTGTCAGGCATTTGGGTAATGTGGCTCACCCATCGCAGCTGGTCATGTGTGACCAGTGCCTCAGTACTCGGGATATTGACGTGGAGGAGGATACTCACATTGCTATGTCTATCCTGCCAGTGCATTAGCAGGATTTTGCGCAGGCTGCGCTGGTTATAACTCTCCAGGAAACTGAGGTGCCTGCTGTATCTGATCCATATTTCCGATGCATACACTTTGTTCCTCAGGCATTCCAAGGCTCCTGGCACATTGGAGTCAATGCTGGATTTCATTGTCAATGCCTGGTGACACCAAGAGGAGGCTCCCTAGCAATAGGTCCACATGGTGCAGGGGCTTGCTGCATTTTTGTTGGTCAGGGGCAATGCTGTGTAGCTGGAATGGACTGGTTGAGAACCTTTGTTTTCCAGATGTTTAGTCCGAGGCCCATTCTCTCATACATTCGGTGAATGAGTCTATGGTGGTTTGTAGCTCAGCCTGTGAGGGTTCACAGTCAGAATCGTGACAGTGAAATGGAAAAACCAGCAACAAGCATTTGTACCATAGACATGCCAAATGTAGAAACTAGTTAGTGAGTTTTGAAGGTGCTGGACTGCTGATTACTGAGTGTGCAAGTTAGTATCAATAGTTAGAGTGTGGAAATTGCTGAACTGCCGATTAGTGAGTGTGAGAATTAGTGCAACTGGTTTGAGAGTGTGGAAAAAAAGCTTGTAAAGAATAGCATAATGGAGTTGAGCTAAGTCAGCCTGGTATACAAATTGGATATATGCATTGCAACAACTCCAGTTCTCCTTGTTAATCTGTTAATTTTAGCAATCTGGTGTTTACCAGCATTCTCATCATAGCTGAAATTTTACCAGGCAGTTCTCAAATGTAATGAAGCCAATGTATTTCTTGCAAATTTTGATACCTGCAGGTAGTGGATCAGGACCAATAAAACAGTGCCCTGGGTTAATGAAATGCTCAGTGCTTTGAAAGGCAGGGTAGTTTGAATGCTGTTTGTATTTGAACGAATGAGCTGAGATGGCTTCTGTAATCATTGCCATGGATCAAAAACAAGCAAACAATTTAAAATTTTAGAATATATAGTAGGACAGATTATGGAATAAATCACATTTAATCTCTTTGAACTGTTAAAAGAAAATGTTTGCCCAAAGATAATGTCTAGACATTATTGCTCTGCTTTATAAGGTGTGCAATCTAACTTCAAAAGACAGGCTGTAACATGAATGTTTCCCTTAGGGTTTAATCACATTGCAGATTGACCATATGTTAATTGAAGTTCAAAATTAGAAATTCATGCTATCTATATAAGTTCCATTATGTAAGTATATAAATTACTTCCTTCAAGCCAAAATATTGTCCTTTTCAGGATGTATAAGAAGTACAAAAGTAGAGTATTTAAAGTCCACTGGCACCAAGGGTTACAGGTGCTTAAACTGACCTTAAACTGAGGCTGATAGCCTGAGTGCTCTGTTAACCCTGGCCAACGCTCCTGTGAAAAGGACAGATTATTGGATTCTCAAAATGCCTGGCTATTTTGGCCACTAAACTTCCTTTAATATTTCCAGACTCTCGGATGAAGATTACCATCTTAGGTTGAAATAATGAAGCGTATGCTGTGCTGACTTGATTAATTATTACCAAGGAGCAAAGAGGTGTAACCAAGGTGAACTTGTTATTACTTTTGTGAAGACAATAAGAAGACTTTTGTCTCAGAACTGACCCAGGCCACACTCTCTGCAATTATGGCCATACCTTTCCACACTTAGTCAGCTCTGGCAGCCAGCGATATTAGTAGGTTACAATCCAGCCATTTAAGGTCCCACAGCTTACTGATCTGTTGTTCTTGAAGCTATGGCTCAAAATCAATTTTTTTACTCATGGTGAGTGTGGGAGACCAGTCTCCATCCAACCAGTCAGTCACTGAAAACCAAACTTAACACTGTTTTTATGCATTGTTCAAGTTATAAATATAATATTTTACCATGAATAAACATAATGGAGGTCTTCTTGTTCATCTGCCAGAACATGAGTAGAAGAGCTACAGAAACCTTGGATTGAATTTTGCCAGAAATCAGCTAAGTATCAATTTTGGTGAGTTGCATGCAGGATTTCACACCATGAAGCCAAGCGAGTTTTCTCATGGTATCTTCCAACTTGTCTTATTATCTATGCAGCAATTCCCTTTGGTGCTAAGCTCATCATATCTGTCCACTCGCCACAGACAGATATACTGGCCACTGCCAGGACACCCAGGATTTCTGGTGCCTGTGCCTTCTTTAAAGGTCAGCTGTGCAGTTGGTCTGCATGGTTCCTGTCAATTGCCCCAACAGAGGGGAATTGGTACACTCACTTTGTTGACAGGGACCTGGAGGTCTTGGTGAATGGGAGTTATATGTGTTCACTGCCCATGAAACGTGCTGAAATGATGCTGCCTGGTGTCAAAGATGGAGGCTGAGAGGAGTGAGCGGTGAGCCAGAGTTGTTAGAAAACTGCTCTGTTTTTCATGTTTGGGGGAATTGTCACAGTCTAGCTTTTATCTGGTGTGTGGGAGTATGGGAAACTTCCTATCAATAGGCAAGATGATATAAGAGTGATTATCCTAATATGTGCAAATAGGCTTCTTGCTGCTCACCGATGAGAATCTTGTCTCACGTTCAACACTTTGTTGGAACATGGGACTTTTTGCTCACAATGTCAGGACTCTCCTTATTGCTGACCTCATGCAATTCTCCCAAATTCCTCATTGATGCTCTTGACGTTCAGTGACTGCAAAGATTCCACACATTCTTTTAAGTTTCATTTTTCTGTCACTGAAGTTCAGGTAGCATTTAGACTTAGAAATCTTTTAGCTCAGATTAGCCTGTAGAAGTCAAAACAAATGATTGACCTGGTTAGGAGATTGGCTAAACAGCAAGAGTCAGCAGGTAAGATCATTCTACTGGCAGCATATATATGGCTATGAGTGAAAAGATGTGTCAGAGCATCAACTATTCAAAGTAGATATGAAAGATTTAATTGATGGATTAGAAAGCCACATATTAGAATTTGCTAATGAAACCGTGGAGTTCTTTTTCTTGTGTTGTGGACATTGTGATTAAGCATTTATTCTTCATTTCTGATTTCCATTTGAGAATGAGTCGTGAACTGCCTTCTTGAAATGGTGGAGATCATCTCTTGCAGGTGCACTCATGGTGATGTTAGGAAAGGAGTTTCAGGATTTTGACCGGGTGACAGTGAAGGATAGTGATATAGTTTCAAGCCCACAGGATAATGGAATGCTAGGCTTTACATCTGGAAGGGCAAACACAACGTAGAGGAAGTCATGTTTCAGCTATACGAAAAGTCCTAGTTTGACCACACCTGGAGTATTGTGAACAGTTTTAGGCATCACAGCTTAGGAAAGATTGCATTGATTTAACAGAATGGTATCTAGATCCAAAGGTTAAATTATTTGGAGACACTACATACATTAAGATTTTATTCTCTCTAAATTAGGAAGTTGCTGTGTGGTTTCTTGGAATGTTTTAAGATCATGTGGAGTATATGAAGATAAGTTATGTCTGTGGTTACAGAGTTTAGGACTATGGTGCATAGTCTAAAACTTAGACCTTTCAGCAGTGCTATTAAGAAACATTTTTGCACCCAAAGAATGATAGAAGTTTAGAACTTTTCATCTGTAAATGGCATTTGATGCTGGATTGCTTATTTCATACACATTATCTTTTTATTAATGTTTTCAATGTTTTTAATAATACTGTTGTGTTTGACCATGAAGTGAGCTTCTGCTCTCAAATTTGCTCCACCACCAAGACTACCTATATTGTCCTCTGTTAACATGAGCCAGCTCCACCTCTGACTCAGCTCATCTGTTGGTCAAACCACCATCCATGCCTTTGTTATTTCTGGACTTGTCTATTTCAAAGTGTGGATTTTATTTTTCAAGTTTGCAATTAATGAAGTGTTTTAATTATTTTTTTCAAATAACGGTATTCTTCTCCAACTCATTAGCCTCTCAATTTCACTCTTTACTCATTCAAAATCCAGTTTTCTGCTTCTTTATTTACACTAAATGCTGTTCACTTGTCACCCTTGTACTCATTGACTTATTTTGGCTTCTCTTCTAACAGTGCTTAAATTTTAAATTCCTCATGTTTGTGTTCAAACCATTCTATGACTTCACTTTTGCCATATCTGCATAAACTCTTCGAACGCCTCAACCCTGCGATCTTTCAAATCTGCCTTTCAACATCCTGAATTTTAATCAATGCACCACATGTGGAATTGCTTATTTTGGAAGACCTTCCCTAAAACACTCTATTTTCCTCTCCTCCTTTAACATGCTCCTGAAAGATATCTTTTTGAACATGCTTTTTGCCATCCACCCTGGTATCTCTGTCATTGTGTCAATATTTTTATTCTTAATCATCCTATTGAGTTTCCTCAGACATTTTGCTACAATTAAATGCAGCTGATGTTGTTGTTTATGGTCCATACAAAACAAAACAAGATAATTCCCTATAACATACAAGCAATTTCTGTCACTATTAACATCAAATACTTAACACAGATATTCGACATCTCCCTTTCCACTATTTGAATGGAAGTATTAACCCATTTATTTTAAATGGGCTATGTCCTCAATAGATTAGTGTAGAGTTGAACTTGATACAAAGTAAGTGCTCCAGTAATTTTTCACTGTACTTATTTCAATCAAAGAATGTTTCACACTGACTGTTTTCAAGAAAACAGCAGTGGTTTTCTTTAGTGTCTGATAGATATTGGTGGATTTGCCTTTTGAGGCACACTTACCTCTGAGTCATAAAGTTGAGCATTCACCTTCCTTCCAGGATTTGAGTGGAGAAATTAGGTCAACACTCTGGTGCAGTATTGAGGGAGTGCTAATGAGGACTTTCAGTTCCGTCTTCCATCACAAGTCAATGTACAAGATCCTATGACACAAGTTCAAAGAATGTGCAAATTAGGGGGATGGATCTGGATGGGATGCTCTGAATGTTGGTGTGAACTTGTTGGGCCGAAGGGCCTGTTTCCACACTGTAAGGATTCTATGATTCTATGATAAACAAGAGCTGGCGAGTTATCTACCATATGCTGGTCAATATTTATCCTTCAATTAACATTACATAGTTAGATTTATCTGGTCATTATCACATAGCTGTTGTGGAAGTTTACAATGCACAAATTGCCTGATGCATTCCTACAGGAGTGATGACACTTCAACGGCACGTTATTTGCTGTGGAATACTTTGTGTGGTGCTGTTTTTTTTTAATCAATGTAAATTACGTTATGGACAGTCCTGGAAAAGGATTCTTGTCAATGGCTGAGTGCAGATTCCAGAAGAGATCCAAGTCTGGATTCAGTTCTAGTATTGAAGGCTTAGGGTTAGATAAGAAGATTGAGAATTTCTCTAAAAGTTGCTAATATCTAGAAGAATGTATAATTCCCCAAAATCTAAAGGATGAAGGAGGAGTTAAGAGTTTTAGTTTGTTGATCTGGAACTGCAAGTAGAGCAAAATATACTTTGGCAGCAGGAAAGTACAGCCACGCTGGTACAGCTTGTTGTTTTGACGTGTGAGCAGTAATGATTGCAGCATAATAACCACCTTCCACTGAAAAGGATTTGTTCCACATTTCCCATCCCGTGGTTGGCATAATGATGCACCGCATACAAAACAAAGAGTTGGATAAGATTATGCTTATTCCTGGAGATGCTTGGAGTGTTGATACCGGGCATGAATTCTGACAATTGATGTGATGTGAAATGGAACAACATGGACATGTTTGCCTGATAACTGGAATTAACTCACCAACAAATCCATTTAAGGATGTGATTTACTGTGTATTTAAAATTAAATGTCTAAGTCAATGGGCAGAAGGAGACAATTAGAAATTTGTTTTGTCTGGTTAAAATATTCTTGTTGCAAAGTGGCTGCAAAGTCAACAGAGTGGGTAACTTGGAGATTAATTCATTATTTTGCAAATTACTTTAAACTACAGCTTTTTTCTTGGACTTGTTTGGTTGGCATCTGCATTAGTATGGAAAAATGTGCTGCTAACAGCCATCTATCATTGCATCATAAAGCAAATAATTATTTACTGAAGTGTGCTTCTGTTTTGAAAAGTGTCTCTCTATGGCTCTCATGAAGTATTGGTGTGCAGAAGAACCTTGCATTCTGTGGAAATCCATAACTTGAGAGAGGCTGGAGAAGTTCCGATCATTTCTGTGGATTGCATTCTTGACTTTTTTGCAGGATAATTTGTAAAGTAGAGATAAAAATACAGAGGGGGTGATTCTGAGGCCCTTGGAGATAGATTTGGAGATGGGTAGACAGGAAAAATTAGCATATTATGTTGGACTGGCTTGCCAGCATGTTTTCATATTCCAGCATCTGTCCACTTTTCTCAATGAGAGTTGATGGGTGTGTAATCAGAAACTGAAGTGGAAAAGTTGTCAAAATCATCAAGGGGACAATTGCAAGGATCCTACCAGTAGAACAGACTTAAACTAGGCCAGATTTTCATGGAGCAAGTGGCAAGTTTGAGTTGGGAAACTTCCAGGCAGACTTTTCTTCTTTGAAAAGGACCTCAGTCTCCACCTGCCATACAATTGCATTGGAGGTGGGGGGAAGGGAGGTAAATGCATGTCAAGGCTGCAAGCTGGAATGCTTGCTTCAGTTTTCTGGAACAACTCAGTCCTAATGGAGAAGTGAGGTCCTCAAACTCTCAGCCACCCTGCCAATATCTGCCCCACCGCATCCCTGTGTCTTCATATCTCTTCATATTCCCTGTGGTGTCTCATATTCCTTATGTCCCACCCATGCACTCATATTCCCCATGGCCCTTCCACATCTCCTCATAAGCCTATGGCCCCCATGTATCCTCCATATATCCAGTTACTGAGTATATACTATAGGTGGACATTAGGATCCATTCCTTTAAAATAAAGATAAGAAAGAATTAAACTTCTAACAATCTAATAGGACTCTCACTCAATCATACATTTGACTGATAAAGTTACTATTCATAAATCCCATTCAAAAAATGTAAATCCTCTCAAGTGGTCAATCTGTTGTAAAAACAAACAAATGAACATTTCCCTGTTTTTGGGTCCATATTAAGAACTGGGAATCCTCCATGGTTCACCCTTTTTCTGAAAGCTTGAACTCTGTTTATTTACAGAATTAGTCTAATTCTACTGAAAAGTACAGAGCTGGAGGGATTTAAATTACTCTCCCTTATAATGGAGCTGGCAAGGGCATGGGCGGTACATGTGGACAGGCTACTCATATCTTGATCCAACACTGGGGAAAAAAAAATGGCTAGAAGAGAATTATGTGAGTTTCAGTAGGAATCCCAGAATCAGATCCCCACTCAAGTAAAGTTCAAGCTGTTCTGTCCCCAACCTCGCAGTTAGGAGAAGGTGAGTACATGTTGGGAAATACTTTGCCAATGAAACTAACAAGCTATAAAAGCTTTGATCAGTTGTAATTTGAGTTGCAGAAACTTGATGTCTTGCAAAGAGCATTCCTTCTGTCAAAGAGGGTTGTCACTTCTTGATGGGTTATTGCTGACCACCAGCACTTCCCCAACCTCAGATGCACTCTCTTGCTGCAGAAAGTCATGGGAGCAGCTTTTGCAGCTCCACTGTCTTCTTCTGTTGTACTACTAGGGAAAGAGCTTTCTACTGCAACATGCTCCAGCTGTAGCTGAGCCAACACCACCGGCAGCAGCTTTAGTTACCTTCTGTGCAACTGCATACCCCTCCACAGAGCAGAGAGGATGGCCTCTGAGATACAAGTGGAAGGATGCAAGTTCCCTATCAGACATGCAAAGGACCAGGTACTCAAACTTATACAGGCACCAGCGCTTCTGTCCATTCCTGTTCATGTAGTGCATGTTTTTAAATCATGTGTTACATTGTTATATGGTTTGCCAATATATTTTGTCTGCTAACTGTCCTTGGGACGTTTACAGTGTGAAAATCAGTTTGTAACTACAAATTGCTATTTGGTCATTTAAGAATCGTGTCTTTTTTATTATTGTGCATTTAAAACTGTGGACGGCAAGGAGAATGAAACATTTTTACAAATAGCTATTGACCAGGATTGCTGCATAATTTCACAGGAAGGGATTTGATACCTTTTGTGAACTCTGCTTTTTGTGATTGTGTGTTTCTTAACAGTGCAGATGATCAGGAGCTTGGGGGATGTTTCCAAATGAAACTGATTGGTTCTCAGCTAACTGAACAGCTTAAACTGGAAGCAAGTTACAGAAACACGGAAAGACACAGAGCGAGAGAGAGAGAGAGAGAAAGAGACAGAGACAGAAGTGTGTTCACTTATTCTCCCCAGCAGAAGCTGCCTGTACTCTGCAGTAACAAGTCAGTTTAAATTTGAAAAAACCCAGTTATCTTTCCTGCAGCAGTGCTGTGAGCAATGACTTTTGAATTTATAAATCAGAGACATTTTCCAGATAAATCAGTCACTTTCTACTTCCTGAAAACCAGTGGAAGCTTCCAGAGAAAGACAACTGAACACCAAAGTAATATAAAACAAAGAACTGCAGATGCTGGTGATCTGAAACAAGCAAAAGCAGAAACTGCTGGAGAAACTCTAGCAGCATCTGTGAAGAGAAAGCAGAGTTAATGTCTGCAGTGCAGTGACCCTTCTTTGGAACCCCAAGGTTTTGGTTAACTAAAGTAGGATCATCTCGATGTCAGAATTGGGAAGCAAAGAGCACTGAACAAAGTTCTCAGCTTTTTCTACCTCTACCAACAATCCATTTTCTCTATTTGTTTGTCTGTGCATTTCTGTGCAAAGAGGGAATTTATAAGGGGATTAGAGTTTTAGTTAGTAATATTATATTCCAATGGTCTATATCTGTTTACTTTATAGCTATAGTTTAATTATTCATAATAAATAATAATTTCTTGTTTATTACAGAAGCCTGGTGCTTTCTTTCTATCAACCTTAGTCTGAAAGTTAGGTAAATTTGGATACTGTACTTTAAAAAATGCTTTAATATTTAATACAACTCCGAGAACAGAGAGCTTGATTTACAATGTGCTACCCCAGTGAGTCATCACAGTTAACAGAAACAAATTTTAATATCCCATCTTTTAGCCTGGAGTTTCTGCAGAAAGCATCCCGGCTTTATTTTAATTGCCAGACCGTATCTATACTATGTGAAAGCAGGCAAGGTAAGTCCAAGTATGGAATAACGAAGTTTGCACCAGAGAGGAGTGGGGGAGTGACCAAGAAATGCTGCAGTCATTCCCTGCAGAGGCAAACTTCTGCTCCTATGATGCTGCTTGGCCTGCTGTGTTCATCCAGCCCTGCACCTTGTTGTCTCAGATTCTCCAGCATCTGCAGTTCCTACTATCTCTAAGTTGGAATAGTGTCAGTTATGGATGCCTGGTTACAACAGGATTCACAATCCCTACTGGGGAGATCATTTACTGGGAGAAAAAAATTACATACTAAGAAATAAATCTAGAGTCCATATGTGTGGTATTATACATTGTTTTAAAAAATGAGTAATATAAGTGAAGGTAAAATGTGATCATTGTTGCAACACTAAGATTAAAGGAGTAGTAGTTAGACAGAAATGACTAGTCATCCTATAATTTTTGCTACTACATGAGCAGGGACTAGCAGCAAGCACACAGTACAAAAGACAGAATCCACAGGTTAATGTTGCATAACACCATTTGTTTTAGTAATGAATTGCATTTTTAAAATGAGAGTAAGTATTTCATGATGGGAGGAAGCTATTTAAAGACAAGGGTTTGTGTAAGACAGCGGTTTGGCTGGCAATGATCTTTTATCCACCCAGGATATAGGAAGTCTGAAGCTGGCCTGCTGTGAAATTAACAGTTATTGAACAGGCACATCCTGCACAGAGAAGGCAATCAGAACAATTATTAAAGAACTAACCACAGTGATCAACTACATTTATCCCAGACTTTAAATACCAAACGCAGCCTTTCTGAAGCACTGAATAATTCATGAGGTCAAATCACACTTAAATCATTACAGCTTTGAAATTTGTTTTTGCATTTTAATTTCTTTGAAATTGGCTAATGGCACATGAACACCATTTTGAAGCTTCACATCAGTTGTAAACAAACATTAAAATTCTGAGCATACCCACATAGCCTACAAGCACCCTCTAAAAACAGCTGCAGTCTCTAGTTCAACAGATGGTGTTTAATAATAGTAATTTTTTGTTGTGGAGGTGCTTCCATTTTGCATCCCAGAATTCTATAAAACTGTTCTTATCAAATCGCTTGCAATTATATGAAAGGTGTAGTGGTGACCCTTTGTGCAAGTTGCCATGGCAATGCCTGTGTATTATTTCCTAACAGCAGTAACAGATCAGATTTTTTCAAAAAATCTATCTCACTTGTATTCAAGTGAAACTGTGTGGAACATTTGAAAGAGATTTCATTTTATAAATAATTAGCTTTCATTCTCAAACCACAGTAAGTGGTTGAATTCTGATGATAGACTTGGTTGACGTACAGTGTATTCTTGAGTAATGGTTGATCTTGCATGAAAGTTGATTCCTATTGTTTAGCCAAAAAAAAATCAGTCATTTTCCATATACCTCATTTATAGGTTGACCCCAACATTTAGTCAAAAAATCCAAACTCTTTGTTCTTACCACCTGCTTGCTGCTGAAATCAAACACACGCGGGTGCAAACCTACTTGATAAAATCATAGAATCAGGTTATGCCTCACAGGTAGTATGCAATATAACCTGAAGAGACAAGCTCATAATATCATCACCATATGTGACCTGATGGTATAAAGCTATCAGTCTCTATCTTAGAGTGACCTCTTGAAGCATGATATGCTGGGGGAAGTGCTTAATAATGTACAATCAAATTGCTCAGTACTAGGCCAAGTACAACAGTGTAGTGGTTATAATATATGCAGATACCAGGAGCTGTACTAAAAGTCTATTGAATCTTTCAGTACTACAATACCCATGTGTAGTTCTTATGTTTGGGAGCTAACATTGCTTCATCAGGTACCAAATACCCTGCTGAAGGGAGAAAGTGCATCATTGCAACTACAGCCGATTGTGAAGACAGACCAGATCAAATAGCATATCACTGAAAGCAGCTGTTCAGCTCCTTGTGTCTGTGCATGTACTTATGGCTGTTTTGTGTTACCTTTGAGGAGAGCTAGTAGGAACAATTTTTGACCAAGCAACTGTTTGATAGCGAGATGATGGGAAAGGGCAGATTTCAACCCCTTCAAATATATCTTGCACTACATTTTAACTAAAACTTCAGTTTTGAGGCCAGTTAAAGTTCTGTAACGGGATGTGAACAGGAAAACCACTCTAAGGCTTGTCCACCCTACCCCATGTAAGGAATTTTATGACTTTCCTGCCCACAAACCATTGGGTGGGTTGCATAAAATCCTTCCATGATGCATCATAATAACATGAAAATCTGTGTTTTTAAAGTAATTTTAAAGAATGTTATTATTTTACACATTCACTGTTCCATTATATCATCTGAATCCCTGCAGCTCATGAATCTTGGCCAGGAAATCAGTGGATACCATAAACAGTTGTATCTGGCATTAAATTCAGTATCACTGATCTATAACAACATCATTGTTGTTCTTGACATCGTTTATTTTAATGTGAGGCAAAAGAAAGAACATTTTCATTTGTGACTGAAGATCTCTATTGACATAAAATAATAATTATGTCCTAGAATATGGAGATTTTGCAGTGTATTGGTAACATCCCAACCTGTGGGCCAGATGCTCCAGTGCAAATCTCACACCAGGATTGGTCAGCTGTGGAAAGAGTATTCATGATGACACATGCATGATGCATGAAGGTACACAAACAAAAATATTGTCCCAGAGGCTGCAGGCTCACTGTGGGTTCTGGCTTCAACTTGATAGCTTGGAGCTTTGCCTTGGTGATGTAGAAATGAGACGACATTTAGATCTACTGGTGATGTAGTATCTAATAGCCAACTTGCCAGTTTCCTAGTCGATTTGGGAGGATCTCTCCAGTATTCACTGAAGTAGTCCAATTTGTGGAAGTCATAGAGTCATAGTACCAAGCAGCACAGAAACAGACCTTCAGTCCAACTCATCCACGCCAACCAGACATCCCAATCTGATCTCGTCCCATTTATTCATGTACCCATCCAGATGCCTTTTAAATGTTGTAACTATGCTCGCCTCCACCACTTCTCTGGCAGCTTGTTCCATACTCACATCAGCCTCTGCATGAAAAAGTAACCCCTTAGGTCCGTTTTAAATCTTTCTCCTCTCACCTTAAACCTGTGCCCTCCAGTTTTGGACTTCCCGACCCTATGAAAAAGACATTGGCCATTAACCATAACATTGCCCCTCATGATTTTATAAACCTCTATAAGGTCACCTCTCAGCCTCTGATGTTCCAGTACTCCAAGACTTGGACATCATGGGGTCAAAACAATTGTTATCATGGGTACCTTGACCTCAGGACAATGAGAAAGAAGAGGAGACTGAAAAAAGGAAGAGGTAGGCAGCATGAGATCAATTGCCTGTGAACACATCACCAGGCCTCGGTTCCCCTGAAAGAGATCTTGCTGTTCAACTGTCCCACAGCTTTCCATCACTGAGGGCCATCCCTCCAGGCACTATCCTGATTAAAACTCAACACAAAACAAGTAGTTGATACCAACCTTCATTATAGCATCATCATAGAATCAGAATCATACAATACAGAAGACGCCCATTCAGCTCATCGATCTGTACTGCCAAAAATATGCTAAATCTACTCTAGTTACATTTGCAGCACTGGGCCCATAGTCATGAATGTTATGACATTTCAAGTGCTCATTTATGTACTTGTTAGTACATAAACTTGTGAGGTTACCTGCCTCAACTGCTCTCCCTGACAGTGTATTCCAGATCCCCATCACCCTCTGAGTGAACAAGGTGCAGAGCTGGATGAACACAGCAGGCCAAGCAACATCATAGGAGCAGAAAGGCTGACTTTTCGGGCCTAGACCCTTCATCAGATGAAGGGTCTAGGCCCGAAACATCAGCCTTTCTGCTCCTATGATGCTGCTTGGCCTGCTGTGTTCATGCAGCTCTGCACCTTGTTGTCTCACCCTCTGAGTGAAAATGTTTTTCCTCGATTCCCCCCTAAACTTCCCGCCTTTTACTTTAAAAGTATGCTCCCTTGTTATTGACCCTTCAACTATGGGGAACAGTTGTTTTCTATTCAGCCTATCCATGCCCCTCATAATCTTATGCACCTCTATCGGTCGTCCCCCTCAACTTCCTCTGCTCCGAAGAAAAGAACCCGAGCTTATCCAACCTCTCTTCATAGTTAAACTGTTCCATCCCGAGCAACATCCTAGCAAATTTCCTCTGCACTCCTTCCAGTGAATCACCTCCTTCTTATAGTGTGATGACTAGAAGTGTATACTGTACTCCAGCTGTGGCCTAATCCAAATTCTGTACAGGGCTCCCTCTGTTACTGAATGCATGTTCAAGAGAGGACATTAATTGGGTGATAAGGTCAAAAACGGTAGGCTGTCAAATCAGGTTTCAATGCTGACTGGTATCACAATCTCACTATACTATATGATTCCATTCATTCATATAATGCTTGCATTATTAGTGCAATACCTTATTGTTTGATGTAGAATATGCCAGATGTATTCACAGAAGCAATGTGTTTTGCCTAAACTGGCACTCATGCTGAAGCTATGGGGTTGGAGCTTGCAGCCCTTGACTTCTGATTCACAGAATCCCTATAGTGTGGAAACAGGCCATTTGGCTCATCGAGTACAACTGCCCCTCCAAAGGGTATTCCACCCTGACCCAACCCCCTACCCTATCCCTGTAACCCTGAAATTCCCCTGGCCAATCCACTTAACCTGCACATCTTTGGACTATGGGAGGAAACTGGAACACCCGGAGGAAACTCACACAGACACAGAGAATGTGCAAACTCCACACAGTCACCTGAGGCTGGAATCAAACCCAGGTTTGCGCACCTTCATGCATCATGCAGTGCTAACCGCTGAGCCTCCATGAATGCTAAACAGTAAAAAAAAATTTTAAGACTATCCAATCCAGAAAATTTCTGTCTGCTGTGGCTTTGTTGAATTTTTCTTTCGGATAGGGTGTATCTGTTTTGATATTATTTAGTGAGCTGTTGCAACATGTTAGTCACAAGAATGATGTAGACTATTAATTGGCAATTAGACACCATTAAATATCCAAAAGTAAAACAAACAGCGCATCTCCAAAATGACATCTGCTACAATATCCTCTTGAGCCAAAATAGGTTACTTAAGTTTACAACATGTATTACCAAGAGATTTCAATCATTGTCATTTTCAATATTTTGTGAGTATTTCAAAATACGTACTGCAAACGCTTCACTGTCAGATTTTTAAAATTCCTTACAGGGCAGCCTTGATGGTGTGATTTTTGCTTGTGGACATTAATTGTACAGTCCTTTATTACTGATTATGTCAATCCACAAAGCAGTAAACATGAAAAAATAAATAACTTATTCACCAACTTTTTTTTGCAGATGTGTGTCTTTAATAACAACAATGGAATTTCCTGCAATTGTCAATATCTAATCTTAAGCTAACCAGACCCCTGTAACTAAGTCTTGGCTTCATTTGGCCTCAGTTTTGCTGCATATGATGAATAATCAAACCAGCTTCATTTTGAGGAATTTAAAACTGTGGACTCATTGGCCTAAATCCTCCAGATAGTCACAGAACAGATGTACAACCCAAGTTGCTCATTGGAACACAACAGAAATCCTGACATGGTAACTTCTATAGGACTTGCCTGGGAAGTATGAACATCCAATGGCAATTCCCCGGTCCTTGAGACCAGTCTTGAGGCAACTCAATTCACTCGACATGATATTAAGAAATGGTTGAAGACACTGGATACTGCAAAGGCTATAGGCCTTGACAACATTCTGGCAAATAGTACTAAAGACTTGTGCTCCAGAACTTGACACTCCCATAGTCAAGCTGTTCCACCACAGCAGCAACACTAGCATCTATCCAACAACATGGAAAATTACTCAGGTATGTCCGCTACACAAAAAAGCAGGGCAAATCCAACCTGGCCAATTACTGCCACATTAGTCTACTCTCAATCATCAATACAGTGACGGAAGCTGTCATCAGCAGCACCTGCTTGGCAATAACCTGCTCAGTGAAGCTTAGTTCGGGTTCTGCCAGGGTCACTCAGCTCCTAACCTCATTACAGTTCAAACCTGGACAAAAGAGCTGAATGTCAGAGGTGAGGTGAGAGTGGCAGCCCTTGATCTCAAGGCTGAAATTGATCGAGTGTGGCAAAAGGAGCCCTGGCAAAACTGGAGTTAAAGGGAAAACACAGTGTAGAGCTGGAGGAACACAGCAGGCCAGGCAGCATCAGAGGGACAGGAAAGTGCTGAAGAAGGGTCCCGAACCAAAATGTTGAATCTCCTGCTCCTCTGATACTGCCTTTTTGTCTCTGACGTCAGCATCTGCAGTTCTTGCTATCTTGGAGTCAAAGGAATTGGGTCAAAATCTTTGCTGGTTGGAGTCATATACATATAAAGATGGCTGTGGCTGTTGGAGGTCAGTCATCTCATCTCCAAGACATCTCTGCAGGAGTTCCTCAGCGTAGTGTCCTAGGCCCTCTCTCCATAATAAGGTCAGAAGTGGGGATGTTCACCGATGATTGCACAATGTTCAGCACCATCAGGAGCTCCCCAGATACCAAAGCAGTCCTGTTCAATTGCAACAAGATTTGGACAATATCCAGGCTTGACCTGACCGGCTGCAAGTAACATTCACACCATACACAAATGCCAGTCAATGACCATCTCCAATAAATGACAATCAAACAACTGCCCTTGACAATGGTGTCACTATCACTGAATTCACCATTACCAACAGCCTGGGTATTACCATTGACCAGAAACTCAACTGCACTCACCACATAAACATAGTGGCTATAAGAGCAGGTCAAATGCTAGGAATACTATTACCTCCTGACTCTGCAAAATCTGTCCATCATTTACAAGACACAGTTCAGAGTCTGATAGAATACTCCCTACATGTCTGGATGGGTGCAGCTCCAACAACAACACTTAGGAAGACAACACAGCTGCATGATTTGCACATCCACAAACATTCACTCCCTCTACCACTAATGCTCAGTAGCAGAAATGTATAGTATTGACAAGATGCCTTTCCAGAAATTCACTAAAGATCCTTATGGAGCATCTTCCAAACCCACGACCACTTCCATCTGGAAAGACAAGGGCAGCAGATATATGGGAACACCACTATCTGCAAGTTTTCCTTCCCAAGCCACTCACCATCCTGACTTGGAAATATATCATTGTTCCATCACTGTCGCTGGGTAAAAAATCCTGCAATACCCTCCCTAAGGACATTATGGCACATGGACTGCACTGGTTCAAGAAGGCAGCTCACAAACATCATCGCAAGGCCAACTAGGAAAGGGCAATGAATGCTGGTCCACGTTCATGTTCCACGTCCCAAGTAAAATAAAACATAGATATGGAATTGGAGTCTTATTGGAATTGGAGTTCCACAAATGGTTACACAAGATATGTTAGACAGCTTACAACCTAGTCTCGCTTCTGGATAACTATAGAACTGACCTCCAAATCTCTTACACTGACCCCTCTCCCCATGCCCCCACCCCTCGTTAATTCCTTCAACCACTAGACTACAATCTTGAAGCCCTGATTACCCCTCCCCAAACCTCCATCTATGCAACAACTCTACTTGACTACCACTCCCAACCTGATTGACTTCCCCTTGTCCCATCTCCCCACCTGCCCACACCTGAGGTTTAAGAAGTGACTTGAAGCAAGAAAAGTAGAAAGGTAGAAAGGTTAAGAGGGATAATTCCAGAATTTGGGTTGTCATAGCTGAAGACATGGCTGGTCTAGGTGGAATGATAAAAAATGGGGATGCCTAAGAAGGAGGAGTGCAGAGATCTTGCAGGGTTGTACTGCTGAAGAAGCTCACCTACAGAATAGTCACCCTGACAACATACCACCCTTGTCATCTGCCACTATACCCACCTGCCATCTCACTCACCTGCCAACTCACTCAATCACCAAGACCATCCATTTCCATCTCTATACTGTTGCCCTGCTCCACCACTGCCTCAGATCATCTACTGATGAAATTCTCATCCATGCCTTTGTTACCTCCAGATTTCACTATTCCAAGAGTCCCTTCCCTTGGTGCACATGTTGTAAACCTGGGCTCATCCAAAACTCTGCTAGCTGCATCTATTTTGCACATGGTCCCATTCAGCCATCATACCTGTACTTACAATACCTACACTGATTTCTGGTAAAGCAACACCTCAGTTTTAAATTTCTCAACCTATGTGTTAATACCTCCATAGCCTCAGCCTTCCCTACCTTTTTAAACTCTTTCAGCAGTTGTGTAATGTAGAGATACGAAATATGAACTGTGAAGTTTTTCACATATATCAGCATATATAGGGTATGTACGACCAGGTATGTACAAGTCTCTACATTATGTTTTTGGGGTGATTCCATAATTCGATGTTCTCAGTGAGGACGGTTCTGACCTGAAGTAAATTCTGAGAGATACCATGTTTTTATTCATAAGGAAGGATATTTATTTTGTCTCTTAACAGGCAGAAAATCAAAGACTTCACTCCTGTAAATTCAGGAAATGTGCTGCCTCGGAGTTTTGGGAATTCTGCATCACAACATCTTCGCCAGTACTAGTCAACATTCTGAATGCACCCCTTTTATGAACACCAGCAGGATGTTTCTTGTGGATAAAAGAGCAAAAACTTCCAAAATTGTTGCAATTGGTCTTAAGTTGCAGATACCACACAACATTCTATTCAAAATAGAAACTTGGTTTAAAGATTGTCATTGTTTAGAAGAAAATAAATAAATAGCACCAAAATATGATTGAATATTCTGTAAATGTTCCAAGAAGTTGGCTTATGGTTGCAGGCTTTCTCACATTTGGCCTATAGCTTTGAATGTTACAGCACTTCAAGTGCTCATCCAAGTTCTTGTTAAAGGTTGTGAGATTACCTACCACAACTATTCTCCCACACAGTGCATTCCAGACCCTTCTGGCTGAGAAAGGTTTTCCACAGATCCTTTCTAAACCTTTCACTTTAAATGTGTGTCCCCTTATTCTTTATATGATATACTATATAAATTTATATTTACATCCATTATGTATTTATATAGTAATGCCATTGAAATTCTGGGGGCAGTGATTCAATTCTCATTTGTTGAAGATGGGCATTGCTAGGTGCTTGTGTGCTGCAAGTGTTCAGTATGTAAGGAATTGCAAATGGTGCTGGACATTGTGTAATCATCACTGAACAACTGTACTTTGGACCTCATAATTAAAATGCGAAGAGCTAGAGGTCATGGTCAAAATTAGCCCCTGTGACAAAGGTAAAAAGAGAGATGAGAGAATTTAGGGTTCTAGGCAAGAGGCTAAAAGTCATGATTTCTAAGGCAGCAATCTTAATATTGCACACAGTACCACATGTTACTGAGTGTAGAAATAGGAAGATCGTGTGAATGAACACATGGCTAGAAAAGTTGTTCAGAAGGTAGGGCTTGTGACTTCTGGGGCATGTGAAATTAATACAATCATAGAAGGGACTAGTTCTGGGCCTCATGCTGGATAAGGACTCCTTAGCACAAATGAGAGTAATGTCTTTGAAGGGAGATTTGCTACTATTGTTGGGGAGGGTTTAAGCTAGCTTGTCAGGGGAATGGGAAAGTGAGAGGAAATTCTGATAGAATAAAGCCATCCCACTCCTGCAGAGATAGTAGGAACTGCAGATGCTGGAGAATCTGAGATAACAAGGTGTAGAGCTGGATGAACACAGCAGGCT
>NC_063334.1:54794128-54822743 GCF_021869965.1 Rhincodon typus
CTGCTGTGTTCATCCAGCTCTACACCTTGTTATCCCACTCCTGCAGATATCAATTTAGCTGTAGACTTACCTGTTTCTCTGCAAGGCTCACAGTATTTAAAACCATGTGGCCATCTTATCTCCTGGAAGGGATGGGAGCTGGTTGGATCTCAAGCAAAGGCACTCAGTTTCTAATTAAGGAACTCAACATCAGGAAGGGGGAACTGCTGCTAAGCCCTCCACACCCTTCCCTTTTTGTTAACCCAACTACACCCTTTTCTCCATGAAGCTCACTCTATGAAAGACCTCTGCACACTGCCTCCCTCTTGACTGGGTCACTCCTTGATCCTGCCACTGTTGTTTTAGTGTAGCCATGGGCTTCTTAGTGGTACAGCCTTTCAAAAGAGTCCTCCACTCCCCAGGGCACCCGATTCCAGTGAAAGGCCCACTCCTGGCCAAACTGTAGCCTGAATGGCTCATGGCTCAATGGTCCTTCTGGCAAAATTCAGCGTGAGTTTTCTCCTGGTGCTGCAGCTGGCATGCGAAACCCTTGGTGTCTCAATAAGGTTCTGCCCATGGGGTTTTTGGCTTCATGGAACCACTGCCAGTTCCCCAGACTGACACCGCAGCACTCTTAGCCATCTGCTGCAGGATGGACTGTTGTGCTGCTCAGAGAGCCTCCAAAACCCTTTTGAGTCCCAGTATCTGCATCAGCAATGGCAGCAGCCTGAGCCCGTCTGACACAACGCTCGGCTGGAAAGGCAACAGGTATGGATCTCATTATCTGAGTCTGAGCTTGCAGTGCAGTGTTCAGGTGTCTGGTGGCTTCTGCCTATCTCAAAATGGAAGCTGAGAAATTGAGACAAATCTTTATCATGGCTGGATCCACAAATGCTGCTACAGAGTAATTCCCATTTCCATACAGGTAAGGATGGGCTCCAAGTTCTGAATGAAGCTTTGTGGCAACCTGGACCACACTCTACTACAGTTCTTGATAAGGACAACATGCTCTTGGTAGGCCTGTTAGTCTATCAAACATTTCAGGGTCCATATCCATCAACCTTCTCCTCTATACCACCCATCAAAGTCCTCAAACTAATGCTCTTCAGGAGAACTCAGTTGTGACCTTGTCCTCTGGTGTGTTGGCACAAATGATCCTTACTGTCAAGTGTTTTTAGTTCACTTTTGCTCAGTGATTCACTACATGCTGATTCAAATCATATACCACTCTTGAGTGTAGTACCAGTTTCTGAACCAGTGGCTATGATTGTGGGATCAAGTGACCTGTCTGCTATTGCTCATGCACCTATCTGAAACAAAAATGTAAAAGGGGTAACAGAAAGGGTAGGGATGTAAAATAAACTGTCCAATGGTCAGACTATCAGCAACACACCAGATAGAAGCCTGAGTGTGAAGTTGGATTTGATAAACAATGCTAAATGAAAGGGCTTCAGCAAGGAGATGGAGTACAGCATTTCTTTCTGCACGCTTAGAAATTGCAGAGATGACATTCCCCCACTGCTAGTCTCTGGCATTCCCTACCGTGTGTACCAACTTGTCCTGCAAGAGGAGGGCAAGAATACATGTGAGTGTGGTATAATGTGTTTGGGTCATGTGCCTGCCATAGCTGAATAACTGGAAACAGTGAGAGATGGGTGTGAGCTGTTAATGTTGGTGAGTGTGAGGTGGGGTATCTGAATGTTTCCATAAATCCTGATTACTGATAAATGGGACTGTGGTGCTTTGTGACCTGTGCCTTGTCCAAACCTTGCATGCATTTGAGCCTCCTGCTGAGTTTACAGCCAGTCAACAGCTCACTTCATGAGATAACAAGGTGTAGAGCTGGATGAACACAGCAGGCCAAGCAGCATCAGAGGAGCAGGAAGGCTGACGTTTCGGGCCTAGACCCTTCCGTGTTGGACTGCATGCTCCAAACATGCAAATGTTTGCATGTTGCTGCTATCACCAGGTACAGATCTTTACTTCCATTTTGAGCCAAAACCAATATTTCCCTCTGAATCTGAGTCTTTCCCAACCTGCACAGTGCTGTGTCATGCTGTACATTGATCTATTATGTAATTGAGGAAACATTCCAATGGAAGAAATGTACAGTACTGGTACACTAAGCATAGTAGTTTTTGAGGATGCCATTATTCTCCACTACAAGATCACATAGGTGAGGTTATAGTTAATAGTTATTTAACATTCACATTCACAGCATGGTTTAAATCTTTCTCAGATTCGCAGATGGATCTAGAGGTTTATTCAATGATATTGCTACTCTGGGTCTAGCCACTAACCTGACAAGGGCCTTAGAAAATCTATGGTAAAGACAATGACAATTTGATTGCTAGATTGTCATAAAATCTAAATGCCGAAGAATAGGCAGCTCTTCACTCATGTTGACAGCAGACAGAGGGTAATTGGTATAAGATTGTGCAACTATCCCTGAATGAGATTGTATATCCTGTGGTGAGTTTACAATGGCTAAGATGAAAGAGTGAGATTCATAGTGACGAGGAACTGCTTCGGGGGATGAATGTGGATTAAAAATATTAATTCTGCTTTCTAAATAGGCCCCTAATAGCAAAACTAAAAGCAGTGTCTTCCCTGTGTGTTTACAGAGTTATTCTTAATACCTTTTTGAAGAAAATGTAATAATATTTGCAACATATACATTTGGAACATTTGTATTTGTAGTATATTTAGCCTTTTATCAAAAAATTCAGCTACATATCCAACTTGTACTACACAAAACAAATACATTTGATTAGAATTATTTTTAAAGCCATTAAACTAAAGCACTTGTGAAATCTAAATTCCAGTACTCTTTTTCATCCGTTGTCATGGCAGACTTGACGTGCAAGCCTAGGCAACAAAGCATTGAGATAGGAGGCTGATTTATTTTTTACCATTTTGCGTAAATGTGGCAGGCAACAGTTATTAAGGAGGCAGTCAGCGGAGACCAGTGCTTTTGTCTTCCATTTCAGACCTTTCATTAGTGCTGCCTGTCACTTCACTTTCCTAACTGCAGTCCTATTCAGATAATGTATGCCTCACGTCACCTCCACGGAGGGGAATCAAGCAAAGAGCTGCACAAAATAGCCTCGGCATTTCATTTCTAGGCTCATCAACACGATGCAACCTGCTTGTCTTCAGATTTTATCACCTTGAATTTGGGTAGGAGCTTAAAATGCTCTCCCAATCTAACTGATATTTCTTCAGGTTTGTGCAATGATCTGAAAAAAGCATTTTCTGATGCATCATATTGATTTCTGCTTCCATTTTATTCCTTAAACAGCTGTGCTATTAGCTCCTGAAGTTTGTATTCAAGGACAGTCAGAGCCAAACAAAGCTAGTTAGTGTGCTGCTAAGATTAACATATTTAATAATGGATGGTGGACTTACCTTCTTTGCTGCCTGAGAAGGGAATGTTTGGCTATTAAATACTGGGGTTGTTATTATCAACATTTTATTTCACTGCAATGAGCAAATTAGGAAACCTGACTGAGGATTCAATTTATAATTTCTACAAAGAAATTATTGGTGTTCAATTATCCAGCAAAAACTACAGTTTTAGTTAGGAGAATACGCATATGTTTAAAAAGAAAATCTGTCATGGCAGTAGATTATACAGTTTGCCTGTTTTGGTTTTTAACACATCAACCATTCAAGGGCTATTTTATTTCTTCAGTTTTTTTTTGATAGGTTGTGCATTTGTCTCTTCATGTTGCTCTCCCTGTGCTTTAGCACAATATTAATTAAAATCTTAAAGGAAATCTTATTTGAAGAAAATAAAGATAACAGGAAACTCCTACTGCAGCAAAAAGACAATGACTGCAAAATTGGGCTGTGTGACACCCAGAGCTTTGTCCATGGTACAAAAATTATGCCTGTGCTCTTGATATACACTTTCAGTTGGCTAGGCTGGAATGCCATCTTGGTGAGGGTATTAGTGTGGGCTTTAGGACTACGTGTACGCAGAATCAGTCAGTGTGTTATGTTAATTTGATTCTAGTGCTCTCCCCTGAGAGGGGATTTCATTGTATTCCCCCTAAACAGAGCCAAAGTAGGCAGTGTATGTATGTGGCATCTTCAGGATAGCTGGCTCACCCATGGTCCTGTTCTCACTGACTGCACGTATGTGGCTTTGCAAATGTTCTACTTCAATGCTAAGGTGTACTGAAACCATAATGTAAAGTTGGTGTACAACCGTATTCAACAAGTCATGTTGGTGAATGTCTACTATCTTGGCAGCAATTAAGATGGTTCCATTCTGAGCCAGTCTGCTGTTTCTTTAGTCTCAAAGCACCCGCACCAAAAAAGGCAGTGGCTGTTGGATCACAAGGAGAGTCTGCTTTACATCCAGTTCTGTCTCTACTCTTCCAGTGAACCACACATGACCAAGCATGTGTACAATGAGAGTCATACAGTCACAAGTAACATCATCAAACAGACAATTAGGAGGCTGAAGCAATGGTTCTGCTGCTTGAATACTCACCAGTGTAGAGGTCTTTTTTGGTGCTGGTCTTCTATATCCTCCACAATGTGGCATTCAAAAGGGCACTGCACTTGGTATCAGGGATGAGACAAACAAAGCAAGAGAAGGAAAAGAAGAGAGAGAAGAGGAGGAGAAAGAGTAAAGGAGAAAGAAACCAGTTTTCCAAATTCCATCTGGGGTGCCCGTGAATTACTAATTCAAATCTGATTCCCGTTGACACAACTCCAAATCCAAGCTGTACAACTTTATCACCCTTCTGTCATGGACCATCAGAGTATCCCTTGACTACAGTTCTGAAATAATGAATAGCACAGAACAACCATACCAACTCAGAAGGCAAATGGCATGTTAGCCTTTATCACAAGAGGATTTGAGTACAGGAGCGAAGAAATCTTGCTTCAGCTGTATAGAGCACTTAAAAGACTATGCACATAGACTGCCATAAAGAGAGAGGAATGAAGATTCACCAGACTGACTCCAGCAATGGTAAAGTCCTGTGCAAAAGGAGAGATTAAACAGACTGGGCCTGTATTCACTGAAGTTTGGATGAATGAGAGGCGATGTCAAGATAGTTACAAAGATTTTAAAGGGATAGATAGAGTTCATGCAGAAGAGATTTTTTGCCTAACTATTGGGGTCTAGAGCCAAGAGACTCAGTTCCAGAATAAAAGGCAAGCTATTTAGGTCTGAGCTAAAGAGGAACTTTTTCATTCAGAGGGTGATGAATCTATGGAATTCTCTACATCAGAGTGGTTGGAACGCAGTCATTAAGTTCGTTGAAGACAGAGATTGATAGGTTTCTGGTTACTAATGACATGAAGGGATATAGAGGCTGCACAGGAATATAGTATTAATGTAGATGACCAGTTAAGATGAAGAAATATGGTGTTGGCCTGAGGGACTTAATGGCCTACTACTACTACAATCTACTTTATCCAACACACTGTCCAACACCCCATACAGAACAGAACTCATCATCTCTACAGTTTCCCCTAGTACTTATTTTGCAAATGCAACAGTGAAATATTGTGGACACTGGAAATCTCATCATAGCTTTGATCCAGGCATCAAGGCAGTATTTCATCCAATGTTGCATCTAAGAGCACTAACAAAATTGAAGTCAGTGGGAATCAGGCAGAAAACTCTCTATTTGCTGAAACCATGCTTAGCATGAAGGACGATGGTTGTGATTGTTTCAGCCTTAGGACATCTCTGTAGGGGTTCCTCCTGGCAGTGCCCAAGGACCAACAATATCCACTTGTTTCAATGATCCTCCATCCATCATTAGGTTAGAAGTGGTGATGTTCGCTAATGATTGCACAATGTTCAGCACAATTTGCAATTCTTCAGATACTCAAGTAGTCTGAGTCCATATGCAGCTACACCTGGACAACATCAAGGCTGGGGCTGTAACAATCGAGTAATTGTGGCAATTAACATTCATACCTCACACATGCCTGATAATAACCTTTCCTGACTAGGGAAAATCTAACCATCTCTTTTTGACATTCAGTGATATAAACATATTTTATCCACTCGCCATCATTGGCCAGAAACTGAATGAAATCAGCCATATAAATACTGTAGATGTAGTAGTATGTCAGAGGCTGAGAATTCTGTGGTGACCTTTCCAAAGCTTGTTCACCAGCTACATGGCCCAAGTCAGGAGTGTGATGGATAATCTCCAATTGCCTAGATGAGTAGAAAGCAGCATTCAAGAATTTTGACAACATCCAGGAAATGACAGCTTGCTTGATTGACACCCCATCCACCACCTCAAACATTCACTATCTCCTCCACTGGTACACAGTGGCTCCAATAAGCACGGTCTGCATGACATGCTGCAATAACTTGCCTACATGCTTATGACAACAGCTTTGAAACCCACAACCTTAACCACTAGTCCATGAATGGGAATTCCATCACTTGCATGTTCCCTGCCAAGTCACGTACCATCCTGGCTTGGAATTATGTCACTATTCTTTACTGTTATTGGTATATTGACAACAGTCTTTGCTTTGTGACAGTAGCTTTGTGACTGAATTTTCAATGACAGCACCTTGAGCCTTTGTTACAGCAGCTAGATGTTGGGCGGCCTTTGCTTGTTCTGTGTAGAAACAGAGAGCTTGGGCATCAGGCAATGTTGTTATATTGTTTATATATTGTTATCTTCTATAGTCTCTGTACTGGTCAAAGCCTCAGTAACAGTAACATTATGCAACCACTGACTTCCCTAAGCAGGGATAAGTAGCTTAGCAGGTTGGCTGCTCTTGCCTGTAGTTTTGTGTAATGTTGGCCTGGAAGAGGGAGGCAAGAGTGTTAGTGAAAGTGGTGCAATATTATTGGTGATATGGCTGTCTGCTTGCAAAATGTATGAGATGTGAGTGTAAGGCTTGTGACAGTGTTCAATGTGTGAGGGTAAGGCAAAACTATATATGAAGTATGATAGGGTATGTGCTTGATAAGAACTGTTGATAGGTGAGTGAAATGGATGTGCTGTATTGAAGAATATTTGAGGCTTGTGTTTCATCTGTGAAAATAAGGTTTTTAAGTTGAATTCACTGACTTTAATCACCAGCGTAATATCATTGTCATTATCATTATCAGCACTACAACCAAGTTTGCAGGATGGCACTGTTTACATTGTTTCTATTTGCACCATTTCTTTCTAAACATTTGGGAAGGCTGGTGTGCTAAGAGAAACTTTCTTCCCTCTACATCTTGCACCTGAGCCTTGAATCTGTGTCAGAATCTCTTGGAGCCTGTTCTTTGCCATGTTGTACCTTGTAGGTTAGACATTCTTCTACAACAGCTTCCAGGACCTGCTGCAATGAGAAACTGAGATAGTAGGAACTGCAGATGCTGGAGAATCTGAGACAACAAGGTGCAGGGCTCTGTTTTAAGAGATATAGGTTAACTTTAAGTGTTAACCTTGTGTGAATGTGGGCTGCCTGCTGAGATGTGCAGCCATTCAACAGTATGTTAAGCACTGGGCAGAGTGCCACTATCATTTAAATTAGCAGGCAGTCGGAAGTTTGCTTGCTGTCTGCATTGCTTTGAATTGGAGTGTGCTAATTGCCCACTGACTACTTTCTACCAGCCATTGGTCACTATGGTTGTCACAAGCAGTTAACTACATCGGTTGTCCTGACCATTCATCACCACTAACAAGAAGCAGACATGATTGGGAACTGACATGAACAAATTAGATTTTTTATTTGACTACCTAGAAAGCAGTGTAATTGAAATAGAAAACCATTATTCTTTTTCTATTTGTTGTTGTTTTCAAAAGGTTTCATTTAATAGCACTGATTAAAAAAATTGATTTTAAGTGTAATTTTAGATTGACCATTTTCTAACCAAAAAATTCCGTATATTAAATTTTCTTTGTGATATTTTCAGTGTTGCCTTGCTACTCCATATATCAACAAACTATAAGTGAGAATGATACTTTGGCAATAGGCTGTCTTTACCTTCAGGTTAACATGTAAACTGGTTCAAAGTAACATCAGTGTTTAAGAGAAAACATTAACAACAGAATCAAGCAATACAATAAACAATACAAAATGACAGCACCCACATGGGAATGGGCTCTCAGCCACCAGAGGGTGGTAACATATAATAGCATGATCTTTTATTCTCTTTCTTGTGCATCAAGTTCACAGAATCAGAATCACAGCATTGTTAAGGTGCAGAAGGCCAAATAATGTCAAAAAATAGGTAACATAAATACTTGCAATATCTTTTTTGCATCAAAATGAACTCCTAAATAGTTGCAAAATCATAACCATAAGACATAAAAACATCTTTGCAAAGGTAATCCCAACAAACTCATTGAAATTACAATAAACAGTGTGCATTTTGGGCATACTGACACATTTTACAGGTCACGTTACCTATCATCCTCTCCCTCAATGTTGGCATTTATAATGAAGTATAAAATCTGCCAGATGATTTGGGAGGGGTCTCTGACAATTGAATGTCTCAAAGCCAGGAATAACAGAAAGAGGGCTAATGGCTATGTTGACAACTGGCTAGGTGTGTTAAAAGCCAAAATGATCAGGGACCCAGGAGGAGCTTGTGCTAGGGGACTGCCTAACTGTATTAGGCAATAAAGAATGTGGCTTTGGATCAAGTATTGGTGTCTCAGCACTGCTGAGAGTATGAGGAGTGACCGCTCAGGAATCTATCCTGAAATCAGTGGACGAGACAAGACTAGGGCATTCATTGTAGGCTGTGAAGTTTGTGTGGACCCCATAGTTCTGGAAAATATAGACAACTCAATTGGTATACTAGTGTTTGCAGGAACAGGCCAGCTGGTGGGAAGTATTCACCACGGGTGGTAGGACCATAGCTGGAAGTGGAACCGATCACAGAAGGAAGGGATTTTGTAGCATTCAGATCTCTTAACTTGTCGAGTTGTACAATGTAGCTGGAAACTGATAAATTTGTACTATGCCAAATTTCATTAACATAGGAAACAAAGTAGCATTGGCAGGTCTATGAGTTGTGATCAGCACTAAGGTACACCAGCAATAGCAACTGAAATGAGTATTTGTTTTACTCCGAGGAGAGGCTTGGGTTTCTTACGCATAATTGATTGATCTGAAGAGAGTCAAGGGTGAGTCTCAATAACCCTGTTGTTGGCCAGAGGAATCTGCACATTGATGAACAGGTCTCTGCGTCCATAATTCTCTCATTGAATGACCTTAGGAAGAAAGGTATGAGTTGAATTTGTAGTGGCAATAGACAGGCCACAGCAATGATTCTAGAATGGACAGAAAGGTCCATGTGTAAAAGTTTGCTATTGAGATCCCTTACTGGCTTCTCTGCTATAGGGTTCTTGATGGGGTTCTTTGATCTCCTGGGTTTAATGAGAAATGTGGCACTCCTGAAGCAGCTTGTCTCCAAACAGGATAAAAATCCCAGGGGCAGGATCAGTCCATATGACAGCTTGTGGACCATCTAATGGATGAAGCCTAATGTTCTACTGGGGAGAGCGCCTGTTAAGTCAGGGCTTTCCAAACCTTTTTCGACTGTGATCCCATTTTGAAGCCTGAAGTTTATCATGACTGCTCGATGAAAACTGAGAGAGTGGAGATTGGGCTGTTACAGCAGGAGTACAGTTGGTATAACTCAGCTGGAGCTCGACAGTGGTTATTGCTGTTCCATCAGCTTGTGACCCCAAAATTTCAGCATGCAACCCTTCTGGGAGTTCAGGCCCACTCTTTGGGGAATTCCGCTTGAAGATGCTATGATTTACACTTGCGTTGAAGGAAGCAGTCATGAAAGAAGTAACACACTCCTGTTTAACTAAAATGACTTGTCACTTACACTTAATAACATTGACAGTAAATGAAATGCTAATCAGCTCTGGAAGGTCGGTCAAAGACTGGAGGAATGACAATATATGTGAGGGCCCAGAGAGGAAGTTATACATTGCAGATAACTTAGATAGATTTGATTTAGTGACCTGATGGGTGACCAAGATATAGATGTGGTGATTTCATTCTGATTTCAAGTAAAACATCCCGTGTAATGGTAGCAATCCAGAAGAAGCATTTGAATGGAATCAAAGGCAGGAAGGAATCTTGCACCAGTTGGTACATGTGTGAAAAAAAATAGAACATTCAGATTGGACAGCTAACCATGCAAGTCAGATAGATGAAAGGGAGTTTTGTTGAATTTGATCTAATGTGCACAGCTAATGAAGAGTGGACTGTGAGTTCTACTGTGAAGAACAGACTGAGATGATGGGGTCCTCACATTAGGTACATCACAGTTTGCAAAATCTGATCAGATATTCACAGATCCAGCTCAGTGTTTGACAAAGGTATGACTGCCTTTGTGACTGACTGTGGAAATGAAGGTAGTAATGATTGGCCTGACATAAAATTCTCCCCTACAAAGTTTCTCAGAGACTTGTACACAAGGTCTGGTGTCTGTGAACACACAAGGTTGGTGCTTGGGCAGCATAGTATATGGTTTGAAATTCTTGAAACTACAGTGGATACAGCTTCAATTTCAGAAGACAACCAAATGGTTTGATAACTGTGCAGTTTGGCACTGAAAATAAAACTGCAACTTTGAGTCTGCTGCCGTGGGTCACACACAGAGTGAATGTGATACTATGCTGCTTAACAGCACTACCTGTGACAATCTGAATCAATCATCTGGATGGCGGAAGATAATGTTTTGCTGGATGAAAGAACAATTTGTGCTGAATGAAAACTGGTGCAGAGGTCATCTGTCCACATGGTCTTTTCATTGGATTGATGTCCAACAATAACTGCTTCCAAGGAGATGGTCTATGAGCCACATTGAGGGATGGATATGACAGCCCCTAAATTGTATCTGAAGGTGAGGGTAGGTACTGAAATGATATGGACTAAGTATAGATTGATATCCATGTGTATGTGCTGTATAAACTTACCAGTTTGATTTGATGACATGTTTAAAGCATTCCATTGCTACCACCACACCAGCAGGTGATGTTTATATTGGCATAAACTGGATCACAGATGAAAATGTCAATCTTTAACGCAACCATAAAATCAAACAGTACTGAGTGACGAAACTATGACTTGAAGAGATGTATTTTGTCCTTTTTTTTCAGAGAAATTTTAAGACAGAGACATAGAGCTATGTCTTTGAAGCCAGTTAAGTAAACAGCTTGTGACGCCCTAGGGTTTTTTTTAAAGTTTGAACAATAGAATCAGTCTGAATGGATGGGGTCAGGCTCCCACAGAACCAGGGATTTAATTTAGCTTTCATTTGTTGGGGTTTTGAATTTGGTTGTGGAAGCTGCCATACCTCTCTCTCTGCCAGAATTTTGTCTTGGTATTCTTTCCTTCTGGACTGGAGACAATCTATGAGAGGCAATCTATTTTACTGAATTTGCCTTAGACAAGGGTGTATTTATGGGATGTTACCATATTCGAACAACTGATTTTTAGTAGTTAAATAATCTATTATTCTGTCACATTTTCCAACAGAGATGAAGTTACCAATCCTTTCTTTAGTTTGTATTTTAACTGTAGAATAAGAAGAAAGTACATTTTTCTTAAAGCCTAGTCGTGTGACCATTCAAATCACGTCTGAAGTGCAGCGCCTTAGACTTGCCTGTAAATAAGATAAATGCCAGGGTCTAGACTGTCTTCTGGATATATTTTGAGGGAGTTTGGTATGGTCCATAACAACTGTAGTAACACAAAATGATCATGCCTGTAGGATAATGGTTAAGTCTCATCATAGTAATGAATTTGTTATATCATCAATGATGTCTGCTGACAGTTAGAACTGAGACTGAGCAGCATGGTTCTAGGAACGGCCTCGCCTATGTAACTCCGTATAGATTGTATACAGCTAACAAGAGGTAAGAAGGCAGGTTCATCTCTCTCTCTGTACAGCTTCAATATGACCTCATAACAATGGTTACATGGGAATGGGGTCCAACCCACCAGAAGGTGATAACATAAATGGACCTGTAGAGGAACAATTCAACTGCAGTTTTGCTGAAAGCATTTTAATGCTGGCTTAGTTTGATACAAAATGAATCAGGAAATGGTTAGTTAGAATTCCAAGGTTTCCTGTCACTTCAACTTCATTGCTTGGATGCTTTGAGATTTCTTTGGTTTAGGCTTGCACACTCGTTGGAATATCAGATGTCTAATTTGTATGACTTCTTTCAAGAGTGAGAAAAGATGGATAAAAATAGTTGGCCCCACCGCTGATTCTTAATTTCCTAACTAATTATATGGTACCCTTACCTTATCATCCTTCCAACTGGAGGATGGTGCAACTGCAATGAAATTCTACTTGAGAGAGGGCTAAAGGGAAAGTAATTACAATAGCATTTTTTGTTTCAGTGTAGTATTTACATTAATGAAGTGGACTGCTTCATCTGAGCTATATTCTACATTGTAACTGAGGAATAATGACATAAAGAACAGAGACTTCTTGTCAGCAGTGATTTTAGTTTATACATCTTTGCTGATAAGCTTCATTAAGGCACACAAAAGAAAAAATTAAGGATTCCAAGGAATATTTTAAAGCGTGAAACATGTCGGAAACCCTCAGCTACAAGATTGCATTTAAAATACATAAAGAATAGGTGTGAATGCAAATCCCAGAAGAAGCTTGTGTGGTATTTCTTTCTGCTAATAGAATTACTCAAGTGGACAGCAGTAAATCCTGATTATAATTGTTACTGAAGATTTAGCTCAGTCACAGATAGGATTTCAGTTCTGTTGCCCTTTCAGGATAGATTAAATTAGAGCAAGATTGATATTAACACTGTGATTGGCTAGTATATAATGCTGTAAGTCTCCTGGCATCCTCGCTCAAAGTTGCATTAGAAAAAAGCTAATGCAGTATTTTAAAATCTTAAACATCACAAGTGATTATTTTGGCACTTGCTTATACCTGATATGTGCGTGCACTTGTAAAATATTATAACAATTTAAGAATGTTCAGCAGATATTACAAGTTCATTCTCTTAAAGATATCTAGCATGTAATCGCAGCAATTTCTTCATGTTACAGTAGGAGGGGTTATAGATTCTCCTTGTTGCATTAGGCTAAATAGCCTTTCCTATCAATCTTGACATTCTGATAGACAAAAAAAATACACATTGCTGAGAATCGTGAAATATGATTTGTTTTCCCAATCATAAATATGACCTAACAGCACCTTCATGACTTCCACTCATTGGTCATTCTGAATTATGGGAAAGAAAATATTATATCATGATTTTCCTGTGCAACATATTCCACGTAATCCTTTTATCGTAATTGCAAGCAAATTATCAAGTTTATTTGACTGTTACTTGGCTTTAGACAGTATGACTTTAAAACCTGATAATCAGTTGAAGAAATACAACTAACAGCCACCAATTTGCATTCGTAAAATTGGAAATAGGTCTCTGTATTTCATTTAATAATTTCAAATGCTTGATGTGCACTGGGAGGGTGATTGATACAGTCAGGCACCTTTTAATCATTCAATGTGCCTGTCTGAAACAGAAGGAGGCCAAATTAATATGCATTAACAAAGGCTCTGTTCACGTCTAAGGATCCTACTTGGAAATTCAGCTTCTCGAGTGCTGAATGTACATATGCTAAAAACACCCAAAATTTCCTTAGGAATGGTTGGAACGGGCTTTTAGGTTATTTATGGCTGTGATGGTTGCTGTAGCTGATCAGATAAATTGTTGCAAATTATTATTTGGTGCTGTAGGCAATCTGTGCCAAGAGGTATCTGCACAAAGTTAATTTGCCAGCAAGGGTAAACATCCTTAGTCTGCCTTTTGGGAAAGAAGAGCACCAGATGATGCTGTGTGGTGTACAATATATTTGCCCATATAACTTATACCATGGGCTTTAATTGAGTCAGATAACTTGAAATTTGTTTACTAATGCACTGATGCATCACCACTTATGTTTTACCTCATAATGTAAGAAACCAGGCTTGAATAAGTGATAGCAAAAGATCCAACAGTCATTTATGACGCCTTAATGTTTCCCCATTAATATTAAAAATACAAACACTGTATTTGCAGACACATCAATTCTGGCTCTATATTAATCTGTTTACACAGAGCAGCATGTCACTCTTCAAGTGGTCCCAGTAAGATAGTACCTGAGATATTATACTCTCGGATCTTAATACCCTCACCTAGGTTGGTATGTTTGTATGTTTGTGGGTCACACACTATAACAGTGATAATATCATTAGCACATACCTTAAAGGATCATATTGACCATGAGACATAACACAACACTAGTTTACAAGGTTATGATATCACGACTTACATAGTCTGTGTTCTGTGTTTACTGATGTTACTGTACATTACAGCGCTAACTGACTGACAAACTAATGACACCACACTGAGTCCATTACAATGAGGAAATGATTGAAGGTGAGGTGGGGAGTTCTATACTAGAAGTTCACATGTCATTATGCCTTAAAGGCACAGACTGTCTAGTCTGGATTCTAAGCCATAATATAACAAAATCTAGTTTAAGGGAAAAGCGGCTGTGGAATGGTGTGTGCAGCAGGACTTACACCATACAACTTTACAGGAACAGAATATTTTACATCCAATTAATTGAGGAGTGGTGTATCTAACAGCTCAAATTGGCACGGGGGACTTTGACAGAGCTATGTTTCCACTTGCAACACCAACTGTAGCCTAACGCCAGGTAACACACTACTGTGGCCTTGAATTTCTATATCTCAGAGAAATTCCAGGCAATAATAACAAACAGAATTAAGCCAGAATTAAGAATTAACCTCCCAAAGGAGTTCTGCTCATATAAGAAGTACATGCCCTTAGATTCAAGACTGTATACTAAAGATGAGTAGCAAGTACGGTTGTCATTGTCCTGGACTTTGGAATGAGTAGCTGCTGCCTTATCGTCTTTGGGGGGCTTTCATCTATTCCGTGCGAGACTGAGATGTCAGTAATGTGGGATTACATGGGGCATAAAAGCTGAGTTGGGAGACTGGTGTGTAATGGGTGTGGAAAAAAGAGGTTGGTGAAGAGTGAATTTCTACTGGGCCAAGGTGCAAGAGTCACCAGGGAAGGGTGTAAGAGTTGGACACAATTGTGAGTGGTGCAGCTACAAGTGGGAAGGAGTTTGAAGGAAGGGGTGA
Source organism: Rhincodon typus (assembly GCF_021869965.1). Lineage (NCBI taxonomy): Eukaryota > Metazoa > Chordata > Chondrichthyes > Orectolobiformes > Rhincodontidae > Rhincodon > Rhincodon typus. Next base: position 54,809,265 of record NC_063334.1, read on the forward strand.
TGGTTGAGTACAATGCCCCAAGTGTGGTGTGGTGGTGTCAATTGTGTGATCCTGGGGATTAAATTGAGTGTACTGAGAAGCAACTGGAATAGTGACAGCGATGGCGGTAAGTGGGGCATGGCAGGATGAGAGTTCGAGGATCATAGATGTCAGATGTCACAGAGGACGTCTCAAACAGAAAAGGAGCAGGTGACTTCACTATTAGGATGGTTAAGGGTTAGAGTGGGCATGGGCATGATGAGAGGTATGGGTCTGGGAAGGTGTGCAGGCATTTGGATGACTACTGTAATGACATTCTAGAGTAATGGATGAAGGCTCAAGGATGTTGGAGGGAAGATGAGGATGGTCAAGGATAATTTTGGGAGAGTAGGAGGCAACTGATCTTCTCCTGAGAAAGTAACATACATCATTTTACCTTTCCCAAGCCCAGAAGCAGATCCTCATGAATGGCAAACAGTTAACTTGGATGGAGGATCTTTGCAGGTGGAAAGAGTGATCATCATGCTATGTGGACAAACTAAAGGCCCTTCCATACATTAGGGAGAAGCTCATAGGGCAATGTTTCTGCTCCGTGACTGAGGGAGCTCATGACATTGAGACCTCAACAAGATCAGGAGCTGCTTTAATATTTGAGATGAAATGTTGCTACTGTTGTCCAAAGCAGGCACAGAGGAGAAGCTGCAAAGAAAACGTTGAAAATATCAGTCCTTACCATTTGTTCATAGCTATCACATGAAACACTTTTACTACTCCTGTTAAAGCAAAATATCACTGAACCATCGAGCCACTTTCTGTCATGCCTGGGCAAAAAAATCCAGATGTGGGTTTTGAGGGGAAAACACAAGCTGAACGGATACTCCTAGCTTACAGAGAATACAGAGGTTCCCTTTAAATATGGTATCAAGACTTTTGACCCCAAGAGTTAACAGCACGAAAGGAAATTTGCTGTTCATGCCCCATAAAATGAATCGTTCTCCTTGTTTGTTAATATGTAAATGAACTGAGAACTACATGATCACATGAGGTTTGTGAACCTGTCTCCTAGTGGAAGTGATTCTCACTCCTGTGCCTGATGACAGACCTAGGATTCCACCCACTAAAAGCAGTATAGGTGACCCTTCTCCACAAGAACCTGCAGCAGTTCAATAACTTGGCTGAGACCAGCTTTTGAAACAAGCAACTCGGGATGGACAATGCATGATAGTACCATTTTGGAATCAGTTTACAGTTTGAATATGGACACAGCCAACTGCCCCAGGATCACATCAGCTGTAGTATAAATAGGCTTCAATGTGAAGACAAATCCATTAAATCTATTGAAACTCCTTAAATAACATTTTCATGACCAAGGTTAATTGAGTTTGAACTCTCAATAACTTGTTTCTATCATTAACATTTAAAGGCCTTTGGAAGCAGAGACCACAGAAGTGATGCTGAAGCTGTCAGATAGCTTGGGTCTTTGGTGTTGTCACATATAGTCAGAAAAATTAAAGAGGGAGGTTATTTGACAGTTCAGCAAAAGGTTTGTCTTACTAATTTAGAGAAGGATAAGTACAAAGGATGGGGAGGGTGTACAGGTGCAATTGATCTTAGGCAGGAGTGCAAAATGAGCAATAGTAAATCTGCAGTTCCCTTTACTGATATCCTGTTTGTATTTTCTGTTGAAGTAAGTGGATATGAAAAACAGGCAGGGTATAAACCAGCTGGAGATTATTGCCTGCTAAGTTTGAGACAAGGTTCAGTCCTAAAATATTTATTGTTCACCAATAACAGCAATTATTTTCCAGTAATAATAATTTTGATGTAGTAAGTTAACCCCTACTTTTTTTACTTTTGGAAAAGATAGGCATTTGAGAATGTAATATTTAAATAAACTTTTGAATGGGCACTTTATTTCATGCAATGAATGAATATCTGCATTTGAACAAGTTGTGATTTTCTTCCTTCTCCTACTCTCCTCAGATGATTTTCTAACTTGTGTATATTCTGGCATTCAGAAAGATGAAGGTGAATGTAGCCACACATCATTGTCAAATGATTAATCGAAAAGCTCTGAGAAATGAACAGCAAAGAAAAATCCATAAACTATCATACTTTCTCTCAAATGGAACTTTACCTATCTAACTTGTACTTAAGTGGGCAGGCCTGTACTGATCAATATGCCAAGCTCATGTATTTTTAAAAGTCTGCTTACAAGGCATTCCTGTTGACAAACAGTCCTTGCTTTCGACAAATTGATGGCACGATCCAGATCAAGTTTGTTAATTTTGTTTTATTCCCTTATTTGTATTTTAATGTTTTTGAAAATACTGAGGTAAGGATTGTGGAAAGCTTTTTCTATTTGATCATTTTGCATCATTTTTTACATATTTTATTCAATATATTTTAAACTAATTCAATGTACACAATTAGACGAAGAGCTATTTGATTGCATAAATTCTCCTAACAACCACTGCAAATGTTTTTAAGTCATCATTTTAATATTTAAAAAACACTATTTTCATGGCTTTTTTATTGTTCTAAATGCTTCAATGGGTATTATTACTTCTTATAGTTCATTGAATAAACATAGCAAAGTTTAATTTCATTTTGTTTCTGTAAGAAATACAGACAACTTGTGACAGAAATTACTGAAAATGATATGATTGTGATTTGTGACATTCCTCTCTGTGAAATTATCACAGGCACTAACTTGGTCACTATTAAATAGGTTAATGGCTTCACTTAATAGGGATACAGTGCAAATACTCTAAGTATTCTTTCATTCATAACACAAACATTATTTATTAGGCTAATGAGTGAGTTGTTGTACATAGGTCTGAGAGGGTTAAAACTAAGGAGCACCTTAAGCACCTGCAAACAGAACAGCTCAGATCTCAAACATGTAATAATTGCTAACATGCAATTAAGTGTGTCTTGTTTAATACAAGTGCTCTTCTAGTTAGACCAGGAAGTGTTTCATCTCTACCACACTAAAACAAGCAGGCCCTGTAGATCCCTATACTTAGCAAGGATGAGAGCAGCAAACCTACCGCAGGGTGCAGGTTGGGTTTAGCTGCATATATAACATGGTGAGCAGCACTATAGATTTCATTTAGCTGTCTCATGCAACTTGCTGGTAGTAATGGATGTCTGAAGATTTATAAGAATCTTCAAACTTAACTTTAAGTCACCTGTTCCTCAAACAGCAGCAGGGAAGAGCTGAACATTTAAGAATCTTGCAGAAAAAACTCTTGTGGCAAGATTCACAAGGAAGAATCTGCAATCAATGGTAATCAGACCTGTTAATATATGTGCTGCAGCTCTTAAGCGTTAGGAACTCCTTGGAAAAGGAGAATTAATGACTCCAAAGCAGAGAAACACTTCATGGTATGTTGGTAGTCTGTAGAAGCAGTCCCAAGTCTGGATTTCAGTTAGAGAGAGCACAATATGGGGATACTCCATAAGCAAAGTTAAAATATCTGATGCACAAGTGAAATCTTTTTAAACAAAAAGGTGCAGTATTACAGCTGGGTAAGTCATCAGTAAGAAAGTTACTTACAGTTCCGATTGACAGTTGCACCATAGTGGGTGGGAGGCATGGCTACAGCAAGGAAATCCAAGAATCACAAAAACAATTTAAGCTAAGCTCACTGACCTGAGAATTTCACAACACCGGAATTAAAGTGACAAAGGGGCAGATAAAAAGTCTAAGCAGACAGTCTAATGGAAGAAGAAAGTTAGGAGTCTTTATTCAGGCTGCAGAAAAAGCAAGAGATCCATCATTCAAACCGTATTAAAGGCAGGAAGCATTTATTTAAGCCATGGGGAACAGAAATCATCAGGGGAAAAAAAAATGAAAGAAACAGGGATTATAATTAGAACAGCAGACAATGGAATCCATAAAACTTTGCTATAAAACATGGGAAAACGCTCCAGTACAGAGGCACAGAGCAACAACACTCCTACTATTGCAAAACAAAAACCTTTTGAGCAAGTAAAGTAAATAATCATTTTGTGAAAACACAGCATCAGGAATAAAGCTGCAAGGAAGACTTAATTTCAGAGATAGACCAAATAGAACCTAAAATTAGACCTTTTTCCATGAAACAATTCTTAAGATAAAGAATAACTTCCAAACTAGATCCTAAATCAGAAGCTGAACACATTAGTATACTTAAATATAACTTGAGTTTGGCTGATGAATTTATAGTTTGCCAGAGGGTTAAAAAATAATTTTGAAGAAGTACGAAAAGCCTTACTAATTACTTTAATCTCAGAGCAAGTAAAATTCTTCAAAGAGTAAGAATTAATAAGAGAGTTCAGGGAAATCCATACATGATTGCATTCACTATTTCTACATTTGACTGGAAAATGCGACCAAAGTGATTTAAAATCATAATTCACAAGAGGCAGAATTGTTGTAGACATTGCTGATCAGTCATTGTCAGATTTATTATAATTCAAAGAAAATCTGAAACTTGAGAAAACCGTTCAGGTAGTGAGTAACACAGAAGTCTGGAAGTAACACTGATTAAGAGGAGAAGATCAACCTTGGCACAGGAGATCAGCAGAATCCATTCAATTCCTAGGGTTTTATTCCACAAATGAAATGCATGAGCAATTAGTACAATGAGTAGGATAGGCACTGGATAATAAAAATTCTTGCCAATGCTGTGAAGTGATGAAACCTCACAGGCACAAACAATGCCCAGGTTTTAAACACTATTTATTATAGTCTTATCACAAAATGGTTATTTTTGGAAAATGTGCTGAAGGACATAATCAATGAAAAACAAGAAGTTAAATCCTGATCCACACAAAGAGGTTAAAGAAGCAGATAAGTCTATAATTGAAGAAAAATTAAAGTATTCCTGGGAAAAAAAATGTGATCCAGATCTTAGAGACAACTAATATTTTTGTCAATGGTTATCTCATGAATTTCAAATTAGACACCTGGGTTAATATTAGTCTATTATTGGACCAGTGTCCCTGGTTTTAAAAAGAAACACTTTCCACAATCAACAACAATGCAGCTACGTGTTCTACAAGGCGTAGTACTTATGATTAAAGGTCTGCTACAAGCAGCTTTCCAATATAAGAGATGTCAAAAATCAGAAAACCTAAAAATACTTCAAAATCAAAAATTCCTTTGGAGATAGCAAGAACTGCAGATGCTGGAGTCAGAGGCAATACAGTGTAGAGCTAGAGGAATACAGCAGGCCAGGCAGCATCAGAGGAGCAGGGGAGTCAATGTTTCGGGTCAGGACCCTTCATCAAGACTGGGGAAGGGGAAGGCAGCTGGGAAATAAATAGAAGGAGGATGGGTTAGACTGGGGGCAGCTAGGTGGGATGGTGATAGGTGGACGCAGGTAGCGGTAATGTGTTTGTTTCAGAATGTGGTTGAAGACCTTCCGGGCAGAGGAGATCACCAGTGGGTTGCAGTGGGAGAGAAATCCACTAAGGTCTTTCCAGAGAGAGGAGAACAGCTTCTTCAAGGTGAGCATTCTTGGAAGAGGCTTCAGAGTAGGGTTTTAAGTCACTCAGACATAGCAGGAACTGCAGATGCTGGAGTGATAGCAACAATTGCCTGTGTTCCTCCAGCCCCACTCTGTAATGACTCAAAAATTCCTTCTTGAGTAGGAAAATATTCTTGACTTCAAGACCTCCAAAATTCTAAGGTGAGTCATGTCAGATTCAAAACATTAACACTGTTTCCCTCTCCACAAATGCTGCCATACCTGATGTATTTCTCCAGTATTTTCTGCTTTTATTTATATTTCCAGCATCCAGAGTATTTTTCTTCTTTTATGGCTCAGATCTGAAGTAAACAAGCCATATAAGTACTACAGGCACAAAAGCAGATCAAAGGCTAGAAATTCTGAAATGAGTAGCTCACTTCTTGACTCCTAAAAGCCTGTCCACCATCTAGAAGGCACAAGTCAGGAGTGTGATGGAATACTCCCAACTTGCCTGAATGAGTACAGTGCCAACAATGCTCAAAAACTTGCCACCATCCAGAACAAAGAAGCCCACTTGATTCAATTGGTCAATTGGTAACTTCAACATTCATTCCCTCCGCTGCTGAAGGACAGCGACAGAATTATGTACCACCTATATGATACACTGCAACAACTCACCAAAGGTCAGAATCTTCCAAACCAGCAAGTTCTACTATCCAGCAGGCAATGACAGCAGATGCAAGGGAACATTACTATTTGCAGATTCCCCTCCCTCCAAATCACACACTAGCCTGAATTGAAACATAATTCCTTCAGTAATGCTGCATCAAAATCCTGGAATTATCTTTCTAATACCAATGTGAGTATAACTACACCCCACAGACTGTAGCAGTTCAAGAAGCCAGCTCACCACCACCTTCTCCAGGGTATTTCAGAATGGACAATAAATTCTGGCCCAGCCAGCTATACACACACCCTGTGAATGAATGAAAAAAAACATAAACCTACAGGCACACTGAGAATAAAAGTCTGTTGACACAGAGAGAAAATGTATTGCCTAAATCTCCATGGAAACCAACACTGACAAAGGGTGACCAATGTCCAATGTTCAACAGGTGGCCTGTTTCAGCAGGGAAGATGTTTCTTAAGAAGGAAATCCAAAAAATTAAAGGTCCTCCATTTTAAAGTGACCTCAGCATGTCAGGAAAAGAATCAAAAGCAAGTGTTTTCCACCCAGTAAACTACAATCCTTCCAGATCAGAAGAGAATGCATTCCAGAAGATTAGCAAAGACTCCAGCATGCTTGAATTTGTAAACTCAGACATGGGGTGGGGTGTTAAGGAATGGGTTTGTGTTATATATATAGTTATATTCACAAATGTACAGTATGAACTATGCAGAGAAAAGCTTTAGAAATTATGGTGATTATGGATCTGTAAGAATCTGAACAGGTTAATGCGGAGAAATGTCTTAAGTGTCTGACTCCAGATGGTATGTTGCTAAGGTCAAGGGTGTCTCTAAGAGGCCACAAGACACTCTAAAGGGGAAATGTAAAAGCCAGTGGTTTGTGTTACATAATAGTACCAATGTCACAAGTTTAAAAAAAATGAAGAATATAGTGAGTAGGGCATAAATTGAAAAGTAGGACCTCACGGTAGTAACCTCAGGATTGTTATCACTACACAATGTAGCTACAGTAAAAAAAAGGATATACCAGGTGAATACATGGCTGAAGAAATGGTATAGGATGGAAGGATTCAGATTCCTGGGTCAATGGAACCAGTTCTTGGAAGGTGGGGCTGGTACAAGCAGTATGGGTCGCGTTTCGGCAACAAGACCAATGTCCTTGGGATGAATGGTGTTTACTTGTGTTACTGGAGAGCTTGTGCTCTCTTTAGTGGTTACTGGACAAAGTCAAAGCCACAGGAAAAGGGCAATATATTAAACTTGGATTGAGAATTGGTTGACAGACTGAAAACAGAAAGTGGGAATAAAACGGTCTTCCTTTGAATAGCAGGCCATGACTAGTGTGGTACTGCAAGAATGTGATGACCCACATTGGAGTAAATGCAGGACCCATGCAGCGCGACCGGAGGTGGCGAACATGGAAGTGACGGTGCTGGTGCAGCAGAAAAGGAGCACAGTGCCAGGACCCTGGGGACGATGTCGGACGGCAGCAACTGGAGAAGCAGGGAAGGTGAAGTCTACAGAGAGGGAAAGATGAACTTTTGAAGCTGTTTCAGTTTTAGTAACATAAATTTAGTATCAATTTAATCAGCATTTTCTGATTTATACAATGTATTCAGTAATTTATTCTGTAATCCGAAATGGCACTGACATTATGCTGTACCTAGGTACAAGGTGACTATATTAAAAAATTAAATTAAATTAATCTAAATGTAAATCTATTCATGATAGAAATAAAACCTGGATGAGGGAACCAAATACAATATTTCCGAATTTGCTGATTACACAAAACTGGACAAGATTGTGACTCATGAGGAGAACACATGGAGACTTCAGGATGATTTTGACAAGTTGATTGAGTGGACAAACAAATGGCAAATGCAGTACAACACGGTTAAGTGTGAAGCTATACACTTTGATGTGAAAAACAGAATGGAATAATATTATTTAAATGGTGATATATTGGATGTACAAAGGGAACCAGATGTCCTTTACAGCAGTCAGCTAATGTAGACAGGTCTTATTTAGGAAAGTAAATGGTATACAGGTATTTCTGCTATAATGCATTTCGTTAACCTGAATTGACTGCATTGCGATTGATGAATAACGGATATTGTTTTAATAACGTGAACTTCCTACTGGACTGTACAGTGATTTTCTATAATGATTTCCCTATAACGTGATTTTCTATAGCGCAAGATCGCACAAGAACGCAAGTATCATGCTATAGGAGAATTACCTGCATTGGCCTTCATTACAGAGGATTTCAGTTCAGAAGTAGGGATGTCTTGCTGCAGTTAAACAGGACCTTGGTGAGACCACACTGGAGTATTGCCTGTAGTTTTAGTCTCCCCACCTAAGAAAGAATATACTTGCCATAGAAGGAGTGTGGTGAAGGTTCACCAGGTTGATACCAGGAATGACAGGGATGTCGTATGAGGACAGATTGGTTTGAGTGGGCCTGTATTCATGCAGTTTGAAAGGATGAAAAGGGATCTGATTGAAGCATATAAAATTCTAAGAGTGATGGATAGACTAGATGTAGGGAGGAATTTTTTTCTAGTTGGGGAGCCACGAATCAAGGACACAGTCTCAGCAAATGAGTTAGATTATTTAGGACTGAGATGAGGAAATATTTCTTCACTCAAACAGTAGTGAAACTGTAGAATTCTCAACCACATAAGGCTGTGGCGACCAATTCACTGAATATATTCAAAAAAGATGAACAAGTTTCGAGATATTACAGGCACCAAGGAGTATGTGGAAAAAGTTTTAATATGGCACTGAGTTCAAGGATCGTATTTAACAGTGGAGCAGGCTCAAAGGGCTGAATGGCCTACTCCTGCTCCGAGTTTCTGTGCTTTGGTGATGATTTCAAATGGACATGGTGAAAGAAAAATTCATGATTACACAGGAGTGAGACCTAATGTCCAGATCCTCCTCATCATCTCTGTGATATGTCTATCATATCAGCCTAACATGTGACCAGCTGCTAATATGAAGTAAACTGCTTTTTATACAATACAAGGGCCTCTTCTGGTTAGAAAAGTAAAGGGTCTTCCGCTACTGTATAATCCCTGGAGATCCCCATACTTAAAGAGGATAGTGGAAGAAAAGTTACCACAAGGTGAGTTGCAGATTCAATTCAGCTGCACATATGACATGAATAACTTTGGAAAGTTCATGGTAATGAGATAGAATATCAATGGCTTTCTGCTACAAATAGGACTCTCAGAATGATCTCTGTGCCGGACCCAGTAAGACCATGGCAGTTGTGTTTACACAAGAAAAAAGAACTATAGATACCTGCTGTGCAACGTGAGGAGGAGGGTGTTAATTTCGGGCCATTGTGTTACAGATATCCCCATCGGGTGGCTCTTGGGCAATGTGGGCAGGCAATATTGAGGAGGCTGAGCCGTGTCAGAAAAGGTTTCCAACACTGCAGTGGACATTGTACAAACAAAGATGTTCCTTCCTGTTCCACATTCAACATATAGTTTATTTCAAGAATACGCCTTTTTTAATGCTGGATTGCAGAATCAGCTGGCCTGGCATTGCTTGTGTTCAGAGCAACCTTGTTGTACAAAGGGGTCTCAAATAGACACCCATAAATTCAGACACCCCAAACATGTAGTCTTCTCCCCACAGCACCTTTACATGCAATAACAGGAGATTTAATACCCATCCTTTTACCTCCTCCCCTTGCTGTCCGAGGCCCCAAACTTTACATTCAGGATGATGTAGCATTTTATGTGTACTTCTTTTGATCTAAGTCTACCGTATCAACTACACACAACGTGATCTCCTCTACAGTGAGGAGATCAAATATAGATTCGGTGATTGCTTTGTAGAACACCTTCACTCAGCCCACGTACTTCACCCTGAGATTCTGGCGGTCTGACATTTTAATGCTCCACCTTATTCTCATTCTGACATTTCCAGCCCGGACCTGCTATGCTATTCTACTTAGTAAAAAAAAGAGAAGAAATAAAAGAAACAGAGCCAAAAGAAAAAGAAAATTGTTCAGATCTTAAAGTCCTAATCCAAAGGAAAGGGATAAATTCTAGATTTTAAAGTCTTGTCTACCTGGGGCTAGCCCTGGCCTGGGGTTGTGGTCAGCCTCCTCCTGGGACATGGTCCATCAAACAGCTCTGTTGCCCCCACTGCCACCAAAGATTGTCAGTAGCCGACTCTGTGGCTGCTGCTAGCCCACGTGCTTGGGAGGCCATGCCCACTCTCGGCCTGCCAAAAACACCAATAAAGGCTTTCAAAGAGAAAAAATGAAAAAAAAGCAAAAGAAAATGAGCAAAAGTGAAAAGATAAACAAAGAAAGCAGGTGGAAGTGGATCAGCCCTCGGCCAGGAGTCTGAAAGCAGCGCATGAAAAGACTGAGTTCAACAATTTCAGATGTAAACTCTGTCCTCCATTTTGTTTATTTGCTCTTCTTGTTCTAGTTTTTTTCCTGTGCTGCCTGTGGACACCACAGCGCTCCCTCCCCCCGCCCACTCCACAGGCACATCTTTTGTTTCTTTGTTTCTTTTCTTGCCTATCACTATTCCTTTGACCCAAGAAGACTAACGTTTCTGTCATTCAATCTCTCCTGCTTTCCACCCTAACACAGACTAGATTTTGTCCTTGTTCCTCACATCTCTTGTTCAAAGTAACCTCTCTAACTTTTCCTAGCACTGATGAAAGGTCACAGAAACATGAACTCTATTTCTTTCTTCACACAGATGCTGCTGAACCTGCTGAATGTTTACAAGCACGCCCTGTTTTTATTTTATATTTCCAGCATCGAAATAGATAGCTTTTTAATTGGCAACTCAAATAAATATTAGGCCCATATTTTGCACATGCAAAGGCAAAGTTGCAGAGGTTTTCTCAGTCAGTCACCAGCCTTGGCATTCTATCGACGCTGTAATAGTATCCAGTTCGTATAATTGATAAGGCTCTGACAGCCAGTGAATATTATAGATCACAGAAAAAGGTTGATTTCTGAGCACATTTTTAGCTGCAAACTCATCTGGTTTTAACTTGGAGGCTGTAGTTAAAATGTACATATTCTTCTGAAAGATTTTTGCAATCATGTTAGAAATAATGATCAAAGGAAATTTTTGCCCTAGTTAATTCTGACAAAATGTCACCAAACAGGTTCATGTGATTCGCTTATAAAAATGCTGATTTAAGTTCTATTATTTCCAGTTGAAATCTATGATGCCTTTATAAAGGAAAACACCTCATGATGTGATCACAACTCATTTGTAACTTTTTTGTACGTGACTTGTTTAGCATCACTGGTAGAATTATTTTTCATGGCTGTTGACAATATCCTCCATTTATAAAGAAATTATCACGCCTACCTCACCTACTCTTTTACATCACTTGTATTTCAACAAATATTTATATCGGAAACAGCAAGGATATAATTTTTAAAATTCATTCAGGGGACCAGGGCGTCGCTGGCTAAGGCAGCATTTATTGCCCATCCCTAACTGCCCGGAGAACAGTTCAGAGTCAACCACATTGCTGTGGGTCTGGAGTCACATGTAAGTCAAACCAGGTAAGGATGGCAGTTTCCTTCCCTAAAGGACATTAGTGAACCAGATGGGTTTTTCCTGACAATTGACAACGGATTCATGGTCATCATTGGATTCTTAATTCCAGATATTTATTGAATTCAATTTCAATTGCCATTCTTGAATAGCAGTTCAAGAAGGCAGCTCACTATCACCTTTTCAAAGACAATTAATGGATGGGCTATAAATTGAATGCTGTACTTGCTGTCAATAATCATATCTTAAGAATGGATCAGACAATCATTATATCATCACCATGTTTCAGATTTTGTAATTTAAATATGGTTGAACATGCTGATAAAATAACTACTGAAACATTTATCAGATACTTCTCAAGAATTTTTCACAATTCTTCACATCTTCTTCTCCTACCGAGTAATCTATGAGAAACAAAATGTTAAGTTGACTAATAAAGGTAGATTTGTGTAAATCACCAAATTATCACTAAGTTAAAACAGATTTCTGTTCTAAAGGGGCTTTCATTGATAGCATTTTCAAATCATAGTTGCAGATTTTTAAAATTATATGACAATTTGAAACATTTCTTGTCTGTCCTGTTTGCGTGGTTTACTTATTCATCTTCTTCATTCTCTGACAGAATGATTGCTTCTTATGGCTCATTTCACAAACATAATAAAGCTTTAAAATTCTGATTTATTTAGGAAACATAGCCCACCTGCTGGGTGCTGGATTTCCTGTGCATTTGGGGAATGTTACTGTGTATTTCATCATCTGCCAGCAACAAAATAAAATTGTTTCTGAACAACCATCTCTTTTCTAACCAAAACGTTGCCTTGGGGGTGGGGGGTGGGGGGGATGTGGTGGGGTGATGCGATGGTGGGACACAAACCTTTCTATTCGGAACTGCAGCCCTCACAGATGTTAAGACAGTTGTAATGTGCTTTTAGTATACAGGAAGCCTGGAAGTACTTGATTTTGGTTCATCTCAAAGGAGAAAATGGATAAGAAATATTTAAACAGAAATAACCTCCCCCTGTCTCATCATCAGCAGGCTATTTGGGAAATCTTCTGATATTTTGGTGAGCTGTGAGTTTAATTCCCTCCTTCTTTTTCATTTGATATGCAATATAGCTGGAGTTTTCTTTTGCCTCCTTTTCTTTGTTTTTGTATCACTCAGAGGTTTTCCTCGTCATGTAACTTTAATACAGGCAAGAAGAAATCATGTTGCTCATGCCTCTGCTCTGCTATGTCTGAATTTGTTTAGATGGCCCTGCCCAAACATTTATCTTTGACCATCCTCCAAATAACAGACCTGACTTATTTCATGATTTGGAATATAAATAAAAATGCAAAATAAATAAAGAGGAGGAATCGATTTCTCTGTTGCTGAAATCTGTTTGTCAGGGTAAATACTTTTCAAGCTTCAGCTGGGTAACTGTCAGAGTTCACTTTATGAGGTTAAATGATGGCCAGAATGGTTTGCCTGTGAAATGAGGGTCTGGCCATTGAATTAAGGTTCACTTGGTATCTCTGTGTTACTCTAATTATTCATTGGCATATTTACCTGCTTTGCTGTACACTTTGAGGTAACATGAGAGATTTTGCACTCGATGAAGTGAAGACATGCTGAAACAATGAAGAAGCGATTTATTAGCACTGTCCATGCCCCACATTCCAGGGATAGTAGGAACTGCAGATGCTGGAGAATCCGAGACAACAAGGTGCAGGGCTGGATGAACACAGCAGGCCAAGCAGCATCATAGGAGCAGAGAGGCTGACGTTTCGGGCCTAGACCCTTCATCCCGAAACGTCAG
>NC_063334.1:54823143-54873131 GCF_021869965.1 Rhincodon typus
GTGCTGTCTCTTTGATCATGGCCATGCATTTTTTGAAGAGAATTTGTTGTTATTCTGCTGCTCAGTATCTTTTTAAAATTCATTTGCGGGATGTAGGCCAGCATTTATTGCCCATCCCTGGTTACCCTTGAGAAGATAGTGGGGAACTGACTTTTTCATCTGTTGCAGCTCAAGGGAGCTATGTACACTTACAGTCTGTTAGGGAAGGAGTTCCAGGATTTTGATGCAATGACAGCAAGTGGACAGAAATATATAATAGTGATGGTGAATAGCTTGGAGATGAACTTGCAGGTGGTGGTGTTCTGCTGTGCTTGTCCTTCTTGATGGCAATGGTTATGAATTTGGAAGGTGTTATCTAACCAACTATGGTGAGTTGCTGTATGGCATCTTGTATGCGGTACACACTGCTGCTCCTGTGTTTTGGTGGTGAAGGAAGTGAGTGTTTGTTGATATGGTTTCAATCAAATGGACTGCTTTGTCCTGGGTAGTGTCAAGCTTCTTGAGTGTTGCTGGAGCTGCATCCATCCAGGCAAGTTGGAGTATTCCATCACACTCCTGACTTGTGCTTTGTAAATGGTGACAGGCTTTGGGCATTTAGGAGATGTGTTACTTGCAGCATTATTCCTAGCCTCTGACCTGCTACTTCAGCCGTAATATTTGCATAGAATCATAGAACCCTACAGTGTGGAAGCAGGCCACTTGGCTCACCAAGTCCACACTGTTCCTCTGAACAGCATCCCACCCAGATTCATCCCCCTACCCTATCCCTGTAACCCTGCATTTCCCTTGGCTAATCCACCTAGCCTGCACATCCCTGGGCACAATGGGCAATTTAGCATAGCCAGTCCACCTAAACTGCAAATCTTTGAACCGTGGGAGGAAACTGGAGCACCTGGAGGAAACACATGCAGACACGGGGAGAATGTGCAAACTCCACACAGACAGTCGCCTGAGGAATTTAGCCCGTGTGTCTGGTGCTGTGAGGCAGTAGTGCTAACTGCTGAACCACAGTGCTGCCCATATAGTGCAGTTCAGTATCTTGTTAATGGTAAACCCCAACATGATAATTATGAAGATTTAGTGATGGTAATGTTATTGAACATAGAGGACAATGGCTGTATTCTCTCTTATTGGAGATTATCATTGCTTGGCAATTATTACCTTGTGTGGCAATGAATGTTAAATGCCGCTTTTATTTTATTATTTCACTTCTGGGATGTGGGTGTCGCTGGCTGGGCCAGAATTTATTGCCCTTGAGAAGGTGGTAGTGAACTGCTTTTTTGAACCGCTGCAGTCCATGTGCTGTAGGTAGACCTACAATTCCATTAGGGAGGGAATTCCAGGATTTCGTCTCAGCCAGAGTGAAGGAACAACGATAAATTTCCAAAGCATGATGGTGAATGAATTGGAGGGAACATGAATGTGGTGGTGTTCCCATGTATCTGCTGTCCTTGACCATTGAGATGGAAGTGGTTGTGGGTTTGGAAGGTACTGCCTAAGGATCTTCGGTGAATTTCTGCAGTACATCTTTTTGATAGTACACACTGCTTAGATAATACACATTGCTGCTACTGAGCATCTGTGGTGGAGGGAGTGGATGTTTGTGGATGTGGTGCCAGTCAAGCAGACTGCTTTATCCTCGATGGCGTTAAACTTCTTGAGCGTTGTTGGAGCTTCATCCATCCAGGCAAGTGGGGAGTATTCGATCACACTCCTGACTTATGGCTTGTAGTTGGTGGACAGCATTTGAGGAGTCATGAGCTGAGTTTCCCACTGCAGTATTTCTAGCCTCTGACCTGCTGTCATAGCCAATGTGTTTACGTGGTATGTTCAGTTGAGTTTCTGGTCAATAGTAACCCCAAGGATGTTGATACTGGGGGATTCAGTGATGGTAACACATTTGAATGTCAAGAGGCAGAGGTTAGATCATCTCTTATTGGAGATGGCCATTGCCTGGCATTTGCCTGACACGAATGTTACTTGCCACTTGTCAGCCCAAACCTGGATATTGTCCAAACCTGGTGCAAGATGGCAGCAGAGTAGGATGCTCCAACTGGAGCTCCTCTGCTTCACCAGTTCCTTTTCCTTTTTCATTCTTTCTTCTCTTTTTTGCAGTTTTTCTTCCCCTTGCTCACATACCACCACACCCACCCCCCGCCCTCCCCCACCCCACCATACCTTACCTGGTAGGAATGGAGAATGGAGGAGGTGATTCGCAGGCCAGTGCCCGACGCGGGAGGCAGTTCGAGCCCAGGGGGGCCTGGGAGGTGAAGCCTGGGAGGCAAGGCCTGGGAGGTGAGTACTGGAAGCGAGTCACGGGCGGCAGCACATTGCGGGCGATGAACCCAAGCCTGGGCCAGCCTGGGAGATGAGTCTTGACGGCGGGTCCCAGACCAGAGGCCAGCGTGAGGAGGCAGCAAGTCCTTGAGTTCTGAAGCCAGGAGTGCACGGACTCAGTGAAAACGACTGTAATTCGAGCACCTTTTAAAGATACTTTTATTCTTATTCAGGACTTTTGCATAATTTGAGTACTTTTTAAAACTTTACATTCCCATGCTAGACTTTTTTTTAATCTCTCAATTCTGTAACAAAGTATCTGTACCTAGGTACCCTGTACCTAGGATGGTGCCAAAGCGGTGACATTACAAACTTTTCACTGCACTCGTTTGAGTGTATGTGACAATAAAAGTGATTCTATTCTATTTTATTCTAAATCTTGTTGCTCTGAACATGAACTGCTTCAGCATCTCAGAATTCACGAATGGTGCTGAACATTGTGCAAACATCGGCAAACATCCCCACTTCTGACCTTATGATGGAGGGAAGGTCATTCATGAAGTAGCTGAAAATTGTTTGGCCAAGGACACTACCCTGAGGAACTCCTGCAGAGATGTCCTGGAGCTGAGATGACTGACCTCCAACAGCCACAACCATCTTCCTACGTGCCAGTTATGACTCCAATCAGTGGAGAGTTTTCCCCAATACCCATTAGGGCTCCTTGATGCTACACTCAGTTGAATGCAGCCTTGATGTCATGGGCTATCACTCTCTCCTCACCTCTGGAACTCAACTCTTTTGTCCATATTTAAACCAAGTAATGAAGCCAGGAGCTGAGTGGCCCTGGCAGAACTGAACAGGGCATCACTGAGCAGGAGCTATTTGATAGCATTGTTGAAGACACCTTCCATCACTTCCGGATGATTGAGAATAGACTAATGGGGTGGTAATTGACTGGGTTGGATTTGTCCTGCTTTTTGTGTTCAGGACATACCTGGGCAATTTTTCACATTGTCAGGTAGATGCCAGTCTTGTAACTGTGCTGGAACAGCTTGGCTAGGGGAGCGGCAGGTTCTTTAGTACTATTGCTGGAATGTTGTCAAGGGCCATAGCGTGTGCAGTATCCAGTGCCTCCAACTGTTTTTTGATATCACAGGGAGTGAGTCAAATTGGCTAATGGGTGTCACTGAGCAGGTTATTACTGAGCAAATGCTGCTTGACAGCACTTTGATGACCCCTTCCATCATTTTACTGATGATCAAGAGTAGATTGATGGAGCAGTATTTGATTGGGTTGGATTTATCCACCTTCTTGTGGACAGCACAATTAATCACATTGTGAGTTGATACCAGTGTTATCACTGTACCAGAACAGCTTGATTCAGGACACAGCAAGTTCTGCAGCACAGCTCTTCAGTACTAATGCCAGAATGTAGTCATAAACTTTGCAGTATCCAGTGCACTCAGCTGTTTCTTGATATGAAGTGGAGGGAATTGAATTGACTGAAGACTAGCATCTGTGATGTTGGGGACTTCCAAAGCAGGCCCAGTGCCTTTCAGCAATCATCAAATGTAACAAAATACACTGATACCAATCTTACCGCCAGTGAAATTCAAGTTATCAGATCCACTTAATGTAACAAATTGGCAAATACAGAAAGCACAACTCTTATGATGTTGAACAGCTTCATGATACTATACCCCATCGAATGCTGAACAAGCTAGTGCACTGCTGCACCACATTGAAAGAACATTATGTGTTTACATAGACAACAGGTTGATGAGATACAAATCATGTTTGGCATCTTCATAACTTCCTTCATCAATTTTTCACTTCAAGAACAAACAAGATACTGGTGAAATCATGCTTCAAAACAGACACCAACTCTCAGATGATTCTGTAATGCTTCACTAATGACCTATAAAGACTATCTGAGCCATGCAACTATAGAAATGTTCAACAACGGATCATTTACAACAGAATTATTGTTGGTCTCTTAAATAAATCTGTCGCTGAAGTAATTCAATCAAAAGAGAATCTAACTCTAAAATGAGCAGTCCACATAGTACTGGATACATAGACTAGAAAATTGCTTAAGAAGTGTTGTACAGCAAAAGTTCCATTTAATGCAGAACATTCTACAGAAAGTGTTGACTATTTACAGCAAATAGAATATTCAAAACACCTCTGACATGGAAGATATACTGTTTATGACAACTTGAACACAAAACCCTAAACAATCAATAAAAGTATTCCGTCACAGGTGTGGTTCCAAAGTCTCACAAAAACAGAACTGATCAGACTTATACCAACATTGTAGGAAAAGAGGTCACTTCTCGAAGATATGCTAAAGATCTGTCTAAATAACACACCAACATCAAACCAAATCATGTCTAGGCTGACAGATATGTTCATGCCTTGAAATAGAACCTTGGAAAACCAATCAATACTGCAATGGAACAATCTGTTTTCTGTGACGAACCCTTACCTTTGATGGAACAAAAATAGAAGTTGCTGGAAAAGCTCAGCAGGTCTGGCAGCATCTGTGAAGGAAAAAACAGAGTTAACATTTCGGGTCCTTCCTCAGAACCTTACTTTTGATGGGCAATCTCATTCTTTTCTTGGAGAAGTAACACAACTATCTGAAATAGATGCTGTTGGCAGAGAAGAAGAATCAACGTAACTTCCCACTATGTTCCTGTAGCTCCATCAACACAATACCCTTCAGCATGTACTACTATGTGGGTCAGACCACCAAATTAATTAAATCTCAAATAAAATGAAAGCTAGCAGGGCAAAAGGAAGCTTCACCTCATTTGTTTCTATACCCTGTCAAAGAATTTTCATCCACACCTATCACCACATGAGTCAAGTTAAAGACTTGAAGAAGTGTGGGAGATACAGGAAAAAATTACAATATATGTTGTAAAAAGAAATCATCTAAGTAACTCATGTGGGAAGTATATTTGAAGAGAGAAGCACATATACAGAATAGTCTTTCAATAATGCAACAGTAAGATGAAACCATGCTGCATCTCAGATTATTACCATGTGTTGTAACAAAAAAAGAGTTCTGAGGAAACCTAAGCTTGAAAACAGTTTTTGACTTTGCCTGCTCCTCAAACGTCTGTCTTGAACTCAAACTGTTGGATGTGGGCCTATAACCAGTCAACAAATGAAAAACCATTGCAGCAGAAGCACAGCAGGAGGAAGCCAATTAAACAGAGGGTGGGAATTACCAGCAGAGACACATCAGGAGAGGAAAGTGTACAGTTGGAGAGTCAAACTATAGGAGATCAGGTAAGTGATTGGCTGGTGTGTATTTTCTGTTTCACTCTTATCTAAACCAGGATAGTTCAATTGGAGTAATTATAAAATTATTGAGCAGTTATGCAAAGTAACAAGACAGTGATTGATAAATACTAACTTATCTTTTCACTTTTACTTATATGCAAGAATCTATTCTACCTGTAAAGTATGTTAAGTATTAAAGTGCTGGAATTTATAAGATATAATATATTTTGAATCCTTAAATATTTTGTCACGAGTGGGAATTTTAATAAAGTGGTTCCAATCAATTCAGTTCCTAGGATTTAAAATAGGACAGGCTTTGGTGGTAAGATTAATAAAATAATCAAAAAGAAAAATAAATAATTGAACAAAATAATTAAGTAATTAATTAAAACACATTCGGGATGGCAGAGCAGGTGATGTGTTATAATTGCCGAATGTGAGAGCTCCTGAATATCTGTCTGATCGAAAGCAAATGCATTTTGCAGCTTAAGCGGCTTTGGCTCAGAGTTCATGAGCTGGAGGCTGAATTGCAGACAATGTGACTCATCAAGGAGGTGGAAGGCTCCCTGGATTCTTTATTCCAGAAGGCAGTCATGCCTCTTAGGGAAGGGTCTTGTAATTTGGTCAGTGGTCAGGGACTGCAAGTGAGACAGGTAAGAGTACCTAGAGGGCAGGAGGCCTGTTGGCTTTGTAATTGCCCAAAAGGTTTGAGGCATATACAGCTTGTTTGGATAAAAGTGAGGGCTGCAGGGTAGATGAGATAACTGAACATGGCACTGGTGGTACAGGAAGCTAGACAAGTAAAGGCAACAAAAAAGAATGTAGGGGTAGTAAGGGACAAGATAGCTCAGTGGAATGATACTTTTTTCAGCAGCAAAGAATGAGTGTAGAGGGCTTTGTTGCTCAAGGCTGAAGAGGATCTCACCATTGGAGTAGGAGGATTGATCATTGTAATGCATGTACGTAGATACCAATGATGTGGAGTTGCCAGCGTTGGACTGGGTGGACAACGTCAGAAGTCACACAATACCAGGTTATAGTCCAACAGGTTTATTTGAAATTACAAGATTTTGGAGTATAGCCCCTTCATCAGGTGAAGTCAGATAAATCAGATTAGAGAACTGAATGCATCATTCAAAGACTGGCGTGAGAGAAGTAAATTCTGGTTCATGTGACATGGGCGCCAATACTGGGGCAAATATGGCCTATACCTGTCTACACCTGAATCATGCTGTGATGGTGTTTTAGTGAGATGTATAACTAGGGAAATAGAGATCATTTTAAAGTAAATAGCAAGAGGAAGGGATCAAATTTTGCAAGAAATGGTAAATCAACAAATAGAGGCAAAGCAAGAGAGAAAAGTATTCATATGGGAAATATTAAATTGACTGTGATAGGGAAGGGCAGACAGTACAAATTAACACAGGTTACAAAAATAATAAAAGGACAATATTAAAGACTCTGTAAATGAATGCACAAAGGATTTGAAACAAAACAGACTAGTTGATAGTGCAAATAGAATTAAATTATACAACTAGAAAGCTAGAGACGTGGCTGCAGGACGGCATTGATTAGAAACTTAATATTAAAGGATACACGACATTTAGGAAGGACAGGGAGCTGGGAAAAGGTGCAGCAGTGTCGTTCTTGACAAAAGATTGTATTAACCTCAAGATAAAAGGTGACATGATATCAGTTCAGGAAACAAGAGTATAGAAATGTTTTGTGTAAAGATGAGAATCGAAAAAGGCAAGAAGTCACTTGTGGGACTTGTGTACAGACCCTCTAACTGTAACCACAAGGCAGGATAGAGTGTGTAGGAACCAAAAGAACTGCGGATGCTGTAAATCAGGAACAAAAACAAAGTTGCTGGAAAAGCTCAGCAGGTCTGGCAGCATCTGCGGAGGAGAAAAAAGAGTTAACATTTCGGGTCCGGTTCTGAGGAAGGGTCACCAGACCCGAAACGTTAGCTCTGTTTTCTCCTCCACAGATGCTGCCAGACCTGCTGAGCTTTTCCAGCAACTTTGTTTTTGTTGTAGAGTGTGTAGGAAGTAGAACTGGGAGCTTATTAGAAAGGCAAGGTGATAATCACGCTGGTAATAAGGTTATCTAGATTGAAAAACTCATAGACTGTTTTCAGGATAGTTTCTGGTGCAGCATATTTTGATGTGAACCAGAGAGCAGGTTATGTTAAAACTGGTATTGTGAAACAAGAAAGGCTTAATCAATAACCTCATTGTTAAGGTGTCCCTGGATAGCAGTGATCAGAATATGATTGAATTTTACATTCAGTTTGAGGAACAGAAGAATGTGGCATTTTCTGGTTGCCAAGATATAATGTATAATGCGTTGTGGTTAGAGTTCCCTCTAATCTTTCTTCCTCCTGCATTGACTTCTGTGGTCTACCTACGACAGTGACTTCTGGAAGTGGAACTTATGCAGCATTTGACATTCAGTGCTGGGGCCTCAGCATTTTACAATTTATAATTAGATGAAAAGATCAAAGATATTAGCTAAAAACCAAAAGAACTGCAGATGCTGTAAATCAGGAACAAAAACAGAAGTTGCTGGAAAAGCTCAACAGGTCTGGCAGCATCTGTGAAGAAACGATCAGAGTTAACGTTTTGGGTTCAGTTCATATCCACCAGACCCGAAAGATATTAGCTAATTTTGCTGATGATATGAAGATACATAGAAAAACAAATTGTGAAGAAGATATGGGGAGGCTACGAAGGGATATAAATAGGTTAAGCGAATAGGCCCTTCCATGACTTTGCTGATGATTGTTTTCCCAGATGTCCTCTCTATTTTCATGGTTGCTGCAGCCTTAAAAATCTAAGTGCTGATCAGCTATTCAAACCCATGTTGTGGTCCAGTTCAATTAGAAATTCTTCCTTTGAAAGAATGACATTTTTGCCCTGCCCTCTCTCATTGATTCGGAGACCTGGATTACACTGGATGTTAATGTCTTGTCTCTGGGAGCAAGCTGTGGCAAAGTTCACCAATTAATGAATCAGATAACCAACCCTAAAAATGGTCCTGCGCTAAGCGCTCAAAAATCCACTCATAGAACACAAAAGTCAGGAAGTTATTCTAAACTTAAAAATACCAGTTAAGCACCAGGTGGAGCATTGTATCCAATTCTAATCACCAGATTTTATGAAAGGTGAGAGGGCTTAGTTGAAAGGAAGTTTACCAGAATGATTCCAGGAATGATGATCTACCGTTATGCGGATAGATTGGAGAAAGTAGATAAGAAGGATAAGAGAATTGATGAAGGTCTTTAAAATCATGAAAGGTTCTCACGAAAAGAAAGAGAAACTGGGTCCAATGGCTAAAGTGTCAAGAATCAGAAGCCGTAGAGTTAAAGTGATTGACAAAAGAACTAGAGGCAATATGAAAAAAAGTAATGAGTGGTTAGAATACACTGCATGACAGCAAAGGACACCAATTCGACAAAAGCATTCAAAATGGATTTGGGTAATTACTTGAAGTAGAAAAAACCCCAGGGATGCCTGGAAGAAGTAGCAGCATGCGACAAAGTTGATTGTTCTTTAAAAAAACCATCAAAGACTTGATGGCTGATTGCTTTAATTCTCTGTTATACTATCCTATGATTAAGACCAAATAATTATCTATTGAGTAATTTATATATTTCATGTTGATGTTATTTGCATAGAATGCAGCCATTGCCTATGTTTTAAGGAGGATTTCATGACTAAAACTGTAGGCTTTGTGCAACAAAAAGAGACATTGCTGGATAAACTCAGCAGTTCTGGCAGCATCTGTTGAGAGAAAACAGAATTAACATTTTGGGCCTACAGTTTCTCCAGCTATTTCTGTTTTTGATCCAGATTTTCTACCTTACTCTCATGCACCTATCAATGCTGCCAGCTTCACACTCACGGTATGCTGCCTCCAAATTCCTCTAGCTATTTCGTTTTGGCCAGCTTATCACCCAAACATAGTGTTATGCCAACATTCTAGCACACAGTGAAATGGAACAGAATGCTACAGGTACAGGCCAAGGATGCTTTCATCCCTGATTCCTAAAGTTGTCTGCATCATGGAGCTGACTGTGATAGAATTCATGACATCTGGCATAACACAGAACATTGAGAACAACAGAATGTTCCTGCCTTGTGCCCCTTCTCAGTTTCCAACTCATCCTCATCCTGCTGTTTGGCAGGAGGAGCGAACTGCTGAACATGTGATCATTGAAGTCTTTCTTCCCGTCAAATCTCCAGAAAATCTCTAGGATGTAGTTGGGATAAGATGCAATCGAGAAAGGTCTAAAAAATTACTTTATTTGCAAAATGTCTTTATCTGCAATAAGGGTGCCTTTGCCTTAAAATAACCTTGGTGTGGTGTAAAATCTCACAGATTCTCACAACAGACATGACCTTTGTCACATGAGGATTGAAGTAAATTAGTGTTGCATGCAAACATTATTCTCAAAGAGCCCAGGAAATGGGCATTGGTATGGGCAACACAAGAAAAGTCGTGCAACCTCTCCATAGTAGTGCTACAAGTGGTATCATGCACACTTAGCATTTTAAAACTGATTGCTAAGTTATGCCAAGGTAATACATTTTTGAGGTAAGACAGAATTCATTTCACAGTCAGGTGATTTGGATCACAATGTGACCACATCATAACAATTCTATTTTGCTATTCTGTAATAATTTAAATAAACTGTGGACTTTCTGTGATATTTTCCATAATGAAATGGTGATAATTATTACTTCAACATCTTTTTTCAGGTGACATTCGTATATTGTCCCTAAAAGTGTTATTCTTTGTTAACATTTCTCAGCTCTTTTCTAACAAAGCAGTTTGATTTTTGATCAAGCAAAACAAGCTTTTGCCTCCTGGAGCAGATATTCCCTCACGCTGTTTGTGCACACCCTGTGTTGCTTCTGGGGAAAGCATTTACTTAAGCATCAAATCTTCCGCTTGCATTTAAATTAGAGTGATCAGAAATTTGGTCTGCATTCATTAGTCACAATGCATTTCAAAATCAACAACGTCTCCGTTCAACCCATTCTGATCCCGTCAAAATTTCATTCAACCTGGTTTTAATATACACACACTCCTAACAGTGATCTCTTCGTGTTTCACACATTTTTTATAATTTGCCAATCAAGGAAACACCTTTCAGGATGTAGAATGATACATCAATGGCTTTCACAATGAATCTGTGATGCAACATATAAGCTGATTTTGCATCAGTACATACACTTCATAGTAAAAGGCAGCCAATTTATTTAAACGCTGATATTGCCTGTCTTTTCCCTATACAATTAGTCTCACTTCTTAGCTTTGTATTCGCACCAAAAGAGAATCATAGAATGATTCCAACACAGAGGAGGACATTCAGCTTATGATGTCTGTACTGGCCCTCTGAAGGAGAAAATCTCCCAGGGCCTCTCCTCGAACTTTGTTCCGCAGCTCAGTACATTCATTCTTTTTGGGTAATGATCCAATTCCCTTTTCAATCTCTTGATTATATCTGCCTGCAACAAGATCTCAGGCTGTGCATTCCAGATCCAGCTTCTCTGTGTAACAAAGTTTTCCCTCTTGGTACCATGGCTTCTTTTGCCAATTAGCTTAAGTTTGTGCCTGCTGCTTCTCGATCCTTCCACCAATGAGAACAGTTTCTTCCTATCCAATCTGTTCAGACCCCTCATGACTTTAAATACTTCTGTCAAGTCTCTACTTCATATTTTTGTCTTCCAGGAGAACAGTCCCAATTTCTCCCATTTATCTATGTAACTAGTTTCTCATTCCTGGAACAAATCCGTTGAATCTTTTCGGTACTGTCTCAAATACCATTGGGATTATGTTTGGCATGGACTGGTTGGACCGAAGGGTCTGTCTCTGTGCTGAATGACTCAATGACCTTCTTCCCAATTTCCACTCTTAATTCATTCAATACCATTGACACAGCTCATCTGGTTTAAATACATTACCAGATTTAAGTATGGAAAGCCAACCCATTATGTATGCCTTTTCAATTGTCAATCCTTCCAGTGTTCAAATTACCAGCTCTTTCACAGAGACCTGGGCAGCATCTTAAAGATCTTGAAGATCTATAGACAGATGCAAATCATGAATTTAACACCTTAGCCATGCCCCCTTTCTCCATGTATAAGTCCCATTTTTGATTCTTAATCAGTTCCAGTCCTCTTCTTACCACGCTTTTTCTATTTATATGCCTATAAAAGACTTTTGGATTCCTTTTATATGAGCTTCCAGTCACTTCTCACACATTCTCTTTGCTTCTTTTATTTGATTTTTCAATGGCCTCCTGAACTTCTTTTATTAGTTGGTTTCTCAATTGTATTATCCACCTGCAATCTACCATAAGCACACTTCTTTCCTTATCCAGGGAGTTCTGGATTTGTTTGTTCTATCTTTTCCCTTCATTGGAATACTCCTTGATTGTACTTGAAATACCTGTTTGCTGGAGATATTCAGTTACAGTTTTTCCTGCAAACCTTTGTTTCAGATTCATCTGGTCTAGAACCTACTTACACTTAACATTGTTAGAAATAAACTGTGACATCACAAGAAGGTTATGAGTTGATTGCCTGGTGAGCATGTCAGCTTTGTTTCCCTTCTCTCCAAAGTTTGGATATTAGTCTAAAGAGTTGGGAAATTAAACTTTTTTTAACTTAACAACTGCTGAGTAAAGAATTTCAATTAACCTCCCGAAATTTAAGTGACAACAGAAGAGAAATGAGTAGCTGCTGAGATTTTTTGTGTAATAAGTTTCAATATCTAGGTGGGGAGAGGGCATAGTAGCAATGACACTAGATTAGTAATCTAGAGGCTCTGGGGAGGTGGTTCTAAATCCCAAAGCAGCAGTTCTCCAGTTCCAATGCTACAGGGAGCAATTCCTCTGCTGATTCTGTAGTTAGTTTCTGACAGAAACCAGGATAAACTGGATGATGAGATAAATCTGGTTGCTTCATTGGGACTGTTCAGGCAGATCAAGTTGACTTGGTGTGGGGGCGATTGTCAGGTGGAGGGGAGCAAGGTAGGATGGTTATTTCTGTTGTTGGAGACCACTTTTGGGCAGAAGATGTAGGTTCATTTTGTAACCTTATCACTAGGCATGCACATCGTCTGTTAATGTTAAGATATCATCAGCAGTGGCACAATTAAATAGTCACTTAAAGAGTCCCATTGGCTCATACTTCAAATTCCCAGATTTTTTTTTCAAAATCCAGGACTATTGATACAATATCGGTATTTGGTCTTATTTGTAACATTTTAGCTCTCATTATGATACATTGATAAATCTGTGGTGTACTGTTTAAACCTCTCCTTGTCACTCTCTACAACTTAATTCCCAACCTAATCTTCAGTTATGATGATCAGTGCCAGGAAGTCACTGTTGACAAAGCATTGCTGCTAACACACAAGTTAAATATATTTCTTATTTGAGCCTTACAAGTAAAATAACTTTGCACTTTTCAGTAAGCAAAGTAACAACCAGATTGAATTGTTTGAATGAAAAGTTTTATATTGTGACAGAGTGCTTAAAAAACGTTTTAAAAGTTATCTCAGCTCATGACTCAATGATATGTTTTCAAAAATAATGAAGTAAAATACACTTTAAAAATGCTATACTTCATTACCATTGGTTAATCTTGAAGCTGTGATGGGGAGACAATAAAGAAAGTGAAATATTGCAAATGCTGGAGATCTGAATTAAAAAAAAATGTGGGAGAATCTCAGCAGCTCTGGCAGCATCTATATATAGAGAAAAAGAGTTAAGATTTTAAGTCCAATATGACATTTCTTTCGAACAAGTGATGCTGCCAGACATTCTGAGCACTTTCTCCAATACATTCTATTTTTGTTTCAGATGGGCAGACACATTTGGTGGAGGTTCAAGTTGCTGCTATGCACTCACAGAAACAGTTCTCAACAAGAGGGAGTAATAATATGGGGGTGTAGGTACGGACGTGACTAGGAAGCAGGAAGTACCAGACAGGAGAAGCCCAAGGTACTGTTCTGAGATACTCCTGCTCCTCCTGGCCCACAACAAAGTTTTAAAAATGAAAAAGAAATCACATATCTTGGCTTCCTGTGACCAGGATAACAGCATTGTTAAATTAAGGAGCGTGTCCAGGTTATGCTGCTGATATGCAATATTATTTTTTAAATTCAACACCACTTCTCTGGAGTAGATAACAGTTTTGTGCCTGAATTCAGGTAAAAATGATGAGACCAGGGCCACAGTTGGAACGCAGTGTGAGTTGCTTCGCCAACTCCTTTTTATCCACTGTCATTTTACATATATCATCCAAACAGTTTTTACGTATTCATCTAGCTTTCACATTACTTTTCCATTGTGCTAGTGAACTTTATTTTAGCATTATTACAACTCTGAAAAGTGAATATCATATTTCCACAGAATCTGAATGTCATATGGAATGGAAATTTCATGTGATAATTGGTTACTTGCTTTCTCCTGCTATGAAAAAAATATTTTAGCAAATGGAGTTCTTACACAGTGAATATACTGATCAGCTTTGTAGTTGTAAAGGGAAGTTGGATATCTAGTCAATTCAATGAATAGTTCTTGTGACAAGTCTGACATTGAGTCTTATAGGGGTCTTCAATTGGGAAGGGAGTCTTCTGTGAATGCATTGTAACAAAATCAATGCTGTTGCCAAAATGTTATGTCTCAAGGATTGATTCTGTCTCACTCTTAAGCTATTTACTATAATAGAAACTGATGGTTATAGAACTAGAAGCTGGGCTGCAAATCAGTCATTATCCAGGAGCTGAGTAGCCAAATCTCCAACCAGAAATGCAGAAAACACATGTACTTTACATTGCAGAAATGGGCCTTTCGTTGTATTAGTATGTGCTAAAATTTGGTATGGGACACTTGTATGTGAAACAGATGTTGGATTTTTGCATATGCAGCTTGGCGACCTTAATCATTTCCATTAAGAATCTGGATGAGGCAGCCAGTTTGCTGTCAGCCCCTGCAGTTCGGCCATCCGCATCAATGATGCGGTTGAGTTCTTTGGCCAGAATGACCGGCCCGGAAGAGTCCAGCAGCAGTAGGAGCTGCTGCAGGATAGCCAGCTGCTCACTCTTTACCAAAGTGGCGTACACGTTAATTAGTCTCAGGGGAGTGTTTCTGTACATAACGACTGCTATGAGGAGGCACCCATCCACCAAATCCTTAACTTCGGAGATGGTGATGTTGTCTCATCGCAACAGAATACTGAGGCCGGAGGAACGGTAATCATTACCCCCAATCAAATCAAAGGGCCACAGATTCATAAGCTGGACCATTTCCTGTAGCTGCTGAGGTATGGTATCCCACACTCATGCAGAAACAGGAGGTCCACTTTGACGTTGGGCAGGTAAGCCAATTGCAACAACATCGTGTTGTAGATTTAATGCTACACACATTAATACTGGCAATTTTAAAATCCATTTTGACAGTTTATAGAATTACCCATAGACCCATTGTCCTTTCACGCCCGGCCTCGTAACTGGATGACTCCTTGCATCCCTGTGGTATGGGCGAACTGTTGGGTACTCTCAGCATTAAGGTAGTCATCCTGTTCCATCCTGGGGTGAGAACGAAGATAGGAAGGTCCGGTTAGGGGTCCGACAGAAGGACTGTCATGCCCTGCCCTTGATTCAGAGCATCTTTGCTCCCAGTTGCCTGGAGCTGTGGTGCAGTGGGTAGCCCGCGGTTTCTGACTTCTGGAGGTTGAGCTTCATTGGGTCCGTCGTGACATCTGGTGTTTCCGAGTTGGGGTTTGCCCCTCTCCTTTTCCCCTGTGGTGCCGTGTCTCTTTTTTTGTTCGTGGCCATCCCTCCGCATGTCTTCATTTTCAGAGGAGCTGCTGGTGTGTCCATCATGCGGCTGCCTCTTTCTATTTTGTTGTGAACCTGTGGGGCCCGACGTGTTTTCATTTCCCAGTTGTTTTTCACTGCTATCCACTCCTTTGCCTCCTTCATTTCCTCCTCCTCCATTGGCTCCGTCTGTTCAGGTGGATGTTGAGTCTGGGAGGTTTCACCTAGTTTCTAGTTGAAAATGAATTGCTGTTTCTCAAGCTTATATAAACCCGTGGCATTAAAGTCTGGAAGTGAGTCTTATGGAGCAAGAGATGGAATCCTGATTTATAGTGTGTCCTTAAAGAAAGTTCCAAGTAGGTCTTTCTGTAATGGTCCATTGAAACCTGTCCTTTCTAACCCTCCAATTTCAAATGGTTTTGATAATCCAGAACCTGCACCAATCAACTACAGAAAGGTATTTGAAAATTAAATGTTAAACTTATCACCTTTGGACTTAAACATCATATTGAAATATTTTATAAAGGTTTTAATGCAGCACCAGTAGACAATGTTATATCTTCTAAGGTTTAAACAATATTCAATTTTGTAAAAATGAAAGAAACTGAAATGTAACTTTGGTAACCCTTAGAGGTGACTAGTCCTCTCTGTACTTCACTTGAGAAAAGGCAAGAAATATATATCACAGGTTGAAGTCTTTAATGTTGAGAAAGGATTTGTAGCTCAAGTTTGACCATACATGTAATTGGAATGGATAAACTAAATTGTTTAATTAAGAATTTAGTAGTTACTTCTTTAGGTGGTTAAAAGAACTATAAGATAATCAAAAAGATAAAACCATAAATGAAAGCACATAAATTGTGGCCTGGCTTGCTTGTACCACTGTTCTCTTTAAAGCTTATATGTGTCCATATCCTTCCTGGTGGTTTTGTGCATTCTTCTGTTTAAAATGCAGTTACTGCATTATTGATTTCCAGGATATGTTTTAAAAAGCATTTACCATCGGCCAATTAGTTACTTCTTAATGCAGAATGTCAAAACAGAGTTATTGATCCATTAATTGATCAATTGATTCATCATTTCCCCCATGTCAGAAGAGCGACTAAGGTTAAATGGTGGAAAGAACAACTACAGTGTTTTGTGGAATCTTGCACTTGGTGACAGTTTTTGTTGGAAAACTAATAATATCTGAAGGTTATGAATCTTCTCAACTCTACATGCCTGAGTGATAGACCGTTATTTTAGTTTATAAACTGAGCTGTAGCTTCCTAGAGTTCATCACATTTCTTAGATTTCCATTAGTCTTTTTCTCACACAACTAACTCAATAAACACAAATAGAATAAACATTTACAACTAAATACTAACACAAGAATGTTTCATGTTGCCATTTCCTTTAATTCCACATTAATAACACTAATAGGTTCCTGAAATCTCTGACAGGAAGCTTTCAATTGGTGTTATAAAGGAAAAATGTGAAGTTTAGATGTTTGCTGAACATCACCTAAATCAACAGATTAAATCCAGCTCTGAAGTTACTCCCTTCTATCTGTTACCATTTATGATTTATACCAGACAGTTTTGCTTATCTAACTACATTTCTTGGTCTTTGGCCGGAAACTGGAGCAGAGGATGTAGTCTTGAAGACGTTTTTGTCAGCAACGATTTCACTTTTCTTTTTTTAAAGCACATTGAGATTCCTGTGCGACTGGATAAAAATGCTTCTCCCTTCTTTTGTATGACTGATGAAAACTGGACAACAGATATCCAGGTAATGAATATCTTTTCTCCTTGTTATTGCTGTTAAACTGTTGTAGTTTCATTTCTTTTGGGCTACAATTGTGATGCAGCTGTTTATTCCATTAGTGTGATAAATGAGTTATGTGTGTTTGTGACAAGTTTGCAGAGAACTACGATTGTCCGGAATATCTGATATTTGCATTTGTAAGAGATTCTATTTCTTTCTGTGATATAAGTTGGTATTCTGAATACCATTTCCTGAATAAGATGCTAGTCAAGAAGTTCAATCCACAAGTGTTACTGTCACAGGTACATGGGACAGCAAAGCGTTACGGAAAGTGAGCGACATGGTAGCAGGCTGTAGGGTATTGAATCATTCTAATCATGAGAGCAAAGTCTGAGCAGTTTATTTGGACCCTGACATAATTGCCCTCTTGAAACTTGCTTTATTAATCAGAAAACTTAACCAAGAAAGAAAAGTTGTTGGAACAAGATTGTAGATCTTTTGAATACATGACTTGCACAGACAGATAACATAGTCAGTATTCCCTTCAACTCAATGTGAAGTGATATGAACCTTTTAATTTCATTACAATGTATACATGATATATTACCTAGTAAATTTCAAAACATTGTATTATAAGCCATATTGATATTTTTTATCTCATTTTATCAACAATTTCTTTCTTTTAAAAACCTGCCTTAGTGTTGAATGGAGAAAATATTGTTCTGAAAAATGAGACAGGCTAAATTTAATTTAAGAATTCTTCCATATTTGCGCTGAAGAAAATGTGTCTCTTTCAATTCAGCTCTTTATATATGAGCAGGAAGAATACATTGCCAACTGACTTAAAATGATTGGTTAGCATCCACGGTATGTATGTACTCACATAGAGAGAAGAATTATATGATTCCCTGGGGATATGTTGGAAGGTGAGGACTTAATATTGTCCCCACAACAGTGGTGCACTGGTTGTCACCAACCCGTTGCTACCTCCCCAGCAGATATTTTACTGCGGTAGGGGAAATGTTGGGGAGCCAATTTGTGTCTGACCCAACTCAGGCTCTTAAGAGGCCAACTAAGGCCTCCTCCCACCATCTGTGCGATATCTCTCATGGCACTGTGATCAAACTCCATCTGCCTGCTTTTTTCCTAAATCTTTATTATCCTGGTTAACAAAAAACTACCAATCTCTCTTTTAAAATTTCAAATTGATCAGCAGCCAGTTGTATAAGAAAGCTCTTACCATTCTTTCTATGATTTCTCAATTTCACTCCTAAGGTTCTGGCTTTAACATTTTGAACCTAGCCTCAGTACTATAATTCCAACCAGAGAAAGAGAGCTGGATTTTCTCTTCTTGTAACTGGCCATGTTTCCATGGTGGTTTGAAATTAAAAGTACACTTAAAGTGATGTTTGATTCAACCAAAATTTAAATGTGTCCATCAGTTTTCAATTTCTATGAATTTGAAAGCATTAATGAGGCAAATGGATTCCTGAGAGCTATGCAAAGCATGTTAAATCAATCAGTGTACAAACCTAAGGAAAAGTACTGTGGAGTGTATACATTTTGACAGGTAAGTATAGAAATTCTTGTCAACTTCAAATTCATATTTACCTGCTACACAATAAGTTGAGTATGTGTTTGATACTGTGGTATAGCTCCATTGAATCTTTTTGTGGTGTATTGGAATCTCATTATGGGTGTTTGGTTGAGCTCTATTGAGGTTTGTGAAGGTCTATTTCTTTTTTTTTGACAGATTATTGAACACTTAAAGATGGTGGGATTTTTTTTCAACTAGAGTTTAAATGGCTATGTGTTTTGTTAACAGTTTATGAATATCTAAAAGGAAACAGTTTTTGAAAAAGGACTTTTAATTGATGATTATTTATTGAACTTTTAAAAAATTTCTCATGTTATACAACTCATAGGTTCTATCAATAGCGGATAATGGATGGGTGGGTACAGAGGATGCAAGACAGATATATGGAATGTAAAGTGGAACACAGCTGAAAGGAGAGTCATTCAAATTATGAGGCGGTACGGGGCGGGGGCACAGAGAGGAATGAGAGATAAAATGGTTATGGAGGGGCAGGGAAATGACCTGGGGGCTTAGAGGGAGTGTAGAGATGAAAGGGGCAGGGTTTATATGGAAGGAGTATAGAAATATGAGAGGGATTAAGGGATATGTAGCGGGCAGGGGAGATATGAGGTAGTACAGAAGTATTCAGTGGCATGTGAAATAAGTGGGAGGTATAAGAATTATGGAGTGGAGTGTGGAGAAGGAATGGAAAATATGAAGAGTAAAGGTGATAAAGCGGCAACATGAGACATATGAAAGGGGGTTGGGGGTGTTGGTTGGGGATATTGAAAATTATGAAAATTTCAATTCCATGAACTTTTGTTCAGCAAATGCAAGCAGGATTGATGCTGGTCTGAACACCTGCCCACCTCTGTTCCATACTTTCAACAATCTTCAATTACTCTCATGAATCTTCAACAATACCAGTTCGGGCTTTTTGTTGCTATTGGAGGATAATAATCAGAAAGTGATGAAGTGGTGGCTGGGTATATTGTTGCATTTGTTCCTATGTTCTCACAGATTTCAGATGCTACAACTCACCTGGTCCATTGATACAAATTAACAGCATGACTTAAAGTATTTCTCCATCTGACTCTGGTGAAACTAGAAAGCAGAGGGCCTGCATCAAGCATTTGACCATGCTGTGCATGCACTGTGATAAATAATTCACCTCAAGTCTCCCCAGTTCATGTTCATCATCTCCAAGGCACAAGCCAGGTGTGTGACGAGATGCTCTTTACTTGCCTAGATGGGTACATCTCCAACACCATTCAAGGAGCCTGACATCATTCAGGACAAAGTAGCCTGCTTAATTTGTACTCATCCATTCACCTTTGACATTCACTCCTTTTATCATCAACACAGAATACCATCCACAAGATGCACTTCAGCAGCTTACCCAGGCTCCTTTGGAAGCACCTTCCAAAACTGCAACAACCTGGAAGGACAAGGGCAGAAGGTGCCTGGGAACAACATCAACCGTAGATTTTCATCTCAGCCACACATCATCCTGACTTGGAAGTAATCCTGGAACCCCCTTCCCATCAGCACTATGGATGTGCCTAAAGTCTAAGAACTGCAGCATTTCAAAACGTCTGCTCACAACCACTTTCCCAAGGGCTGTTAGCGATTGGCAAATTGATAGCCTAACTAGCAGTGTCCTCATCCTGTAAACAACTAAAAAAAAGTCTTCAGTCATATAGAACCTTCTTTTATAACTTTGGCCAGAGAGCCTTTGATACTACCTTCCTAATGGAAATCACGCTGATTAGTTTTGCACAGGGAAAGATGGATACAGAATTGGCCAGTAGTGGAAAGAATCGAAAAGTTAAAAGGTGGCTTTTTTGGAGGAGGGCGTAATGTTATGTATTTACATAATTATGTAATGCATTCTAAGGAAGGGTCATTGGACAGAAATATTAACTCTGATTTCTCTCCACGGGTGCTGCCAGACCTGCTGAGCTGTTCCAACAATTTCTAGTTTTGTTTCTGATTTATGGCATCCACAGTTCTTTTGATTTTCATTATGTAATTATATTGGGTTGTTGCTTTAAGGGTCTGATCGCATGACATGATGGCATCAGCCTTTTTGGAGGGAAACAGCTCCATCAATTGCACAACATAAAAATTGAAGAGAAAGGAACTGCCATTTTTAAATGTGAAACTGAACAACCAGCATCAAAGGTTGTGGGAAGAATAGGGAATGTCCAGAAAAGCAACAAGAAAAGTAAATAGATGCCTAACGTGTGCCAACAGCTATACAAGAATCAATGACATCTGGAGTGTACGTACTAACTGTTGTATATATGGTTATAAATATTGTTACTTATTTCATTACAGGAACCTCAGATGTAAAGGAGGAGGAATGTTGTGTATTTATGTAAGTATGTTGGACTATCACTTTAAGAGTCTGATCACATGACATAATGAACGCGTCATTGAGCATTTTGGAGGGAAACAGCTTAGTGCAGCTTTCTGCATTGTAGAGTGAATACTTCATGCAATAAGAGTTCCTGCTGTTGTTAAATACTTCGGCCTCCTATCCTTGAAATGTAACAATGATGACAATGGCTTTAAAGGGATAAGGTAATAACATCATAGAATTTGTGCGGTTAAAAATGCCAGCAAGAGATGGTTGTTCAGTTATGATTCTCGTTGCCTCTTTCTTTCCATGTTACAACCTGAACCCTGCTATTAAAACAAGAAATATCAGGGCCCCGTTTAAGGCATGGCAGAAGCAGCTTTAGTTTAAAGTTGGTTATATACCTAGGGATACTTTAGACACTAGCTGCATAAACTACAAAGGTGTTCTCAACACAGTAACCACATACTCCACTAAAACATGGTTATTCAAAATTAATGAAACATTTCCAAGATTTCTAAACTGAAGTATATCCTTCCGGGAAACTCAAATAC
Source organism: Rhincodon typus (assembly GCF_021869965.1). NCBI lineage: Eukaryota > Metazoa > Chordata > Chondrichthyes > Orectolobiformes > Rhincodontidae > Rhincodon > Rhincodon typus. The sequence continues at coordinate 54,844,790 of NC_063334.1, forward strand.
ACTTATAAGTTAGATTAAGTGGAATCTTCCAACAATTTTGAGATGCTTGTCTCTCACTTCACTGCACCATACTGATGAAGCCCGTTTTCAAGTAAACCATTGATCCTTCCACAGTTGGTCAGATTTGATCAGTCAGCCAAGCTCTTTGCAACTGCTGTCACTCTGAAATTAGTATTTCCTTCGAGACTTCATCAGAGACTAGATTTCAGTAATTGAGTAAAACATGGATCCTACCCCCATCCCCTGTACCAGCACAGGCTTAATACCAGCCTTAAAAGTCTTCAAGCCTGTTCCTTAACCTTGATAAGCACAAACTTTACCCCACTGAAATGTTGCTAAATTAGTTTATTACTTTTTTTAAAAATGAAGTTTGCATTATCTTTTGAAGAATTTATGAGCACGTTTGTATTTATTTATAATGTATTTTTATTTTTCCTGTATTTTTGATTGTGGACTGAAGTGGGAAAGGGACTGTTGTGAAATCAAGAATTGTGGAAGCAATTGCTGCACTTTTGCAATGCAAGTTTTCAAAACTAATTGTAAACTGTGCTTACACTACTGCTTTGCTCATGCAATCATGAAGTGCTTCGAGAGGCTGGTCATGGCCCACATCAACTCTAGTCTCTCAGCCTGCCTCAATCCCCTGCAATTTGTCTACCAACATAACAGATCCACAGTGGATGTCATTTCCCTAGTCCTGTACTCATCCCTGGAACATCTGGACAACAAGAACACCTATGTCAGACACCTGCTCATTGACTACAGCTCTGCCTTCAACACCATTATCCCCTCGAGACTAATCCCAAAATTCCGAGACCTAGGTCTCATTTCTGCCCTCTGAAACTGGATCCTCAGCTTCCTGACCCATAGACCTCAATCAGAGAAGATAGACAATTGCACTTCGTCCACGATAACCCTGAACACTCGACCTTCCCAAGGATGTGTTCTCAGTCCCCTAATGTACTCTCTGTACACTCACGACTGTGTTGTCAAATTCCGAACAAACGCCATCTACAAGTTTGCTGATGACCCCACTGCATTAGGATGGATATCAAACAACGATGAGTCAAAGGAGATAGAGGGCTTGGTGATGTCGTGCAATGATAACAACCTCTCTTTCAATGTCAGCAAAACTAAAGAACTGATCATCGACTTGAGAAAGAAAGGCAGAGAAAATGCCCCTATCTTCTACAATGGAGCAGAGGTTGTGAGCGTCAAGTTCCTAGGAGTGACGATAACCGACAGCCTGTCCTGGTCTTCCCACGTAGATGTGACGGTCAGGAAGGCACAACAAAGCCACTTCTTCCTCAGGCGGTTCAGGAAATTTGGCATGTCCATAAATTCTCACACCAACTTCTACAGATGCATCATTGAAACCATTCAGTCCAGGTGCATAACAGCCTGGTATGGCGACTGCTCTGCCCAGGACCATAAGAAACTACAGGAGGTTGTGTGCACAGCCCAGACCATCATGGAAGCCAATCTCCCATCCATGGACTCTATTTATGCATCTTGTTGCTGCGGAAAGGCTGCCAACAACATCAAAGACCCATTCCACCCCAGTAATGGTCTCCTACAACATCTTCCATCAGCCAGAAGATACAGAAGCTTGAACACATGCACCAGCATGTTCAAAAACAGCTACTTTCCTGCCTTTATTAGACTGATGAATGGACTCTTTACCTTCAAATAACGCTGATCTTGTCTAGTACATGTCCTGTGCGGTGTAATCTGTCTGCCTTACTCTAAGCTTTTTGCGCCCTATGATCTGTATGTCCTTGCTTACTGTGATGTGCCTGTACTGCTTGCAAACAAAGCTTTTCACTGTACTTAGGTACATGTGACAATAAATCAAATCAATGGGGTGGTTGTTTGTAGACTGGCCAGGACCTGGAAATGTATACAGAGTAAGTTTCAGCCAGCAGCAGATTACTGATTATTTTGATGACAAATGCCATCAGCTTTACAGTGACTGTCATACAGACCATCCCTACAGTGTGGGACAGGCCCAACAAGTCTACACTGACTCACTGAAGAGCATCCCATCTAGACTCACCCCCTCCATCCCTGCATTTCCCATGGCTAATCCACACATCCCTGGACACTATGGGAAATCCACCTAATCCACACATCTTTAGACTGTGGGAGGAAACCAGGGCACCCAGAGGAACCCCACACAGACATGGGGAGAAGGTGCAAACTCCACACAGACAGTCACGCGAGGCTGGAATTGAACCTGGATCCCTGGTGCTGTGAGGCAGCAGTGCTAACCACTGAGCCACCATGCCAACCATTATAGGCTTCTGGGAAGCAGAACAGCTAATGGATGTGCATGATACTGGTAGAAGCCTTTGGACTGCTGTAAGGGCACGTGGTATGTATTTCTTTCCGGGAAAATACGTAAAGCCTGAAGAATGCCAATTTATTCTCTCTCACCAATTGCTGTAAGCTGTGTCCTTTAATGAGAGATGTAGAGACTTTGCTGTTAGTGTCAATTACCTGTGCCTCATGTGAAGAAGTGAAAGAAGCCTTGAGAAAAGATACAGAAGAATAGAAAATCCTGGCAAGTGAAAGGATCAGATTAGCAAGTTCTGTAGACTAAGGTAATTGAACGACGAATGATTATCCCCCCTACCCATAATGCCAACATCTTCTGTCTGTTTATGCCTGTTTGAATGTGCGTAGGGATGAGTTTAAGTAGGGAGTTAGAGATTTATCCAGGATAGTTATACATTGACAGCTCATAGTTCTTTACCTGTTGTTAGAATTTGTTTATTCATAATAAATAGTAGTTCTTGTCAAGTAATAATAATTTCCAGGTTCTTTCACTTGCTTTCAGGAGGTCCATGCCTTCTGTCAACTTGGGTCTAAAAGACAGGTAGATTGAGGAATTTTGCAAACTTTAATAAAATTTTTAATTTTTATGACAAGCCAGAGAATTGCAGACTTGATTTTCAGTACCCCAGCGAGAATTAACAATCTGGAATATTCACTCTTGTTCTTAATATGGAACAAAATGAGCAAGTTTTAATTTTGTTATGTAGCAAATAATTCCTATAATAAATCATTCTAAATATATTTTTATCTCTTATAAATCTTCTGAGTTGCATTAAATGTAAGCAAATAATTGCATGTTTTTTGCAATTTCGTGTGTTATTTCGTGTGTTATTCCATGATTGGATCAAAAAATGGATTTTCTTGACCTAATTGAATGGCGAGCCAATTCCATTGCGATTTGAGAAGCTTTGATAAAATAAATAATTTCCCTCCGGTCCCTGCATGTTTTCCATACAGGCAGTGCTATGTCAACTGAAGTGTGTTGGAAACTCAGGGTATAGAAGTTTTCAAAGGCCACTGAGCTTGAAGGGAGTCTGTATTTACATGCCTTACATCTCAATTGCTTAGGAAGTGAAGATGACTACAGGAACCTTAAAACATTGGTTATGAAGATTTTGCTGAAGAAAGTGGCCTTGGAAAAAACAGGACACCTTCAGGACTGAGTGGAGTCTGAAATGAGATGGAACATACAGTGAGCATGGTCAGCAAAGTCATGAGATTTCCACTGTGAGCAGGCCATAGAAACAAAGGCACTTCTTGGCTGAGAATAAGAACATGGATAATCTTGAATAAAGAAGCTCGTTCAGAAGAAAGGATTTTCCATGTAATGGCAACTAATCTAATGTCACCCTTTTTACATTATGGTCAAAAGTAATCTTTTCCCGTTAATGTTTCCCTTAACAGTTGATTGATTTACACAGGACTTTGACAGTGACTAAATTTAAATATACAACTTTTCTGTAGCAGACCCCCTTCTAAAAACAATACATTTTGGAATTAAAAGTAAAAACTGTCTATAACTGTATTTATGTACTGATCCTTTGCCACCACAACATAAATCCTTGCTCTGTTTTCTACCTCCTGAGGTGAGGCAATGGCCTAATGGTATTATTGTTATTAATCCAGAGACCTAGATAATATTCTGGGGACCTGAGTTTAAATCCCACCATGGCAGATGATGGAATTTGATTTCAATGAATGAAAAATCGGAACTAAAAGTCTAACAGTGACAGTTGTTGATTGTTGAAAATACCCTTTAGTTTACTAATGCCTTTTAGGGAAGGAAACTGCCAGCCTTACCCTGGTCTGGTCTACATGTGACTCCAAACCCACAGCTGTGTGTGTGGTTGATGCTTAACTGCCCTCTGGGCAATTAATGATGGACAATAAATGCTGGACCTGCCAGAATGCCCATATCCTGTGAATTAATTTTAAAACATTCTCTACCATTTCAATAGTTTGGTTCCATGCAAGGTAATGTTTGTTAACAATTTCTAAAGTGGAATTTTATCAGATGCTTTCTGGAAATCCAAATAGGTAACATTATTGGCCAATCCCTCACAATAAAATCTTCATTGAATTCAACTAAGTTCATGTCAAGTCAGTGTTAGCTCTCTCTGATCTGTTCATATTTGTCCTAATGTCACTCTGTACTTAATAATTTCCTTGCGAGTAACAAAACAATAATAGTTTCCTATTCTGTCTCCTTCCTACCCTTTTAAAAATAATAGACCAGCTGTAGAAAATTTCCAATCCTGGGGGAAAATTCTTAGATCAACAGAACATTGGAAGACCAAAACTAGTATACGTAGAATTTCCTCATTTATGTGTTTAAATATCCTGGGGTAGAACCTATTAAATCTTAGAGGCGGCAATCTTCAATCACATCTTCTTTTCTATTATCATTATGTTACTGATATTAATTCCAATAGGTTCCCGACATGGATTTCTTTTTGCTTTTCTTTCTGTTTTTGGTACTATATCCTTGAGTAGCTTGTGAACATATACTACATTCAGAAGTGATGTGAGTGGAGCAAGCAAGCACCAACTAGTGCACAAATTGCTATCCATATGTAGCTGCAACACATTTAATAATTTAAAGTTTTAGCAAAGATTTGTAGCTTGGGTTGTGGGTGAGGTTTTAACTTGCTTGCTGAGCTGGCTTGTTTTCGTTCAGACATTTCATCACCATGCTCGGTGACATCATCAGTGAGGCCTCCCATGAAGCGATGTTCTTCTACTCCACTTGAAATTTATACTGTCCGGTCCGTTATGGTGTCATTTGTATGGTGTCCATACAAACCCATACAGAACAAAACTGGAAACGACACTGCTCACCATAATGGACCAGACGGTATAAATTCCAAGCAGAGTACAACAACATCGCTTCATCGGAGGCCTCACTGATGATGTTACTTAGCATGGTGATGAAACGTCTGAACAAAAACAAGCCAGCTCGGCGAGCAAGTCAACAACCTCACATTTAATAATCTTCCTCACCAGAACATTAAGGAGTTTGCAGAAAAAGCCATAGTTCAACCAGTATGTTAGGATTAATTAATTACCTTATAGTTAAGGCACCTCTAGGTGCAATCGTAATATGATTGAATTCAACATTCAGTTTGAAGGAGAGAATAGTGAGTCCAAGACTAGCAAATTAAACTTAAATAAGGATAATTATAAGGGCATGAAAGCAGAGCTAGTTAAAGTGAACTGCAAAGTTAGGTTACAGGATAGGTCAATAGAAATGCTGTGGCACCCTTTTAGAGGGATGCTTTAGAATAGACAAAGTAGATCTTTTTCAATGAAAAAATCGACAAAGACTCACGATTTGTAGTTTAATTAAAAAATTAAACATAGCATCAAACTTAATAAGAAAGCTCATAATTATGCAAAAATAGTTGGCAGGTCATTAGATTTGATAGAACACAAAAAAGGCAGCAAAGAATGAATAACATTAATAAAGGAGGGAAGATTGGAGTACAAGAGAAAGCTCGTTAGAAAAAAATGTTAATAGTTTTTGTAGAAATTTTGTGATGTCAATTGTGTGATTTATTTTTAATATTATTTATTGTAAGTTTGAGGTTTATTTGATCTATTAACATGGATTTTCTGCATGTCTGAAATTAATTATTATAAGTATTTCTGCAGCAATGGTGATTTCTTTTACACCATTTTTTGAGGACTGGCTTTAGAATTAATTGGTTTTTGTGCAGCACTAGTTAATTTTTGTTTGCTTCAGCTTACTTTATAGAATAGAACTTTTCCTTATAGAATCCCTACAGTGTGGAAACAGGTCCCCTGGCCCAACAAGTCCACACCGACCCCTGGAGCATCCCACCCAGACCCATCCCCCTATAACCCACCTAAGCTGCACATACCTGAACACTACGGGCAATTTAGCATGGCCAATCTGTCTACCCTGCACATCTTTGGACTGTGGGAGGAAACCGGAGCACCCGAAGGAAACCAACACAGACACGGGGAGAATGTGCAAACTCCACACAGACAGTCGCTCAAGGGTGGAATCGAACCTGGGTCTCTGGTGCTATGAGACTGCAGTGCTAACCACTCAGCCACCGTGCCGCCCTTACTTTGTGATCACACAAGATAAATAATGGGGCCTGAAGGTTTGTTAGAGATTTCCTGAACATGTTTTTTTTAAGATTAGGGAAAAACAGATAACTTAGAGAGGCTTTTCTGGGTTTTACTACAAGTTTTGAGCAGTCCCATGGAGTCCTTGGATAAAGGTTGCTGTATAGACTATAGAAAAAGGAAGGATATAGTGAACTAGGTTAACTTTAACTGAAGAATTAGTGTTAGCCCCAGATCAGAAGTGTTGAATTAAAACCTAGAAGAGGTTATTTAAAGCTGAGTATGTTTAAACTCTGGTGTATAATTGCTCAAGGAAGAAGCTTTCTGCAGTCCCGTCTACATGTTAGTAGACAAGTGACTAAGACCTTCTGAAGTGTTAAAGACAGGGACTTCAGTGTGAGTATTACATGAAACTATGTTCTTTGAGGTACAGTACAAAAGCTGTTGTTTTTCTCTTCAATTTATTAAAGAGTGTTTTGGGATTAATTGGATTATACTTCTGTATTTATAAAACAACCTTGCATTTGTGTTATCATTAGGATAGTTTGGAATATTCTATTATCTCTTCATTTATTCTGATAATTAACTTTTTTATTGTTAAAGTAAAGTTTGTAGCATTGCATGCTTATGTTTCAATGAGAAACCATTTTGCTAAAACCAAAACAAGTCAAACTATTATCTGAAGAAGGGTCTCGGCCCGAAACGTCAGCCTTCCTGTTCCTCTGATGCTGCTTGGCCTGCTGTGTTCATCCAGCTCTACACCTTGTTATCTCTATTATCTATCAAGCCAGGTTTTAGTCTGCGACTTGTCCAGCAATAGCATCAGCTATTGAAGAAAAGGAAGAATTAACAAAGTGAGCATAAGCCCTATAAGAAGTGAATCTGGGGAATTAATAATGAGACATAAGAAGATGGCAGATGAATTTAGCAGGTGCTTTGCATCGGTCGTCACTAGAGAGGATATTAGTAACTGTCCAGAAATAGCTATATATGAGGAAATGGAAGAGAGGGAGGAAATCAAGAAAATTGCAATCATCAAGGAAATAGTATGAAACAAATTATTGCAGCTGCAGGTCCCAGGGTCCTAAAAGAGCTGGTGAGTGAGATAGCTGTAGTATTGCTTTTAATTTTTGAAAATTCCCTTGAATAGAGGAAGGTTCTATTAGAACAGAAAATAGCAACTGAAATTCCTTTATTCAAAGGGTGAGGGAGACAGAAAATAGGAACATACAGGATACTTAGTTTAACATCAACCATAGCTATTATTGAAGATGTTATAGCAAGGTACTTTGAAAAGTTCAGGGTAATCAGGCAAAGTTGACATGGTTTTGTGAAAGGGAAATCATGTTTAACCAACTTATTGATAGTTCCTGACAAGGTAGATGTGGAAAGGATGTTTCCTCCTGTGAAAGATTCTAAAGACGTATGTCACTGTTTGACATAAGGGGCTGCCTATTTAGAATTTAGAATTAGAATTAGATTTTATTGTAACGTGTACTCAAGTGCAGGGATACAGGAATATGGTGAAAAATTTACAATGTTGGCCGTCATGGCAGCATCCTAGGTATAAGGTACCTGGGTACAAAATCTTAGTTGAAGAGTAGAAAAATAAAGAAGTAAGTTAAAAGTTTGACATTACAGTTCTTGTCAGTATAAAGAAGTAAAAAAGAAATAAATTTAAAAGTTCCGAACTACAGTCCTTCTTTAGGCATGGAACTTGCAGTCGCTCCATGTTGGCTTTCCCCAAGAGGTTATGATTCCTCCCTGTGCTGGGCTCAATCTCTTGATCCCCGTGCCTCTGCGCTGCCATCTTCCTGCCAACTGCCATCTGGGTTCACCAGCTGTCTCACCACAGGCCACTGGAATCCTGCTGTGGTGCCACTCTGGGCCCACAGCTGCTTCCATGCTGCTACCGATCTCAAGACTTCTGCCCGGGCACAACTACTGCCTCATGGCCGACCGACAAAGTCCCCCGCTCTGGGCCTCCAGCCACTGCCATTGCTGCTGCAGACTCCACGACTGAGCTCTCACCAGAAGGTAAGTAGAGAGAAAAACTTAAAAAAAAAGAAAAAAAGTGAGAAAAAAAAAGAAAAGCAATCGGAGTGGACGAGCTCCCGCTCAGAAACCTTAGTCTTCTACTATCTTGGAACTGTAAGAAAGAAATGATGAGAATTCAGTGGAATTAACTTGTACTCTCAAAAGCATAAGAGAATGTGAAGTGACCTTTTGATTCTTTTATGAGCAGGATGACAAGAGAGTACAAGTGCTGGGAATTGAGGTAATTATGGGAGTTTAGGCAAGTGGGGGAGGGAAGCATTGCCTTGTCTTGTTGCAATCATTTTTGCAAGCGGCTGCTTTTTGGTCGAGGTGCTGCTGGTTAATTGTAAGAGTGGGCCTAGATGAATACCAGGCTTTGTTAAGGAGAGCAAGCAGCAACAAGGTATGGGTAAGGTAAGACTTTTTTCCCCCTCCTAAGTCAGCTAGTTGTTAAAGGAGCAGAGATAGCAATCATTGCAGTGGTATGCTGCTCCTGTCAGATGTGGAATATCAGGGAGCAGTTGACTATCCCTGGTGACTATATCTGCAGGAAGTGTGTCTGGCTGCAGTCCCTCATAGACCACATGGATCAGTTGAAGCAGCAGTTAAAGGCATTGAGGAGCATACCGGAGGCAGAGTGTGTGATAGATGGTAGCTTCAAAGAGGTGGTCACACTGCAGGTACAGTCAGGTAGATGGGTGACCGCTAGGAGAGGTAGGCAGTTAGTGCAGGAGTCTCCTGTGGCTATACCCCTCTCAAACAGGTATAACGTGTTGGATACTGTTGGGAGGGATAGCCTCTCAGGGGAAAGTAACAGTAGCAGCCAGGTCTCTGGCACCACAACTGGCTCTGCTGTAAAGCAGGGTATGGCAAAGTCTAAACAAGCAATTGTGACAGGGAACTCTCTAGTCAGGAGTGCAGACAGATGTTTCTGTGGCCACGAGCGAGATTCCAGGATGGTATGTTCTCTCCCTGGTGCCAGGGTCAAGGACATCTCGGAGTGGTTGTAGCAAATTCTCCATGAGGAGCTTAAGCAGCCGGAGGTCATTGTACACATTGGTACCAACGACAGGTAGGGAAAGGACGAGGTCCTACAAGTGAAGATAAGGAATTAGGCAGGAGGTTTAAAAAAAAAAGTACCTCCAGGGTTGTAATCTCTGGATTACCCCTGCTGCCATGTGCTAGTGAGAGCAGGATTAGGAAGATAGAGTGGATGAATGTGTGGCTGACTACCAGTTGAAGGAGGCAGGAATTCAGATCTTTGTATCATTGGCATCTCTTCTGGGGCAGAAGTGGCCTGTTCAAGAGGGATGGATTGCACCTGAACTGGAGGGGGACCAGGGAGATTTGCTAGAGCTACTCAAGAGGGTTCAAACTAGTCTGGCAGTGGGGGTGAGACCGTAGTGAGACAAGAAAGAATGTTGAAGCTGATACAGAAGTTAAAGAGAGCAAGTTAAGTAGACAAGGTAGGCAAGAGCATGACAGAGAATGAGGGAAGACTGATGAATTAGAATGCGAGAGGCCTGACACGTGAGGCAGATGAACTCAAGGCATGGACAGGAACATGGGACAAGAATGTCATCGCTATTACAGAAACAGGACTGAGGGAGGGACAAAACTGGCAGCTCAAGGTTCTGGGGTACAGATGCAATAGGAAGGATAGAAAGGGAGGCAGGAGAGGAGGGGGAGTGGTGTTTTTGATTAGGGAAAACATCACAGTAGTACTTAGAAAGGATATTCCTGGGGGATCGTCCAGTGAAGCTACATGGGTGGAACCAAGAAAAAAGAAGGGAGTGATCACTTTGATGGGATTGTAGTATAGCCCTTCTCCACAACAGTTAGTGGGAAATTGAAAAGCAAACCTGAAGGGAGATTGCAGATAACTGCAAGAATAGTAGGATTGTAATAGTAAGGGATTTTAACTTTCTGAACATAGACTGGGACAACCATAGCGTCAAAGACTTGGATGGGGAGGAATTTGTTTAGTTGTTCAAGCAAGCTTTCTCAATCAATATGTGGATGGTGCTACTAGAGAAGGGGCAAAACTCAACCTCCTGTTGGCAAATAAGGCAGGACAAGTGCCTGAACTGTTAATGGGGGAGCATTTTGGAGCCAGTGACCATTATTCATATAGTTTTAAAATAGTTATGGAAAAGGATAGGCCTGGTCTACAAGTTAAAACTTAAATTGGGGCAAGGCCAATTTTGATGGTATTAGACAGGAACTTTCTAAAGTTGACTGGGCGAGGCTGTCCACTGGTCAAGGGACATCTGGCAAGTGGGAAGCTTTCAAAAGTGAGATAATGAGAGTGCAGGACAGCATGTTACCATCAGTGTGAAGATAAGGCTGGCAGGTGTAGGGAACACTGGATGACTAGAGATATCGAAGCTCTGGTCAAAGGGAAAAAGAAGGCATCAGTCAGGTCTAGTTAGCCGGGATCAAATGAATCCCTTGAGGATTATAGGGGGTGTAGGAGTGCACTTAAGAAGGAAACCAGGAGGGCAAAATGGGTACATGAGATAGCTATGGAAGATAAGGCTAAGGAGAATCCAGAGAGATTCCGCAAGTATATTAGGGCAAAAGAGTAACTAAGGGAGAGAATAGGGCCCCTTAAAGATCAACGAGGCCATCTATGTGTGGAACCACACAAGATGGACGGCATCCTAAATGAATATTTCATGTGAGTATTTACTATGGAGAAAGACATGGAAGGTAGGGATCTCTGGGAAATAAACAGTGATGTCTTGAAAACAGTCTACATTACATAAGGGGAGGTACTGGAGGCCTTACAATGCCTAGAGGTAGATAAATTCCCAGTACCTGAACAAATGTATCTCAGGCTATTGTGGGAATCTAGGCAGGAAATTGCAGGGCCCCTAGAAGATATATTTGGATCATCAACAGCCACGAGTAAGGTGCTGGAAGACTGGAACGTGGCTAATGTTGTGCCGTTATTTAAGAATGTCTGTAAGGAAAAGTCAGGGAACTACAGACCGGTGGGCCTAATAACAGTGGTGGGTAAGTTGTTGTAATGGATTCTGAGAGCGAGGATCTACATGCAGTTGGAAAGGCAAGGACTGAGAAGGGATAGTCAGCTTGGCTTTGTGCATGGGAAATCATGTCTCAATCAAAACTTGACTGAGTTTTTTTGAGGAGGTGACCAAGAATATTGATGAAGGCAGATCATTAGATGTTGTCTCCATGGACCTTAGCAAGGCCTTTGATAAGGTTCTGCTTGGTAGACTGGTTAGTAAGGTTAGAAAACATGGGATCCAGGGAGAGGCAGACAATTGGATACAAAATTGACTTGACGGTAGGAAGCAGAGGGCGGTAGTAGAGGGTTGTTGTTCAGACTCGAGGCCTGTGACCAGCGGTGTGTGGCAGGAATTGGTGGTGGGTCCATTGTTCTTTGTCATTTACGTAAATGATTTGGATTTGAATATAGGGGGCATGGTTAATAATTTTATGGGTGACACTCAAATTGGTGGTATAGTGGACAATGGAGAAGGTTATCTAAGAGTACAACGGGATCTTGATCAACTGCGCCAGTGGGCCGAGGAATGGCAGATAACGTTTGATTTCGATAAATGTGAGTATTGCGTTTTGGTAAGACAAACTAGGACAAGACTTATGCAGTTAATGGCAAGGCCCTGCCGAGTGTTGTCAAACAGAGAGACCGAGGGGTGCTGGTACAGTGTTCCTTGAAAGTGGTGTCACAGGTAGACAGGGTGGTGAAGGCGGCTTTTGGCACAACTGCCTTTATCGGTAAGAGCATTGAGTACAGGAGTTGGGATGTCATATAATGGGTGTACAAGACATTGGTAAGGCCACGTTTGGCATACTGCATACAATTCTGGTCACCCTGTTATAGGAAGGATATTATTAAACTGGAAAGGGTACAAAAAAGATTTACAAGGATGTCATTGAGACTGGAAGGTTGGAATTATAAGGAGAGGCTGGATAGGATGGGACCTTTTTCCCCTTTAACATAGGTGGAAGGGTGACCTTATAGACGTTTATAAAATCATGAGGGGCATAGGTAAGGTGAATAGCCAAGGTCTTTTCCCCATGGTAGGGAAGTCCAAAACTAGAGGACATAGGTTTAAGATGAGATGGAAAAGATTTAAAAGGGAGGAGAGGGTGTACAAGAGTACCATTAAAACATTTAAAATAAATTTTGGAAGGTTACCTGATAGGAGAGGTTTAGAGGAATATGGACCAAATGCATACAAATGGGACTAGTTCAGTTTCGGAAACGTGGTTGGCATGGACAAGTTAATTGCCCATACTGCATAACACTATGACTCTATGACATTGTAGATTCTGATCAAGAAGTTGATTTCTCTGGCTGGAGTGCCCAAAACTAGATGATATAAATTCAGGAAAAAGGATTTATCATTTAAGACAGAGAAAAGGGTATATCTGATCTCTCAAAAAATTGTGTATCTTTGGAATTCTGTATCCCAGAGCAGTGGCTGCTCAATCATTCAAGACAAAAAACTGATATTCAAGACAAAAACAGACCTTGCCTTCACTTTTACCTGGTCTATCTCTAACTGCTCCCTTCCCTTTCTTGACATCTCTGTTGACATTTCTGGGGATAGACTGGTCACTAATATCCACTATAAACCCACCGACTCCCACAGCTACCTGGACTATACATCCTTGCACCCTGCTTCCTGTAAAGACTCCATTCCATTCTCCCAGTTCCTCTGTTTCCATTGCATATGTTCCGATGAGGCTAACTTCAACAAGGGAGCCTCTGAAATGTCCACCTTCTTCCTCAACTGTGGATTCCCCAGCATCGTTGTCGACAGGGCCCTAAACCGTGTCTGACCCATCTCCTATACTTCCGCCCTCACTCCCTCTCTTCTCTCCTACAACAGTGATGGGGTTCCCCTTGTCCTTACCTACCGTCCCACAAGCATCCACATCCAGAGGATTATCAGCCGCCATTTCCGCCACCTCCAGCAAGCTGCCACCACCAGACACATATTCCCCTCCCCTCTGTTGTCCGCCTTCTGCAGGGACCGTTCCCTCCGGGACACCCTGGTCCACACTTCCTTCACCCCCAACACCCCCACCCCACAGACCTATGGCACCTTCCCCTGCAACCGCTGAAGGTGCAACACCTGCATTTACCTCTTCCCTTCCCAGTATCCAAGGGCCCAAACATACCTTCCAGGTGAAGCAACACTTCACCTGCACTTCCCAGAATCTAGTCTACTGCATTCATTGCTCACATTGTGGTCTCCTCTACATTGGGGAAATGATGCGTAGACTGAGTGACCACTTCACAGAACATCTACATTCTGCTCGTAAAAATGACCCTGAGCTTCCAGGTGCCTGCCACTTTAACACACCACCTTGTTTGCTGGCCAACATCTCTATCTCAGGCTTGCTGCAGTGTTCCAGCAAAGCTCAGTGCAAGCTGGAAGAACAACACCTCATTTTCCACTTGGGGACCCTGCAGCCCTCCGGACTCAATGTCAAGTTCAATAATTTTAGGTCCTGAACTCTCCCATGTCCTAGCCCCCTACTCCGACACGCCAGGCCTTGTTATTACATAGTCTGCCATTACACACTACCTATTGTCAGCCGCTAACAGTTTCCATTAACAGCTATTAACCTTCCATGCCAGATCATTATCAATTCATTTGTCTGTTCAACTGTTCTTCTCGCTTTTTGGATTCTATCCCAATTTATTGTTTACTCCTTAGCCCCTCCCCCTCCCTACCTTCTGCATATAAACCGACACTTTCCTAGCTACCATCAGTTCTGAGGAAGGGTCACTGGACTCGAAATGTTAACTCTGATTTCTCTTCACAAATGCTGACAGACCTGCTGAGGTTTTCCAGCAAGTTCTGTTTTTGTTTCTGATTTATAGCATCTGCAGTTCTTTTGTTTTTATTTTGATAGATTTTTAAACTTGACTGGAATCAGAGGATCTGGTGATAGGACAGGAAAGTAGTGTGGAGTTTGGGGATCTTTTTGAATAGTGGAACAAATTGAAGGTGTTGAATGCCACACATTTGCCCTGATTTCTTATGTTTTTACTTGAATTACGATCCCATTATGAAAATGTAAAACCAATTTAAACATTGAAACAATAATCAGGAGTTGAAAGGAATGGTTGCCCATTCATTGTCAATCTCTTAGACTTTGACACAAAAGTTAAAATTAACCCATCGGATATTTCAAACCTGCAGCTAAAATAATTAAAATGTAAAGCATTAGAAGCTTGAAAGCCGGTCAGCGTTATGAAAGTATTACAAATTTCTCCTCATTAACTGAATGATTAACATCTGAACAATAGCATTGCAGTTTTGCTGCTAGTGAATTCAGGTAACTTCGATTTTAACATTTTGCAGAAAACACAAAGCTTAACTTTACTTCTGGTGTGCACTAAAAAGAGATGTATGCTCAGTTGGCCAAGTGCATTTTAAAATGTTTATCTGTTGTAGGTTCAACTTGCTGCAATCAACACAAGAACATTCATTTATGTTACTGCTGTTTTCTCTGTTGTTGCATCCTGGGGAAGGAGTCAGTTATAATGAAAGACTTGCAATTATGTCAGATTTGGGATGAGAATCTCAGCACCTCAATAAAATACATTTAAAATGTAGTCACTGTTGTAATGTAGGAAACACAACACCCATGGTGCACACTGCAAGCTCCTACAAATAGCATTAGATAATCACTGGACAACCTGTTTTTTATTTCTGACGTTTATTGCCAAATAAATATTCTGTGTCCTGTCCGATGACTCAGCTGCTTTTCTTTAAGATAGTGCCCTTGGATCTTTTACATGCAAAAAGGAGTCAGTTTAATATCTCATCTTGAAGAATGCACCTCCAAAACTGCAGCACTCCCTCTGTATTGTTAACCTTGATTTTTGTGCTCATGTCCTGGCATTAGATTTAAAACCACAATCCAGTGACTTGCCAGTGACAGTGCTATCAACTGAGCCACAGCTGCCACTTATGTGACATAATTTTGAACTTTTATAAACAATTAGAATTAAAACATTATGTATTTTTAGATTGGGAAGTTATAAAATAATTGATCAATCCACAATCAATTAAGTGTTGCCTGCATTTTTGTTGCTGAGTTAATAATTTGAAAATTATTTCCAATTTAAGTGTCCAAAATGCTCTAATCTCATTTTGATTACATAAGTTTGCTGCTATAAGAATGAACATTTTGGTAATTTTTTGATCTTTAATCATTGTCAGTTATGATTCATTATTCCAGTGCATGGTATCAATTATCATTCCTTGCTGCCAAATTTATAATTCCCAGCACTGGAGCCACATTCTTAAAAGTTGCCACTGCTTTCACAACTAGTATTGTTTCTTGACCATTTGCTTCTTGCATCTCTCATCATGCAAGCTATGGGATAGTGGGTGGAATGCCTTTGCCCAGGGAATCTATTAACTCAATTCTGCTCTTCTTATAGGAAAATATGACACGCACGTACGAGAGAGACAACACATGAACACAGTTTTCATCAAGGTATGACTACTGTTCGAAATGAAACTAAATTTAACTGTGATTAACAACCAACACACTCCTTTACATCTCTCACATTTTCTCTACACCTTGAAGGATTTACCTTTTGCCTTGGCATGTCAAGTCCATTCCTTTGCAGAGTCTAACCTCAGTGGAGTGGTGAGAGATGTGTTAAATTAAAGAGAAATGACAAATTTCGTAATTACCCAAATATGTTGGCAAAGTAACAAAGGCTGGGTCCTAAATATTGGTATTTGACATATTGGAAGTACAGGAAGCTAGGGAAAAGGTGTTTATGTAACTCTGCAAGTATTTTGAGATGGCCATAGTTATAGTGTCAGAGAACTGTACAGCATGGACTTAGACCCTTTAGTACAACTCATTCATACTGACCAAATATCCTATATAAATCTAGGCCTATTTGCCAGCATTCGGCCCATATCCCTCTAAATCCTGCCTATTCATATACCCATCCAGATGCCTTTTAAATATTGTAATTGTACCAGCCTCCACCACTTCCTCCGGCAGCTCATTCCATACATGCACCACCCTCTGCATGAAAAGTTTGCCTCTTAGGTCCCTTTTAAATCTTTCCCCTCTCATCTTAAACCTCTGCCCTCTAGTTTTCAACTCCCCCACCCTGGGGAAAAGACCTTGGCTATTTACCCTATCCATCCCCTTCATGATTTTATAAACCTCTATAAGGTCACCCCTCAGCCTCCGACACCCCGGGGAAAATAGCCCCAGCCTACTCGGCCTCTCCCTATAACTCAAACACTCCAACCCTGACAATATCCTTGTGAACCTTTTCTGAACCCTGTCAAGTTTCACAACATCCTTCCTACAGCAGGAAGACCAGAACTGCACACAGTATTCCAAAAGTGGCGTAACCAATGTCCTATACAACCGTAACATGACCTCTCAACTCCTATACTCAGTGCACTGACCAGCAAAGGCAATCATACCAAAGGTCTTCGCTATCCTGTCTACCTGCGACTCTACTTTTCGGAAGTATGAACCTGCACTCCAAGGTCTCTTTATTCAGCAACACTCCCCAGGACCTTACCATTAAGTGTACAAATCCTGCCCTGATTTGACTTTCCAAAATGTGGCACCTCACATTTATCTAAATTAAACTCTGCCTGCCACTCCTCGGCCCATTGGTCCATCTGACCAAGATGCCATTGTGCTCTGAGGAGCCTTCTTTGCTGTCTACTACACCTCCAATTTTGGTGTCAAATACAAATGTACTAACCATACCTCCTATGTTCACATCCAAATCATTTATATAAATGATGAAAAGCAGTGAACCCAGCACCGATCCTTGTGGTACACTGCTGGTCTCAGGCCTCCAGTCTGAAAAGCAGCCATCCACCACCGTCCTCTGTCTTCTACCTTTGAGCCAGTTCTGTATCTAAATGGCCAGTTCTCCCTGTATTCCTTGTGATCTAACCTTACAACATTGAGGTGTAAAATCACTTTGGGATGAGATACGAAATAGCACAAGTAAGAAATCATTTGTGGGAGAAGTTTATGGGACTCTTCACTTAGCTGCACAGTAGAACAGAGGATACAGGAAGAAATATATGAGACTTGTAAGAAAGTTATTGCAATGGTTATGGGTGATTTTAATCTTCATATAGAATTCACAAATCAGATTGGCAATGGTATCCTTCTAAATTACTTCGTAGAGTTTATTCAGGACAAATTCTTAGAGGAGTGAATCTACTGCCAGCCAGGCAAAAACTTGGCAGCTGGAATATAATGTGGGAAAATGTGTGGTAGTCCACTTAGATAGGAAGAATATAAAAGCAAAATAGTATTTAAGTAAGGAAAGACTGCAGAAAGCTGCCACAAAGAAGGTTTAAGGGGTCCACCTGCATGAATCAAAAAAGTAAATGGACTGGTGATGTTTAATTCAAAAGAAATGGAATATAAAAATAAGAAATTATAACTAAAACAATAACTATACCAGGCACTAGTTAAGCAGTGGGCTAAATGGCCTATTTCTACTTTTATATATTATGATCATATGGTCTTTGGGGAGGCAATGGCCCAGTGGTATTATCACTGGACTGTTCATCCAGAACCCAGATAATGTTCTGGGGACATGGGTTCGAATCCCACTATGGCAGATGGTGGAATTTGAATTTGATAAATATCTGGAATTAAGGGTTTAATAATGACTGTTAATCCATTGTCGATTGTTGGGAAAAACCCATCTGGTTCACTAATATCCTTTAGGGAAGGAAACTGCTATGTAATTCCTACATGTAATTCCAGACCCACAGCAATGTGGTTGACTCTGAACTGCCCTCTGGGCAATTAGGGATGGGCAATAAATGCTGCCTAACCAGCGATGCCCTCATCCCGTGAATGAATAAAAAAAAGGAAGCAGGTTATTTTAAAGCTGGTAATGTGCAATGAGTGAAGATTAATGGCCAAATGGTAAAGAAGTTTCAATGCAATGGTGTGGATGCTTTTTTTTGAGGTTTGGGTGAAACCAGAGTTGAATCATGTGAAGTACTTCCTGCTGATTTGTCAGGAGCGATGGGATACAAGAACAAAAAATTAGGACCTAGAATGGCCATTCAGCTCCTCAAGCTTGCTCCACCATTCAGTTATATCATGATTAATGTAATTATAGCTTCAGTTCCATGTCCTGGTTCCACTTCATAATACTTAACTCTTTTGTCAATCAAAAATCTGCCTAACCCAGCCTGGAAACAAGGCGATGATCATAATATGATTAGATTTCACATTTATTTTGAATATGAGAAATGTTGGCACAAGACTAATTCTTAAACTTTAAATAAACAAGGGTATGAGACCACTGTTAGTTAAAGTGAGTTAGGGGAACAGGTTTAAAATAGGACAAGAGAAAACTAGCAAGCATTTAAGAAAATATTTACGAATTGCTAGCAAGATACTTTACATTGAGAAATACCATCCATGAGAAAGGTGCATTATCCATGGCTAAATGTGGAAGTTAAGGATAATATTAAAATGAAATAAAAAGCATATAATACTGCAAAGATTAACATTTGTCTTCGGGAAAATGTTAGAATCTATCATTAAAGCAGTAATAGCAGGACATTTAGAAAATCATACTATGATCAGGCACAACCAATATGACATTTTTTGAATGGGAAATCATGTTCGAATAACTTATTAGCAGGGAGGTGATGGCCTTGTGCTATTATTACTAGTCTATTAATCTAGAGACCCAGGTACTGTTCTGGGGACTTGGGTTCAACTCCTGCCATAGTGGATGTAAGTCTGGACTTCAGGGGTTGAAAGATCACCATGGAACCATTGTTGGAAACCCAATCTGGTTTCTTAGCATCATTTATGTCTGTTGTCCTTACCTAGTCTGTCTGACATGCAATCCCAGAGTTACAGCAATGTGGTTGACTCTTAACTGTCCTCTGGGCAATTAACAATGGGTAATAAATGCTGGCCAAGCCAGCAGACACCAGCATTTTGTGAATTAATTTAAAAAAAACAGCATCAGTGGTAATGCGGTTGAAAGCCTGGCACAGCAGAGTATGTTAGCATCTTTCACTCCTAACTGTTTCATTCAGAGCATGACTCCTGCCCAACTATAATTTCAGGAAGAGTTCAGAATCACTAATATCCTGTTTCTGTTGGATTGCATTGTTTCTGATCTGTTGTACTAATAAAACTATATACCAACCCTTAGCTTTCTTCCTTTTTTCTAGATCATGTGGATGTGTAACAAACACGTTTCACATGTTCTCAGTGGTCTGTGGATTGCATTTTTGTAGCATTAATTTATAACCGCTTTTTTGCTTTTAGATGTTCCCATTTAAAAATAATTGACAACATAATTTTATGCTTTAAACAAGATCAAAGTTTAGTTTTTTACACAGCTACTGCTAGATGTTCTTTAAGTAAAAGTTATAAGTTTGTTAGGTAGTAAATAGAAATAAAGAGATTGAAAATAGGCAAGAATAAAAGATACTTATAAAGACAAAAGTAAAATCAGTCTCCTAGGATTGTTGAAGATCTATTACATATTTGAATATTCTCTTTTCGCAGAGATGGTGTTGAAAATTTGAAGTCAGAATTTAGTAGCCGTGATGGCTTATGTAGTCAAATATTTGGAGGCTGCTCCCACAGGCAGACTGAGCAGAATAATTTCTGAGGGAGTGAGGGCTTCCTTGCTTTACTTTTATGATACAGCGGGTTGTGACGCTTGGGAACCCAGTTCAATATAAGCAATCCTTGATTTGGTTTGCTTCTTGTTGAGAACCTACCGTCCTTGACAATTTTATACAATTGCAATATCCTGAACTAAATCAACCCAATAGCAGAAGGCAAATTGGACCAAACCACTGCAGATGACCATTAGCATTTCTTGAGCCACAATATCTTGCCAAGGAACAGCCAATGCAGCAAGCACTAGAGAAGGAGAAACCTATAATAAAAGAGCACTTCATATAGGAATTGGGAGTCATATCAGGCAGTCAAGTGATTTAACAGGCTTCCTATAGTCCAATAAGATCAATATGGTCTGACATATTTCAAGTTTCTTTTCTGAATCTTCTAAGGCATGATCCTGGCCTGGAATACCTTACAGGTCAGAATTCCATTGTTGAACATCAGTATATGGCTAACACCCAGTATTATCAGGTTAAGGAAGGCAGGACCAGTGAGTAATCCTTTCAGTGGCTCCATCTTGCTGATTCCTCTGTCTTTTTGTTGTAACATCAGAATTTCCACACGCCCATGTCCCTGCAGAAATCTGATGATGAACTGTTTATGGAATATCCTAGACCCCTCCATCACTTTCGGTTAGGCTTTTGCCTTAAGATTGCACTAGTTCTGAAGAATTTTAGGGTAGTAGCGGAAGCATAGACAGATGGACACAACACTTAGCATAATTTATCCATCTTTGTTCCATATCTTTTGATATATTTATCTAAAAATTTTAATGATTTCAGCTTGAGAAATATCAGTTGTCTCAGTGTTTAGAGCCTTTTAGGATTAGACTTTCAGATTAACACTACTATTTACGTGAAAATGTCCTTCCTGATTTCTTTACGCAAAGTTGAAAATCTAATTTAAGTACAGTTATAACAATGAAATAGGAAATGGAACGTTATGTTAATAAGTTTTTGTTTGACTTTAAGGACACTATTTCAAAGTTCTAGGTGAATATATGTTAATTGTTGATGCCTAATCTATGTCTT
The DNA here is from genome assembly GCF_021869965.1 of Rhincodon typus. Classification (NCBI taxonomy): domain Eukaryota; kingdom Metazoa; phylum Chordata; class Chondrichthyes; order Orectolobiformes; family Rhincodontidae; genus Rhincodon; species Rhincodon typus. Next base: position 54,865,987 of record NC_063334.1, read on the forward strand.
GGTTTTTAATTTAATTTAATTCAATTTAAAACCTGATTCAGGTTCGTTCATGTTTGGGTTATCGCAGTGCAGTTAGAAATGTAATGTAAACTTAAAATCACACCTCTCAGAAAATAAATTGAATAAAATTAGAAATTAATTGAACTGGGCAAATACAAGGAAAAATCTAAAATGCTTTAAATCTGGCTCAAATTGAGCTTTTACATTAATTGTTTTTTACTTTGTTTCATTAGCAACTCTGAATTCATTATATATGCAATGTTGAATTTCTCAGTTATCTTCAAGGTATGTCAAAAGTTGAGTTCATACCACACTGGCTACATATTATTAACTTTACACTCGATTGTATTATCTTTGACCAGGCAGCGGATCATTCAAAGTCTACATTAATTAGTGATGAAGGCACTTTATTAAGTCAGTACATAGTCAGCACATTTCCTGTTTCAGACTGACTGCTGAATATAAGTCACCCATTAATGCACACTTAGTCATTTATTAGTATTTGACCAATTCTCAACTGCAGCTGTTTTGTTGATTTTCCATTGACTAAAAATTATTGTTATAAAGTATAATGTTGCATAGCTTTAGTAGACCACAACATGTTCTTTTACCAGAGCACAAAAAGATGACTTAAATCAATATTTTTCTCCAATTATTAGTCAGAGTCTATACATGAAAAATCTTTGTCCTTTAACAAAAAAATGAAACCGTGTTCAAGTAACTTACTTGAGTTTATGATAGCAGTGATGGTTGACGAAAGTAATGCAGTTGATATGATGTACATAGACTTCCAAAAGGCTCTTGATAAATACCACATGATAGACTTGTTTGCAAAGTCAATCTTCATGGACAATAGCAGTATGGATAGAAAGTTACCTGAATAACAGGAAACATTAGTGGACTGGAGGGATGTATATTGTGGTGTTCCCCAAGTATTGGTCCTCAAACTGCTCTTCTGGATCTACTTGGGTATGCCAGGCACAATTTCAAAATTTTGTAGATGATGCAATCCTTGGATTTATTCTGAACTATGAGGAGGATAGTGAGCAACTTCAAGAGTCAGGCTGCTGGTATGAGCAGAGATGTGGTTAGTGAAATATAATGCAGAGAAATGTGAATCAGTATAGTGTATTGAATGATGAGCGGCAATACAATATAAAGGATATAATCCTAAAGTGGTGAGGAATGGAGTAAGTGTGCTCAAATCATTAAAGATGGAAGGATACATTGAGAAAATGGTCAATAAGACATAAGGGATCCTGAGCTTTTGAAGTACAGGCATAGGGTAGGATCTTTTGGATAGTGGGATTTCCCTGTCTGCCACTAGCAACTTGATGCTTAGTAAAGCATTTATTGGCTGAAGTTCTGCCTCAGAGTGGCTGGCAGCTCAGTATTTCCATCAGTGCTAGTGGCAGTAATGGCCAGGTCTGGGACTACAGTCAGTTCCCAGATTCTAAGTCCCAGAGTTCAGGATTAGATAAACCCTGGAGGTCTCTCAGCAGCGAGGGGAGCTGTGGCTGTTGATTCTGAGGATGTGTCGTGGGGATCTTGATGGATTGTCTAGAGAATGATGTAACACTATCAGGGGGCAGGCCTCGGCTGATTGGTGGATATGCCTGATGTGGAAAGGGATCATTCAGAGAGTTGCCTGAGGTCCAAACAGAATGACCTTCTAGGCCCTCTCCTACCCCTGAACTTCTGCCAGCCTCAAAACTATAACTTTGTAGAACACAGTTCGGTCTCAACAGGAATATTGAGTCTGATTATTGGGCACTACCCTTTAGAAAGAATGTGATGACATGATACTTATGAGAGTAATCTCATGTATGAGGCATTGCAGTTACATGCATAGAAGTAAAAACTGAGGCTATTCTGTTCAGAGTAGAGAAGATTCAGTGGCGATTTCGCAGAAGTGGTTAAAATCATAAGGCACTGGATAGAGAAAATAGGGACAAATTATTTTCATTGGTGAAATAGTTGAGAACTAGAGGACACCATTTTAAGGGGAATGCCAAAAAAATCCGAAGGCAACTTGGGGAGAAATATTCTCATGCAGTAAGTGTTTAAGATCTGTAATGTACTGCCTGACAGTGTTCTAGAAATGGATTCATTCGTGGAGTACAAAAGGGAATACAAAAAATATAATGACTATGGGGAAAAATGTGAGGGACTGGGACAAGCTGAGTTGATGTTGCAGGGACCTTATGATATTGTCCTCATTTGCTGGTGTCAGAATGACCTGCCCTATTCATTAAATGGTTAGTAAGTGAAATGATTTTTGTCATACGTATGTGACATTACGCTGGGAATCAGTTGTTTCAAGAAACTTATGTGCATTCAACAGAAACCATATGGCAGCCGAGAACTTTCTTCCCAAATTATAAAATGGAACCCCACAATATGTTATTAAATCATAAATCACTGTTGTTATTTCTAAATGCAGATATAGTTATGAAGGATGGCAGCCTTCAAGTGGTGTTCCACAAGAGTCAGTGTTGGGACCACAACTTTTTTACTTTATACACAAATGATCTAGATGAAGGAACTGAGGACATTCTGGCTAGATTTGCAGATGATACAAAGATATGTAGAGGGACAGGTAGTATTGAGGACGTGGGGAAGGATTTGGACAGGTTAGGAGAGTGGGCAAAGAAGTGGCAGACACAGTACAACGTGGGAATGTGTAAGGTCATGCACTTTGGAAAGAAGAATAAAAACATGGACTATTTTCTAAATGGGGAGAAAATTCAGAAGTCTGAAGTGCAAAGAGACTTGGGAGTTTTCGTCCAGGATTCTCTCAAGGTAAACTTGCAGGTTGAGTCAGTAGTTAGGAAGGCAAATGCAACTCTAACATTTATTTTGAGAGGACTTGAATATAAAAGCAGGGATGTACTTCTGAAGCTCTATAAGGCTCTGGTCAGGCCACATTTGGAGTATTGTGTGCAGTTTTGGGCCCCATATCTCAGGAAAGATGTACTGGCCCTGGAGTGGGTTTGGAGGAGGTTCACGAGAATGGTCCCAGGAATGAAAAGCTTAACATATGAGGAATGTTTGAAGACTCTGGGTCTATACTCAATGGAGTTTAGAAGGAAGAGGGGGGATCTAATTGAAACTTACAGAATACCGAAAAGCCTGGTCAGAGTGGATGTTGGGAAGATGCTTCCATTGGTAGGAGACACTAGGACCTGAGGGCACAGCCTTAGAGTAAAGGGAAGACCTTTTAGAATGGAGATAAAGAGAAACTTCTTCAGCCAGAGAGTGGTGAATCTATGGAATTCACTGCCACAGAAGGCTGTGGAGGCCACGTCATTGACTACATTTAAGACTGAGATAGATAGGTTCTTGATTGTCAAGGGGATTAAGGGTTACAGGCAGAAAGCGGGAGAATGGGGTTGAGAAACTTATCAGCCATGATTGAATGGCGAAGCAGATTCAATGGGCTGAATAGCCTCATTTCTGCTCCTATGACTTATGGTCTTATGGTCAAAATAAAATGAAAATGCTGGGATCTGAAATTGGATATAGCAGAATCTGAAGAATGTATACATGGTTTATCAGTTTTGGGTATATACAGTGTTGTTTTGTGTCTCATTGTTACTACGTCGGGATACATTTCAATGTATCATTGCACGTGACTTGAGGGTATAAGGTCTTAGACTCCATCTTACGTCAGGATCAAGTGAAACATGGCATCATAAGAAAGATGCAACCGACAAGTTAGTATCAGCCCAAATGCTTATTAACTGGAATGTGTCATTTGCACATAAAAGCTAGCTGTTGGAATGTTTGAAACCACAATATCCACATGTAGTTTCTTATGTTACAAAGAATAACACAAATACTGTCACATACTCTTGGAGACAAAATCACATCATACTATTCTTTAGGACCGTGAACAGGTTGCAGCGAAAACCTTTGTGTCTCTTTTCCTTGTTCTGCTGCTGATAGATATATTTTATTTTTGTGGTGAAAACCCCTCAGCCCTTCCAGCATGTATTTGCAGTAACTCCAACTGAGGTTCAACAGAAAGGATGGATTTAAGGGTCAAGCTTAATGTTTAGATTTCCATCGGGCCTTTTATTAGACAGATTCTCCATCCATCCCTTAAAAGACCATTGATGGAGGACAGGACCACTGGGAGAGTGTGATGTTTTAACACCAGGCATTTCTGGGTACTTGATTTTCAGAGGTATTCTGGTGAGACTGGGCATACAAGTGTACTAAGGTTGCATGAGGTGCCCATCTTTTGGCCCAGATCAGTACTAGGAGTTGAGATTGAACAAAGTTTGGATCATACTTTGGCTACCTAAAACCGATGACTGAAAGGGCAAGACATGTCTTCTCTGGGGAGCTGCAAAACTGATTCATCCCTTGGGCTGGCACATGTCTGACAAGGCCTAAGAGGATGGTTGAGATACCCCTATGGGGGTATGGACACCTGCCTAGTCTGTGCAAATGAGCATTTTCCTGTTGACCCCACAAACGCGGATGTGATCAATATCAGAGATCGCCAGCACTTGTGCCCTGGAATGTGTGCAATAATTTTGATCTCCAATATTATTTCAGCTAGAATGTATGCTGGTTTAAGCAGATGCTGGAATTAACAGACCATGGGCTGGTGAAAATGAAGTTTCGTTCACACACACAATCAAATTCATCCTGAATGCTGTGTTCCAAACTATAAAATATCTGACCTATAAAATATCTGGAGCTGAAACGTTTTGATTGATTCTGTCATAAACTGGCTCCTCCTGTTTGCAGTAGCTCCTCTCAAATAGCAATCTCTTTTGCATTATATGACCTTCCATAATCCTTGAAAACAGATCCTTTATTTTTAAATACTTTCCAATATTTTTTCCATACATAATCTATGGTTTTTGTAAGTACCTTACAGCATTCAATGTTTATTCTCCCTTTAAAATATTATTCTACTGTCAAGTAATTTGGCAAATGCATTTCAACTCTGATTATATCCTCTACAGGTTAAACTCAGTCTGGAAAAGTATTCAGATAATTGAAAATTCAAATATCTAGTGATAAATATTTGATAATGACAAAAAAAAATCAATACTGCATGGGCCTAATTTTATTTTGAGGAGGGAAATTCTTTCTTTATTTATGGGATGTGGGTATCACTGGCAAGCTTAATATTTATTACCCTCCCAATTGTCCTTGAAGATGTGGTAGTGAGCCACCTTGTTGAACTATAGATGCTGTCCAAGTGTTCATATGCCTATAGTACTTTTAGAGAGAGAGTTTCAGGATTTTGATCCAGGAACAATGGAGACATAGTGATATATTTCTAAGTCAGGATGTTGTGGGAAATCTGCAGGTGGTTATGTTTCCATTACCTTACTCTTCTAAACTCTAGATATCATAGATTAGAGGTGCTGTCAAAGGAGTTTTAACTACGGTGTGTCTTAGTACACACTGCTAGCATTGTACATCGTGGGAAGAAAGAATAAACATGCAATATTGTGGATGGCGTGTTAATAAAGTGGCTACTTTGTCCTGCATGGTGTCAAACTCCTTGAATGTTGTTGGAGCAGCACTCATTCAGGCAAGTGGGGAGTATTCCATCACACTCCTGAATTGTGCCGCCTTAATGGTGGACTGGATTTGTGGAGTCAGGAAGTGAGCTGCTTGCTACAGAATTCCCACCCTCTGAACTACTTGTGCCACAGCATTTATATGGCTTGTCCAATTAAGTTTCTGATTAATTGTGACACCATAAAATTGTTCATAGTGAAATATTCAGTGATGATAATGCTATTTTATGACTCGGCGACTTGGTTAGATTTTCCTTGTGGAGAATGTCACTGCCTAACAATGTGGTGCAAATAGTACTTGCCCTTATCAGCATGAGCATGAATGTTGTTTACATCTTGCTGCATATGAACACCACTTCAATATCTGAGGCATGATGAGGAAAAACAAAAGAATTTAGTATAATCATCAGCAAAAAAGTTGCTATTTCTGAACTTATAATCGAGGGAAGATCATTGATGAAGAAACTGAATGTGGTTGGACCTAGGATACAACCCTGAAGAACTTCATGAGTGATACAGGAACATAGGATCTCGGAGTGGGAGTAGGCCTTTTGGCCCTTTAAGCCTCCTGTTCCATTAGTAAGATCATGGCTGATCTGGATGTAATTTCAATTCTGCTTTCCTGTCTGTCCTTCCACAATTCTTGACTCCCTTATCTCTCAATAATCTATGCAATTTAGGTTTGATAAAATTCAAGGATCCAGCCTCTATTATTTTCTGGGAAGCAAATTCTCTGATGACTCTCTGAGAGAAAAATAGATTTTTCTTACTTACATCGTAAAAGCATCTCATATTCTTAGACTGTGTCCCTTAGTTCTACTCTCTCCTACAAGGGGAAACATCCTCTAGAATCCATCATGTCAAGTCCATCCAAGGTTTTGTATGTTTCAATAGGATCACCTTTTTTATTTTTCTAAACTCCAATTGATATAGGCCTAGACTGTCCTATTTTCCTGTAAAGACAAGCTCTTCGATCCAGAAAATGAATTGTGTGAACCTCCTCTAAACGGCTTCCAATTGAATTATATCAACAGCTACAACTATCTTCCTTTCTGCTAAGTGTGACTAACAGGCCGCAAAGAACTTTCCCTGATTCCCAAAGACTTAAATTTCGTCAGGTTCATTGAGGCCACATTTGGTCAAATGATTAAGATCAAGGACAACTACTGTCAGCTCATCTCTGGAATTGCAGTCTTTTCAGCCTTCATCCAAATATGGGCCAAGAAGTCTGGAGGAAACTGAGATTTAATGAACAGTTTATTGCTGAGTAAATGCTACTTGATTGCACTGTAAACAATACAAATCACTTAGCTGCCAATTGAGAGTAGAATGATGGAGGCAATAATTGGCTACATTGGATTTCTGCTTTTGTATGTGGGCAGGATGTATCTGGACAATTTTCTAGACAGTTCAGTCAGTGTCTGTGAGTAGCTATACTGGAACAGCTTAACTAGAAGCACAGCCAGCTCTGGAGTAAAAGGATTTCAGCACTACCCGATGAGATGCTATTACAATCCATAGCCTTTACTTTATTCCTTTAACTCAACATGAAATAAATTGAGATAACAAGGTGTAGAGCTGGATGAACACAGCAGG
>NC_063334.1:54873531-54889094 GCF_021869965.1 Rhincodon typus
ATCTCAGATTCTCCAGCATCTGCAGTTCATACTATGAATGAAATAAATTGAGTTGGTTGAAGAATAGCTTCCATGATGGTGATGGTTGAACTTGTCTTTATCCACAGATTTTCAAAGAGCTTTTGCACAGGAAGTACTGTGAGCCAACCATTCAAAAAGCACATACATTCCGCATGCACTATTGGGGTCTTATGAGGGCAGGGTAAAAAAATCTGTGTCTCCTTAACTTACCAGATTGGAAAAGTAAGAATGAGGACTTTATGTATTAATATCCCTAATAATTAAAGTTGAAAGAATGCAACTCCATACTCCATTTTTTTCAGGATTGGAGAGGTTGCTTAACAGCAATTAAAACTTGCAGCACTTTTAAAAGGTACTCAGACTAGAATGGTCAAGCCCTAACCTTTCTTCAGGAGTTAAGTTCATCCCTCTGAGTTACATACAGCAGCTTCTTGAAATTTAATGTACTTGACTGGTGAGTCAGGTGTGAAATGTCATTTTTGGGAGGCTTTTCGAGAAGCAGAGAAACTCAAACTGCAACAGTGTTTAATCAGAGTTGCTCTTCAATTTGAGCATAACTACTAATCAGTGCTTAAAGCTTCACCAATTTCTTTTAGCAAAATCTGACTGAATGCATCGTTAAAATGAGAGAGAAGAAAAATAATCAAAAATCACAAACGAAAGGATATTTTGCTGTCTTCCCTTCTGCCGTTTGGAGTCAGGGAGGGGATTGAATCACATCAAGATGTGACGTGTGGTAACCCCCACCACCTTCCTTCCTCCGCTTCAATTATGTCTGTGACAGGAAGGCAATAACAGCTTTCCCATGCCACCACCAATTGAGACCCTTGAGTGGACAACTTGTGCCTATTTTAGGGTCTCTTCATACTGTCACTGGGTGGGCCTGCAGCAGATGAGTAGAGCATGACATGTAAAATTGTGTGGATTGATTGTGGTTTTGTGGAATAGAGAAATCTCTTGTTTGAAAGCCCCATATCTGACATATATGGTGCGAGGAAGGAGGAAGAGTCTGCTGAGATCTGTCCCCATGCTCTTGTTGCAGACCCTTCCACACCTATCTCCTCAGTGACCTCATCCCATCTCTCATCATCACCTCCATCTAGTCTGGGTTTCTCCGTGACTCTGGTCCTCTGGTGAGCATATTTTTGGCAGTGCAGAAAGACTGCAGCATTCTGAGGTGCACAGTGATCCAGGTGTTCTGCTGTATGAGTCACAAGATGTTAGTATGCAGGTACATATGATAATTTAGAGGACTAATGGATTATTAGTTTTTATTATGAGAGGAATTGAACATAAAAGTAAGGATAACCTAAAACGATGATCTGTGGTTGCTGTAAATCTGAAACAAAAACAGAAACTGCTGGAGAAATGCAGCAGTTCTAAAGAAGGGTCAGTGGACTCGAAATGTTAACTCTGCTTTCTCTCCTCAGATGCTGTTAGACTGGCTGAGTTTCTCCAGCAATTTCTGTTTTGGTTTTAAAAGTAAAGATGTTGTGCTTCAGTTATACTGGGTATTGATGAGACCATATCTCAAATACTGTGTGCAGTTTTGGTCTCCTTCTGAATGAAAGATGTAAATGTGCTAGAGCATGTTTACTAGGTTGATACCTGGAATGAGTGGGTTTTCTTATAAGGATAGTTTGAATAGGCTGGGATTGCTTCTACCACAGTTTAGAAGAGTGAGGGATGTATTAATTGAAGTGCATAAGATCCTGAAGAGTCTTGTAAAGATGGATGTGAAAAGACATACCTTACTTTTTAAGCTTGGAGATGAGGAATTTTGTTTTCTCACAGAGGGAGAAGAACCAGAGATGCACAGAGGTCAGTATTGAAGCAGTACAGATATCTCTCAGGATTGTAGAATTGAAGGAGATGACAATAATAAGGAACAGTGAGGCCATGGATGGATTTTGGAGCTCCCTGCTTTAGTGGAAGTGATGTAATTGACTACCTTTAAAGTGGTACTGGATATACTCTTGATAGGTACAGGAATCAAAGGTTAACAGAGGTAAATGTAAAGATTGAATTCAAAACACAAATAGATTAGCTGGAATCTTATTGAATGGGGAGTAGACTGAAGGGGCTGAGTGGCCTATTTCTGCTCATAATTTGTACATTTCTGTGTTCATGTGTTCAGCCACTGTCTTCTAGAGCTGCTGAGCAAAAGACATGACTGCACAACCACCCAGGGTCCAGATCACTTAAATAGTCTGCTGGTGACCTTTCAATTTTCTGATTGGCTCATAACATGGCCGACTTTCCCAGGTGGCAGTAGTATAGGTCAGTGACTTTTCTCTGGTTAGAAGCTCAGGTCCAAAAATTTTCCCCCATAATCTCCATTTAAACCATCCAACAAATCCTACTATAAAGAAGCTTTAATTCACCCTTCCTAACCATCATCTGTCCTTGAAATTCTCATTTTTATCCACAAATCCCTCCCTGCCCTCACTGTTTCTGAGTATTGCACTTTCCTCTATTCCTATAACCCTCAAAGACATCTGCAGTGCTCCAATTCTGGTACTTGTATTTCAATTTTAAATTATTCTCCAATAGGTGCCTCTCCACCACTCTCATTTTTTTTTCTTTCTTTGGGACACCTATCTTGTTGACCAAGATCTTGACCCTCTCCCTTAATATCTCCTTACATCCAATGAAATCTCCCTATCTTTAATTAAATATAAAAGAAAAGCAAAGCTATCATAATCCCATACTCTCATTAGAGAGAGATTACTGGTGGTGGTTTAACCTGATGGCCGCTACACCTCATGTGAGGGGAGATGTTGAGAGGGAGAGCCCTTAATGGCAACCTCAGCTGAGGCAGGAATTGAACGCAAGCTATTAGTACATTTGGCATTGCAAGCTAGTTAGTTAGCTAAATGAGCTAACCAACCCTCAGTTAATGTTGGGATGACTGAAGCCATTGTTTTCAGTTTCCATTCCAAACTTCATTTTCTCTGGCAACAATCTATTATTAAGCTAGTCCTGTCACAACATTGGAGTCACATTTGATCCGAAGATGGGATTCCGACCATTTAATTCCACCTCTGTAACATCACCTGACCTTGCCCCTGCCTTAGCTCATCTGCTGCTGAAACACTCAATCATGCCTATACACTGTAGTCAGTTCTGCCATAACGCGATAGCTGCGTTATTGTGCAACATCACGTTATAGAAAAATCGTGCTGTAGGAATAACAGGGCCTGTGGGAAAAGTAGGGTTAGGGGCAGACCACCAAAAATAATCACTCAAAATTGCTCAAAAATCTCTCAAAAGCCTAACACAAAGGATAACACAGTTTGAATAAATGTTTAATTCATATCTAATAATGAAATAAAAGTAATTTTAATACTTTACATTGAAAAACTGTCAAGGTGACTTGATCGTGAGGAGGTTATACAGTTCATCTCACAGAAAGCACTCAACGACAAAGCTCGCAAAATGATCACGTGATGTCAGCATGGAGACACTTTTGGTGCTAACATTGTACGTATTCACAACAAAGCCCGTGAAACTATTGTGATGTCAACATGTACTCCTCTACGCACCGATGGAATCACGTTATAGCCAACACAAGTTCGCATTTTAGAAATATCTTTCCCCTATTCGTCAATCGCATTACAGCCAATTTGTGTTCTCAGAACACGCGTTATAGCAGATCTGACTGTATTTCAAGACTCAACCATTCCAACACTTTCTTGGCTTGACTTCCACGCTTTATCCTCCATAAATGTGAAGTCATCTTCAACTCAGCTGCTTGTGTCTTAACTTGCACCAGCTCCCCTTCCCTTATTATGCTTCTCCTTGTATTGGCTTCTGGGCATTCTCGTCTTCATGTTCAAATCTGTCTATGGGCTAGGCCCTCTCTATCTCTGTAATCTCCAAAATCCCTGAACTCCTGTAATTCCAGCTTCTTGCTCATTTACAACCACTGGTGGCCTAGCCTTCAGATGCTTGGGCCCCAAGCCCTGAAATTACTCCCCCCACCATACCTCTCTGCCTCTCTATGACACTTTCCTTCTTTAAGGCACTTCTTAAAACCCATCTCTTTGACTAGGCTAGTGGTCTTCTGCCTAATATCTTTTTATGTGACTCGATGTCATGCTCGGTTTTATAATGCTCCACTGAAGCACGTTAGGACATTTCATTATGTTAAAGGTTCTACACAAATAAGAAATTGCTCTTGTGGCTTGGTGTTTCTTTATGCCTGCTTTGATCAGGGAATGAGCTGACAGCCTTTGAATGACGTCCAACCATTAAGATCAATTGGGCCTCCCACGGAAACTTTCAGATGGCATCTTTTATGTTCCAATGAAACTTAAATGTTCCCTTAGGAATAAACCTTGTGGCCCTATTTTTGTAACACTTCCAAACTTTGGAAGTTTCCCTTGTTTCTTGGTAAAAAAATAGCGCAGTATGAATAATAAAACAAGTAATGGATCTCTGAGTTGAATATATATCTTTCGCCAAGAATTCCTCTTAGCAGATCACAAATATGCTTTGTGAATCACCTTTTGTAATTATGTAAATGAGAATAATATATCCAAAATGAAAGTACATCTTTTCATAGTAACTTTTATGCATTGCTATGATTTAGGAGCAATTGTCTATATGCAAAAAATCGACAACTTTATAAAGATGTTATGTGTCACTTGGCAAGGACCAAGATATGAAAACAATATGAATATTTTTCTAACTGCACAATATCCGTAAAACTCATGCAATAACTGGTAGAATGATAGCTCAGGTTACACCCAGTCCATTTGTATAAAGTCTGTTGAAAACATCTGTTCTCAGCTATGCATCAGGGGGTTAGGAGTTCAAGCTTCAATAAGAAGGTTTGAAAATGTACCTAATAACGAATCCCTCGTGGCCTGGGAAGAGGGAACTGCACTGTCAGAAACAATGGCTTTTAGATGAGTTTTAATATGAGATTCCACATTCCTGTTCAAAAGGACTATAAAGATTCCATGAAATTAACCATAAAGAGTGCATTTAACCCCAAAGTCCCAGTGAATATTTCTGGCAGAAAACCTGTGTGTCTCACCTAGATACACAATGAAAATAAAAATCAAATACCTAAACCTTTTTGAATATTCACCAGTTCCATATGGAAATCAAATTGATCCGAACTTTGGTGCAATTAGAAAGGGGAGGTGAACAACATTCACATTTCTCAATTGTAATTTGGCAGCAACTTTCCCTCCAAGCCATTCACCATCCAGACTGGGAACATATTTCCAATCACTTCAGTGTCACTGGATCAAAATCCTGGAACTTCCTAATGACATTGTGGATCTACCTACACTAAATGGACTGCAGGATTCAAGGCGGCAGCTCATCACCACCTTCTCGAGGGCAATTAGTGATGGACAATTATTTTTAGGCTAATCAATGGCACCTACGTCCCATGAATAAGAGAAAACATCTGGCAAAGACGTATTAAATGCAGTTAACTACAACAATTGGGTCTAGCTTACCCAGCTCATTCAGAAATTGTACAATAATTGCAATGAGAGTTTCATTGCTGAACATAGAACAACGTGAACTTAGGCAACTGATATTTACTGAATTCAACAGGAAAGCTTTGGACTTGTCCATTCTAGAATTTTGCCAAACAACATCTCTGGGACTGAAAATGAACTTTTACAAATATGCAGTCTCATTCTTTCAAATTTTAATTGTAATTGAAAATTTTAAAAAAAGTAGGTTTTGGCCCAGTGGTAGATTTTTCATCTGGTGTATGAAGTGTCCCATGCCATTGATTCTTATTGATAATTAACTTATAAACCAAAATTTAATTATTGGATTTAATTATAGTCTATATTTAGCTTTTATATAAAAGACTGAGTGCTCTGACCGGTAATCATGTATTCTATATTTCTCAGAAGTGTTGAAAAACCACTGGAAAATTTCATATAAGACATTATGACAGAGTTTAAATTAGAATATGCCATTCAATTTATATCTCTTAAATCTGACCCATTTCCCCCCTATTATCTAGGGATTCAGGCAATATCTCTTCATAACTCTAAGCAATGGGTAAGCAATAGACAATTAAGGGCTCTTCTGGTGCAGTGGTAGGGCCCTACCTCTGAGCTAGGCAACCTGGGTTCCAGTCCCACCTCTTCCAGAGTTGTATAAGAAGATCCTTAAACAGGTTGATATTAAAAAAAAGCAAAGATTTAATACATTAAACATTACCTTTCTACTCTGTTCAGCTCTAAACCTCTGATCTCCTCCTGAAAGGAGTTTCATTTTGGACGGTGTGAAAAGAATAATAGTGAAAAAGCAATTATTTTACATCTCTCCTAATTTTATTTTTATTAACTTCATTACCTTCCAGACAATTGTAGATCCCTCCTCAGTCATGATCTCAAGCTGACCCTCACCACAATATTGGTTTCCTGTGTAATCCTGAATTGATCTTCAAACGCCAAATTCACTTGTCCCCAAGGTTGCCTATTTTCTCCTTTGCAATATTTTTCTTGATCTCAATCTTTCAGCTGACAAAATCTTTATGTATTCATTTAGCACCTGAAGACTTGACTACTCGAAAGTTCTTTTTAATAACCTACCATCTGTCACCTTTCATAAAACTATGCAAAATATGTTCTACGTTAAATAATATCATGTTCTACATTAAATCCCAATTGCAATACTCATTCTTTTCCTCATAAATCTTAATTCATTCCCATTATCATTTTAAATTTAACATCTCCCAGAGCCCTCTACTTAACCACCCCTACATAGATATTTGTGGCTTCATGGAGACTCCACAGTCTATTCAAGCTGCCGCTGTGAACCCAGATCTGGAAGTCCTATTCCAATTTCTGACTGATCCTGATAGGGCAACGGGGCGGGATGTGGCTTACATATGTGGGAAACCTGAACTCGGGAGACTCATTTAAACCCATGCTATGTTCAATGCTTCTAAAGGTTGGATAAGGTTATTTAAATACCCTGCCATAAGAAAATAGGAAAAAAAAAACTTCTGTGCTTGCATTTTCAATAGCTGTTTGATTACTACAATGTGCATTGTTATTGCTTAGCTGTAACTACAACTTAACATTATCATAGTGGGGCACTTTAAAATCACATTCATTGACAGCTCCAACTTATTATAAAGGATTAAGGGCTTGAGGAGATGTAGGTACATTGAATGAGCTTTCATGAATGTGTATCTTTTTCATATAGTTTAGTCTGTCACAGATATTTATGACCTTATTTTGTTTCATCCCTGCATGGTCCTGAGATCTACATATGGTAGATATTGGATGAGTTGGCATGGAGGGTGTAAGGTAAAGGATGGTGTACACGGTTCATGAAATGGCTAGAGAGAGATGGAAGTAGGTTGACGTATTGGCTATAAGAGGCCACAAGGATGCTTATAACTTAGCATAAGTTGACACTAAATTGATACAGGGGCAATAAGAATCCAGGGTGTAGGTTAGGAGAATATATTGGCATTCAATGAACATAGGCTACTGTTGAGTGTCTGAAGGAGTTGAGACGTGAGCCCTAGAGGTCATAATATTTAACAAAACAGTTACAATGGAATACCACAGAACGAGGCCTTTAGACTAGACCACCTCAGCACTCATCAGCTCCTGTGCTCAGCTCCAATTTGCATTTGAGGGTGGTGGGCCTGCATCTGTCACACATTCACAACAACAACAACAAATTTGCCTGCCCCTGGAAAACTGAAATCAATAGATTTTTGCTCAGCAGAGGTAGCATGGGTTACCAACAAATGCATGTAGTTGCAATTAAGATACCAAATCCTTTAAACTGATTGAATGGCAGAACAAGCTGGAGGGACAATCTTGTTCCTATATAAAATCTAAAAAACACGTTTACCTTTTGTAACTGGGAGATGACTGAGTTTTATCTAGTGAATAAGTAAAGCCATCATAATCACTGCTCTGTCAATTCACCTGATTGTGTAAGAAACAACTTAATGCTGTGAGTTACAGGTTACCTCATTTACCTTCAATTTGCCTTTGAGAAGTTGATGGAATAAGTATGCATAACTCATGAATTTTAGGATCCCAAAAGGTTTAATTTTTTTCATTATATGAATGGATAGAAGACAATAAATGTCAGGTCCTGAATAACATTCCCAATGTTCAGCAGAGGTAACTAATTTGAGTTCATGATAATGTTTCTTGAAAAGTTCCTTACATTTATGAAAATTGTTCCTATTATTGATTATAAATTAACAAATAATGAAATTTTATGGGTTCTTGAATTTAAATGATACACTTTGTGGTCCATCTGAATGAATTTAGCAGTGTACATTGTTACTTATTTATCGATATTTAAAAAATTGCAAATTACAATTTTGAAACTCCAGTACTGCTACTAATGATACTTTTGGCAATCTCCCCCATTGCAAAGATGGCCATTCTACAACTTCAGTTCAACTGAAAGTCTGCTGATTTTTCTAAGTATGATCTTCGTGGAGTTGACGGCTATATTCTGGAGATAAAGTCAAAAATTTTACGGTATTCTTTCCACCCATGTGAATTGTTAAGTGCCTTTTTATGACTAGGAATCAAAAGGTTGCAGTTGTTGCAACTTTTCCAAATTGGGCAATGATTCAAGGTCGTGCCCTTTGGGGAACTAAGCACTGGCCTCTTTTGTTTCTGGATATAGTTACCAGTCTGAAATTTGATTGACGAACATTCAAATACATAAGTTCTCTTCTTTGACTGCATCAGTTATTTATCATTTAAAGTACCTTTGATTGATCTGGCGAGAAGCAACGACATTGTTGCTAACTTTCCAAAAAAACTGAAATAAATAATGCTTGGCTTTATACAAAAACAAAGTAAAGATTTATAAATGTAAGAATAAGTCAGCTTAAAATATTACCAGTCCAATGCAGTTTGGGAACATATTATGAACTATTGTGATTAGAACTGGCATATCCACATAAATGTCAACGCGTGTCTAGCCTAACAGGATTGTATTACTTTCATATTTTAATAAAGATCTAGTTTAAATATTGCACTCTTTTATTGTTATTTTTTTAAAAAAGCGGTGAAAAACACTTGCCAGGTTTGACCTTTTAGTATAACATTAGGGACATGAAGTTAATCAAAAATCACCTTTGGGAAATAAACTATGACGGCCCTCTCAGGATAGATAATATGGCAGGATCAAAGATAGGCTGGAGAAATAGCTTCAAAACAGTTGTTCAACTAGCATAATCATGAATAGCAATACTCATTGGCAAGAAATCAGAAAAAAATGTTAATTTTAGAAACCAACATAAATTATTGATTTCTCCTTAGACAAGGGCATAATTAATCTCATTTACTGAGGTCTTACGACCATTTGTTGATTTATTAAATGTGTAATCTGTACAGAATTAATTTGCGATCAAGTCTGTCATTGCACAACATTAATGCAACAAAGTTTTAGGATAAAGGAGAACTGGTCCAGTGACAACCACTAGAAGAAATATTTGTCATGTTTTGTACACAAATATGTTTTTAATAATTTCATATATTTGAGCGTTTATACACATTCTATGATAAGCAACTGCTTTAATACTCCATTTTCTAGTGTTATTTCACTTTCTTCAGACGGTTCAGTTATAAACTGTTATAAACTCTTAACAGTGGAGATGTTCTGCAGTAATAGTTCAAATGGAGATAATGAAGAAGCTTGGCACTAATGAATGTAATGAGGACATAGTTTATCCTGTGCTCTGCTGATACGCCAACATGAGTAATGTTGAGTAAGATACAGAGTGAGGTGTTGGTTGCGGGCAGTCTAGTTTGAGAGGTATCTGACAATGTCACAGGGAACATTATGCTGAGGTGTCGCAGTAAGGAGCCTGACATTAGAAGTGCCAGTTAAAATAGATGGAAAAAGTGTGAAGATTAATTACCATTAAAGTAACAACATAGTCCTGTAAATGTTCAAACTATATGTCATTGTAAAGACATTAGGAGAGAGCATAGCGGAATGGTAAAAGATATGCGGAAGGTGACTATGGATAAATTTGACAGATGGAGCTGGATTCTGTCTGCTGATAGAGACAGAAATGGGACCAGGAGTGACAAAGAGATTTTTTGTAGTACTTTCAAACATATAATGCCTTCTCACCTGCATGCCTCTGAATTCACACTGCATTGCACATGAAAAACTGGACACATCCCCACACATGTATCTGAAGAGGGAAAAAAAAAGGTGGGAATGCAATTTGAAGGTGGCTTGAGTTTCAGAATTTGCAGCCAAGCCCACCTATCATTTCCTGAGCCAGAGACAAAAACTCATGTTCTGACTTTAAACTGTACAAAGCACCAAGTTTGATTTTCGGTATGTTCTGATTAAATTCATTGCAGCATTGGAAGATGATAAAATTAACTTTAGCATCCCTGGATGAAGGGTGAGAAAATTCAATCTGGGATCCTGCTTCTGACCTCCATGAGCAATATACATTATACGTTTTCTTTAGTGCAACAAAGCATCTAAATGTGCTTCAGAGAAGCATTATAAAGCTAGCTACATAAGTCAATATAAGGGCAGATGAACAAAATTTTGTTTAAAAGCGCAGGGTGGAATTTTGTGTCTTCCCTTTGAGTCTCTGAGTCTTTAAAAAGTATTAAAACTCACTTTCCAACACCTTGCTGTTCTAAAGAAGAGTCATCCCAGACTGAAAACATTAACTTTGCTTCTCTCTTCACTGATGCTGCCAAACTTGCTGAGTTTCTCCTGCATTTTCTATGTTTGTTGCTATATTGTTTGCTCTAATAAAGAACTGTGATAAATACGTCAAACAGAATTTTTAGAATTTTCTGAACATCCTGCAACTTACCTCCTTAATAAGGAATTGTAGAGTTTTCCCAAATACTGATGTTAGACTAACTGACTTATAATTTCCTGTTTTCTGTCTCCCTCATTTCGTGATTAGGGACATTCTATTTGCAGTTTTTTTAAAATCTGATGGGACCTTTTGGTAATCAAGGGCACATTTAGAGGACATACTTGAACTACTCTCTTTACTCTGCATTGCTCCTTGCATTCTATCATAGTGCCCATTTTTACCATGAATATTTAACTATGAACATTGAACTGTTTTATTCCATTGCCCCCGCGCCCCCCCATGGATTTGTAATGTTATCTCTGTTTCTCATTCCATAGCTGCTGCAAGACCTATAAGTTTCTCTGGCATATTTGATTTTGTATTGAATTTACAGTAGTTTGCTTTTTTTTTTGAAGATTGCTGCTCTCCCTGCCCAGGTTTTCTCCTCGAAACAGCAGGCTATTGCTCATTAATTGTACCAGAAAGTTTTCTTCTCTAATTGTTCACTGTGTTCTTGGAGTTGTTAACATTTCCTCGAACTGATTTTTTTTCCTTCAACAGTATATCTGTGTTATGTCACTTGGGCAAGAACCTTGGTTGCTTGATGTTTGTAAATCTTCTGCAAGGTTCTCACGTTCAGCCTGCCAAGTTTAGTTGTGGTGTTTGTCTGCTAATGGCTGAACTTGTACTTCAGTAATTTCGCTGAGAAAGGCTGAGCCAATTCTTAAGTTTTGGTTTGTTCAAATTCATTTCAAGGTTCAATGTTAAACTTTGCTAAGGCAGTCTCTGTCTCCAGAAACACAGTTTTTGGTTTTGTAGACTTTTAGCTGAAATGACTGTCTTGTTCCCATGGCTTGCTCATGGGTTTCTCTTCTCGCTTCCAATTGCAGAACAACTTCACTTTTTGCACATTGACATGGTCCAATTTGAACTTAATGATCTGTTTTTTTTGTCTGAATATCTTTTTATTTAGCAACTTGGAATTGTCGTACTCTTGATGCGCCTCTTCAGAGCACTGTAGGTTTTTGTAAAGGTCTGATGCTCACATTGATGTTCTTTATGAATGATTACAAAGAGGCCTCTGTCTGTGCATATCTGGCTCCATAAACGCTACTTGAATGAATCTCCTTTGAAGCTCTGAGACCTCTATCTTGCATGATTGAAGATTCCTTTCCAACTTCATATTCTAGCAATCTCAAATGTTGTGGCCACTTTGCTAGCTGCAAAAATTTTGAAGCTTCATTTGCTTTCATTTATAGTTGTCCAATTATGAGGTTACTTTCTTGCCACCCAGCAGTTATTTGGTTTTCTATACCGGGGAGAACTTCTTCTTCTGAATTTTGTTGGCAAGTTCTGAGCTATAACATTACTTCTTCTTTATGTTCTTCAAGAAAGGGTGGATGCAATTTGGAAAAAGCAGCTGGTTTTTCAGGGACCACCTAAACCTAAAGATTCAAGAATGTCCAAATTTTCTGATTTTGGTAAATAAACTTGTGTAATTGTTTTCTTCTCTGTAATTTTATACTGAAATAATGAACCACTGACCAAAATGCTCTCCAGTGGCTGGTCATTGTCTTCTTTGTTGTCTTCTTACCCTCATTGAGAGATATGGAGGATCTTCTTACAGCACAAAAATGGCTGGAGTATCTTCAATGTTTGCCACCCAAAGCACATATTAAGCTATGCAAACAACCCGCAGATTATAATAATTAGAAATCATATACAAGATCTCTATAACCTCTGTTCCATTGTAACCAAGTGTAGCATACCTCTGCCCCCTCACCTTGCTTTCATTACCATCCTGAGCCCAAAGATGAATGGAAAATAGCCAAGGATTCTTGGTCTCATTCTAGCATAGCATCCAAAAGGATCAACACCCACACCCCTCACCCCACATGATTTTTCTAATTTTAAATCAGCTTTCTTGCTACTTACCTGAGCGTTTGTGTACTGGATTTTGTTCTGTGTGTCTGCACCAACAGGGATGTCAAATTCCTACTGTGGGCCTGTCACATTCTTCCCTGTAAAGAGTTTATTCTGCCCCTCCGTGTTCTCTGCTGCTGGGACTCCCACAGACCTAAGTGGTCTGTGTTTAATTTTCTGTGCTATCTCTGCAGCTGTATCCTGCTGTCTATCTTTGATCTCATCATTTTCTATAAAACTGGCTGATGGAGCACTTCATGGCTTTGACTGCACCGTGTTCCTTCACACACTTGTTGTTAATGTAATCACTGAGCGCTAACTTTCAATTTTTGTAGCACGTTACTTACCGTAGTTGTTTGAATACTCTGTTGTTTACCATGTAACCTGTTGTTTACCATGTAACCTGCTGTGGATCATCTCCTACATTTTCTTCAGCTCCTGCACTGACTTTCCCATTTTGTGGTTGGTGCCTAGATGTACCCTTAAGTCTGTTATTAGCTGGTACCTATTTTTACTGAGCTACATTTTGGGTATTTCCATCACCTCTGCGTTTGGATCCCTGGGCTAGCATCTTGGTTTCATCTGACTGAGTTTCACTTTAGGCTTTTACTGCCACATTTGGTTCCCAGGTCTGGTCATAATGCAACCATATAGAAATGTGAGATATAAAACTCTCGTGAGTGAAGATTGCTTTATTGAATAGTATTATACACAGGGTCTGGTTAGAGAGGACATCTTGCTTGGAGCCCTACAGACCCAGGCTCCAGTTTCATGTGATCTGAAATCACTATTGCTCCTTTTGCACATGCTACACTTAGGTGACAGGTAATATTCCATTTACACTCTGTGCTGTGAATTTTCTAGGGCTAGAAGTTTGGGTCCCATTAAGGTTAGGAACAGAGATAGGCTGGAGAGGAAAGGAAGTGGGGCTGGAAATACAGGTAAGGCCGGTGTTTTAATTTTGTCAGTTTTTGCCCTTGCTGATGTCAGCAATATTCACCAGGGCTGAGAAGGGGTGGGACTATAATGCCACCTCTTCAAAATTGATTAAAATGCTTCATTAGCTTGTTTGTTGGGGTGAAGGTCGGAATTTTAACAGAGATTCATATGTTGTACATACTGTCGGCTGCTTTGTGGCTGAAGAGCAGTAGGTGCTGAGTGGTGCAGCTAATCACAGCTGCCTCAGGGAGTTATTAGGTCCCATTAGATGGTGAGGCAAAGGGGTGTCAGAATTTGAAAAAGGGGCCTTTTGGGGATCAAGAGGGCACCAAAACAGAGGCCAGAGCGGGTACACAGTTATAATGTTTGAAATACATTTAGATGAGTACATGAATAAGAAATGTTTGGAGGGGTGAGGGCAGGTGGGACTAGTTTAGTTTGGGATTATGGGTCGGTGTGGACTGGTTGGACCGAAGGGTCTATTTCCATGCTGTATGACTCCTTAACTTGTAAGGGAGGTACAGTTGTCACGTGTTGGGCTCAGTGGTGAGGAGGATGAAGACTGTAACCAATGAGCAGCAGAAGGAAAAAAGGAGAGGAAATTGGGGAACAAGAAAGCTATATCCACAGTTCAGAATTCAGCCAGTTGAATATAGATGGCTGAGATTTTTTTGTTGGAGGGTACAGGCCTCCAGAAGCTGCAGTTATCTAGATACAGATGTCATGGGATGGGATTGCAAAAGAGAATCACTGAGCAGCAATGGTTAATGTGTGATGAAGACAAAGTCCTTCAAAAGGTCAATGATCACGATTTCAGAGAAAATGATATAATTTACCTCAAACCTGAGTAAACTGATGTCTCTGGGTATTTTGAGAATATCAACTTCCATGAATAAAATTTTCAGTTGCTTGGAACCTCAAACATTCCAATCAGTTGAGGCTTCGAACGTTCAGGCTATGGCTGTGTAGATTCCAGATGCCAACATCTGTACTTAACCCCAAACTGATTGATAGATACTTTGGCATTGGCTTTATATTTCAGCACTGATATGTGTGTCAGTTCAATCCAGTACGCTGTTAGAAAGGAATTTTTTTTAACATTTGTTCACAGGATGAGGGCATCACTGGCTAAACCAACATTTATTACTCATCCCTAATTGCCCAGCAGGTAGTTAAGAGTCAACCACATTGCTGTGGGTCTGGAGTCATATGTAGGCCAGACCAGGTAAGGATGTCAGTTTCCTTCCCTAAAAGAACATTAGAGAACCAGATGGCTTTTTCCCGACAATGGATTCATGGTGATCATTAGATTCTTAATTCCAGACATTTACTGAATTCAAATTCTACTGTGTGCCGTGGCAGGATTTGAACCCAGGTCACCAGAACGTTATCTAGGTTTCTGGATTAACAGTCCAGTGATAATACCACTAGGCCATTGCCTCCCCCTAATGTAACTGTCCTGTGCGAATGATGGTGGCAAAAAGAAATGTGGCATTGAGCACTTAATTCAAAATGCTTCCCAACCCAGGTCAATAGCTGGCATGTCCTTTTCTTTGCTGGTGGCCAAGCCTGCCACTGTACAGTTACAGGTGGAGCAGTATCAGGCAAGGCCCTCACAAGCTTCCAAACCTAGTGAACATCAGTCAAGATCAATTCAATCGTTAGCGCAGAGATTTAGGTACAAAAAACAGAAGTCACTGGAAAAGCTCACCAGGTCTGGTAGCATCTGTGAAGAAAAATCAGAATTAACGTTTTGGGTCTGGTGACCCTTCCTCAGAATTAAAGGCTACACACAGGAATCTAAGAAGGGATCCTGTTCAAATGTACATTGAGTTTGAAAGGATCAAGCAAAGTAATTTTGATA
>NC_063334.1:54889494-54897912 GCF_021869965.1 Rhincodon typus
TATCAAAATTACTTTGCTTGATCCTTTCAAACTCAATGTACATTTGAACAGGATCCCTTCTTAGATTCCTGTGTGTAGCCTTTAATTCTGAGGAAGGGTCACCAGACCCAAAACGTTAATTCTGATTTTTCTTCACAGATGCTGCCAGACCTGGTGAGCTTTTCCAGCGACTTCTGTTTTTGTTTTGGAGTTACGGCATCTGCAGTTCTTTTGATTTTTATTCAGGGATTTAAGTAGCTTGTCTCTGAAGCATGTGAGCTGCAGTACTTGGGCATTTGTGATATTTGGGTGGGAAAGTAGGAAGAATGGGCATGTGACATGGGAGCACTGTTGCCATAAGTGAACCTTGGGGTAAGACAAACATTGCTGGCATCCTAGACAGCAATGCAAGGAATTGGTATTGCAATGTTCTGATGACATTCCCCATTCATCTTCATTGATTGGGTATTTGATGGATGTCATCAACCAGCTTTGCCTCCTAGGAGCTAGCCACTCCAAGTACACTTACAAGTCTGAAAACCTGGGGACCTTGGACTTCTACAGCATAATAGCATCTGGTTTAGAAATACCTACTGACCTACAGCACATTGTGGTTGATAAATCCACCTGGATGATCTGCAAGCCCCTTGAATCTACTTGTGTACAGTTGGTGACATGCTGTAACTGTGGAATGCTAGCCGCAGACACCAAACCAAGCACTTTTCCTGCTCTTTATTACTGGTGGGATTGTAGGCAAAGTTGCTGATCCTGGCCAACAAGAAACATGGAAACATAGAAGCTAGGAATGGGATTAGGTCATTCAACCCCTCAAAACTGCTCTACCATTCAATATGATCATGGATGATCATCAAACACAATACCTTTACCCTACCCTCACCCCATATACCTTTACCCTTTAGCCACTAGAGCTATATCTATCTCCTTCTTATAAACGCATTATGTTTTGTCCTCAATTACTTTCTTTGGTAGGGAATTCCACAGGCTCACCAGTCTCTGGATGAAGAAATTTCTCTTCATCTCAGTCCTAAAAGATTTATCTCTTATCCTTAAGCTATTACCTCTGGTTCTGGACTCACCTACCAGGAAACATCCTTCCTGCATCTAACCTGTCTAGTCCTGTCAAAATTTTATAGGTTTGCATGAAATCCCCCTTCATTCTTCTAAGCACCTAACTGACACAATCTCTCCTCATATGTCAGTCCTGCCATCCCAGGAATCAAAATGATAAACTTTTACCACGCTCTTTCAATAGCAAAAATATCCTTCCTCAATTAAGGAGACCAAAACTCCATACAATCTTCCAGGTGTGGCCTCACCAATACCCATATAATTGTAGCAAGATATCCCGTTCCTGTACTCAAATTTTCTTGCTATGAAGACGACCGTATAGTTTGCCTTCTTTACTACCAGCTGCAGTTGCATGCTTACTTTTAGTGACTGTTGCACAAGGAAACCCATGTCTCATTGAGCATCACCCCCACCCCACCCCACCCCACCCCACCCCAATATCTCAATTTACAGCTATTAAAAACAATAATCTGCCTTCTTACACATTTATGGGGCTACCTGGGAAACCCTGGCTATCATACAATCCCTACAATGTGGAAGCAGGCCATTCTGCCCATTGACATCTCCTGAAGTAACTGCACAGAGGGCAGTATCCCGTCACCAAGCCATCCTTTAATTACATATGCGCAGTACAAGGGTTCTGACCAGCCAGCTCAGTTCCTAGAATGAGGATACTCTCTGAATCTCCTGTTCCTATCTGTCAGCCAGGGCTTCCTGATTGGTCCAGGTTAACCGCCCCAATCAATGATCTCAGTCAATAAGTTCCACCTGGCCCTTGTTCCAATCACTACAGCCCTCCCCCACTAAATCTGGGGATGTAAACCTGTTCCGTTTCACCCCAGGTCTGGTTGTTTCAATTTGACTCAGACACAGGCAGCGTATACCAGACCGTAACTTGTTTTTTTGTGTTCAGAGTGTCTCAAAAGAAATTCCTCCTCTTCAGGCGGTAACAATATCGAGGCTGTGTCCATCTCAAACTCTTCGATGTTGGACAGAGGTGAAGAACCCCTGGTTTCTGACTGGCTGTTCTGAGGGGCCGGGTATGTTCCGCTCCTGCCCCGTTTGCAAGGTAGCAGCTTTCAGGTGATCAGGACTGCCTCACCTACCCGAACTTTATATGTCACGGGACCTGACCTTGCGTCAACCTCACCTCGTATCCATGCAGGGCCATTCACGTGGTTTCATCAAACTTCGTCCCTGAAGTAAACTGTCTCTCTTGCTTGGAAGAAGTATGTGGCCGGCATTGGCATTCTTGCTGCCATTTCACACCTCCCACGAATATCCAGTTTAACCAGGTGTGGAGTCTTCTCTCCATCAGCAATGCTGATGGACCTATCCCTGTACTTGCATGAGGGGTGGTCATATAATCAAATAGGAACCGGGACAGTTTGGTATCGAGCGTAGTTGTAGGCTGTTTCTTTAAGCCTGCCTTCAATGTTTGGACTGCACTTTCTGTCAGACCATTGGACAGTGTTTGATATGGAGCTGTCCAAATGTGCTGGATGTCATTTGACTTTAGAAAATACTTGAATTCCCTGCTGGTAAATGATGTCCATTATCTGTGACCACTACTTCCGAGGGTCTGTGTATCACAAACGATACTGGCAACTTTTCAATCATAGAACATGGAACTGTACAGTACAGGAACTGGCCCTTTGGCCCACAGTGTTGTGCCGAACATGACGCCAGATGAAACTAATCCCTTCTGTCTGCCATTGGCCCATCTCCCTCTATTCCTTGCGTATTCATGTGTTTATCAAACAGTCCCTTAATTGTCCCTACTGTATCTGCTTCCACCACCATCCCTGGCAGTGCGTTCCAGACTCCTATCACAGTCTGTAAAAGGCTTGCCCCTCATCTCCATTGAACTTTCCATTTCTAACCCTAAATGCATGCCCCCCAGTATTAGATATTTCAACTCTGGGAAAAAGATTCTGACCTTTAACCCTATCTATATGTCTCATAATTTTATAGACTTCTATCAAGTCTCCCTTCAGCCTCTGCCATTCAAAAGAAAACAACCCGAGTTTTTCTAGCCTCTCCTTATAGTTCATACCCTCTAATCCAGGCAGCATCCTGGTAAACCTCTTCTGCATCCTCTCCAAAGCCTCCACATCCTTTCTTTTTCGTGGCGACCAGAATTGAACACAATATTCTAAATGTGGCCTAAACAAAGCCTTATAAAGCTACAACATGACATCCTGAACTCTTGTACTCAATTCCCTAACCAATAAAGGTAATCATGCCATATGCCTTCTTTACCACCCTATCTACTTGTGTGGCCACTTTCAGGGAGCTATGAACTTGAACCCTAAGATCATTCTGTACATCAATGCTTTTCACAGTCCTACCGTTAACTGTATACTTTTCCTTAACATTTGATCTCCCAAAGTGCAGGACCTCACACTTACCCGGATTAAGCTCCACCTGCCATTTCTCCGCCCATATCTGTAAGTGATCTATAACCCGCTGTATCCTTTGACAACCTTCTATACTATCCACAACTCCTCTGAACTTTATATTGTCTGCAAACTTACTAACACATCCAGCAGAGGTCCCAGTCCGGATCCCTGCAGAAAACCACCAGTCACAGACCTCCAGCCTGTAAACCACCCTTCTGTCTTCTATCGGCAAGCCAATTCTGAATCCACGTGGCCAAGTCACTGTGAATCCCACACATTTTAATCTTCTGGATGAGCCTACCAAGAGGGACCTTGTCGAAAGCCTTCCTAAAATCCATGTAAACAACATCCACTGCTCTACCCTCATGGATCACCTTCGTCACCTCATTGAAAATTCAATCAAGTTATCAAGACATGACCTGCCCCGCACAAAGCCATGCTGACTGTCCCTAATTTGGCCATGTTTTTCCAAATATACATAATTCCTAAAACTAAGAATTCTCTCCTATAGCTTCCCAACCATCAATGTGAGACTCACTGGTCTGTAGTTCCTTGGATTATCTCTATTTACATTCTTGAACAGAGGAACAACATTAGCTACTCGGCAGTGTTCTGGGACCTGGCTACCGAGGACACAAAGATCTTGGTCAAGTCTCCAGCAATCTCCTCTCTTGCCCCTCTCAGTAACCTGAGGCAGATACCATTGGGCCTTGGGGACTTATCCACCTTAATGCTCTTCAAGAGAAACAACACCACTTCCTTCTTGATCTCAACAATGCCCTGGCATATTAGCATGTTCCACACAAACCTCGCTATCCTCCATTTCCTTTACCTGTGTGAATACCGATGCAAGTATTCATCAAGGATCTAAACCACATTATCTGCCTTCAAGCACAAGTTCCCTCCTTTATATTAGAGTGGTCCTACCTTCTCCCTAGCTGTCCTCTTGTTTTAAATATATCTATAGAATGCCTTGGGATTCTCTTTAACCCTACTTTCCAAGGTCATTTCATGGCTCTTCTTGCTCTCCTAATTTGCTGTTTCAGTACTTTCCTGCATTCCTTATTTCTGGATGGGCCCTGTCCAATTTTAGCTTCCTAAACCTTACATATGCTTTTTATCTTTTGACTAAATTCACAACCATGCTCGTTACCCAAGGGTCCTTTACCTTACCATCCTTGTCCTTCCTCCTTACTGGGACATGCTTGTCTTGAACTCTCCCCAGCAGGCCTTTAAACAGTAAACATATGTCAAATGTGGACTTGCCTGATAACTGCTCCTTCAAATTAACACTCCCTAGCTCCTGCCTAATACGGATGTAATTTACCCTCCACCAAATTAGTACATTCCTGCAAAGTCTTGACTTATGCTTGTTCATAGCAGTTAAAAACTTAAGGAGTTGTGATCACTGTTACCAAAACACTCTCCCACTGAAAGGCCAGGCTCCTTAGCCAATGCAAAGTCCAGTAATGGCCCCTCCTTTAGTTGGACTATCCACATACTGTTTCAAGAAGCCTTCTGAGATGCACTTAACAAATTCTACCCCATCTAAGCCTCCTGCTATTAGAGAGTCCCAGTCAATATTGGGGAAGTTAAAGTCACCCACTATGACAACACTTTTTATTGCACCTTTCCATAATCTGTCTATATATTTGTTCGTCAATCTGTCTGTGGCTGTTGCGAGGCCTGTAGAATAATCCAATCACAGTGATTGCACCCATCTTATTTTTCAGCTCTACCTATATTGCCTCAGAGCATGAGTCCTCCAGTACGTCTGAGTTCACATTAACATTCTCCCTGATTAGTAAATGCAACTCCTCCACCTCTTTTACCTTCCTGTCTATCTTGACTAAAACAATGAAACCATGCAACGTTGAGCAGCCAGTCCTGTCCCTCTCTCATGACCCTTACTTTGGCGAATGAACTCTCTGCATGTCCAACCACTTTAAATGGTCATCTACAATAACCAGGAGCATTGAGCCCATGAAAGGACCAGCATTGTTGACATGTAACCAACTTCAGGGTTTACTCGGCCATTCCCACAAAAGTAGGGCTGTTGCTGGTGGCAGTTTTTGTCCTGTGTGGCATCTGGGCACTGCCCCACTAATATGGCTATGTCAGCATCCAATCCTGGTCACCAGGCATAACTTCTTGATCAACAACATCTTCAACTTGGAAACCCCCGGATGAATCTGTTGGAGTTCGACCAGTATCTGGCAGACAGCCATGGTGTCCATAAAGTTTGGACTCTTCCGGGGACACACTACCGGCAGTGTGTTTTGCCAGTGAGAGGCAGCTCTAAACATCTGCATTTGCCACTTGACCTCTTGGATGGTGTTCCAACTTGTAGTTTCACACACTTAGAATAAGGGTCCACCACTGAATTTGACCAGAAGCTATGGGCAGCTCAGCTTTGTCTTCTCGAAGTAGCCCTAGCAGGGTTTTGTGGTCCGTTACTATTACAAATTTATGTCTGTAAAGATATTGGTGGAACTTTCTCACACCAAAGATGACCGCCAAACCTTCCTTCTCTATCTGGGCATGTTTGCGTTCGGCTTCACCCATAGTCCGGGAAGCATACGTTATTGGACATTCCTCTCCACTAGAGCACATTCGAGCCAACACTGCCCCAATACTGTACGGGGAGGCATTGCATGTCAGCACAACCTCTCACTTGGGGTCGTAGTGGGCCAACACGTGAGATGACAACAGCTGCTTTTTCACTTCTCTGAAGGCTACTTCTTTGCTACGTGACCAATTTCCAAGGCTGACCCTTTTTCAGTAGCAGGTGTAAGGGTGCCAAGATGGAGGCCAGGTTACGTATGAATTTTCTGTAATAGTTCAGCAACCCAAGGACAGACCTAAGTTTTGGTAAAGACATGGGAGCCAGGCCACTTTTGATCGCTTTCATTTTATCTTCCAATGGGTGTAACCCGGTCTTGTCAACTTTGTAGCCTAAGTAGGTCACTAAGGTGCCTGGAACACATTTTTCCCTCCTAACGCGTACATCTGCCCAGAGAAACATTTAAGCACTATGTGCAAGTTCTCCAAGAGCTCTTTATTGGTCTTCCAGTTATTGGCACATCATCCAGATAAATGGTAACCTGGGGTAGACCTTGTAAAATGTTCTTCATGGTGCGTTGGAAAAGGGCACAGGCTGATGATAACCCAAGTGGCAGTCTTTATATTGATACAAACCCTTATCAGTATTAATTGTGCCGTATGTCTGGGACCCCTCATCTAGTCGCAATTACAGGTAGTCGTGGCTCATGAAGGGCAGCCTCCCCACTAACTTTGCACAGAAGACCTCTTTGTGAGGGATTGGGTATTTAATCGAGCTGTAAGAAGCAATTTACCCTTTGCTTAAAATGCCCACAAAGGCAGACTGAGCTGTCAGGTTTCACAATTGGTATGACCGGTGCTGTCCATTCTGCAAACTGCACTGGTTTGATGATTGCTTTTCTTGCCAGCCTCCTGATTTCTGCCTCTACTTTTACCCGCAAGGCTAATGGCACAGGCTGGGTTTTGCAGCATCATGGCATTGCTTCCTGGTCATCATGCAAGATGGCTTTGGCTCTTTTGATGGTCCCTAGGCCTTCCTGGAAAACTCTGGGTGTTTAATTAGGACTTCAATCAGGCAGCCATTTTCTAATCAAAAAATGTTGAGCCAGTCAAGGTGAATCTTCCTTAACCAATTCTGCCCCATCAAGCTTCGGCCTGAGCCTTATGATGCAATCAGTGGTAAGTGCACCAACTGCTTCTCATAGGACACTGGAACCGAAGGCATATTCTTAATTTGTAGCTGTTCCCTGATGTATGTTCAGGTTTGGGCAGGAATAGATAACCTATACCATTGAGGCAGGTAACCAAGTTAAACAATGAAACCCCAAATTAAATGGTAATCTCACATCATTGGCATTTTGCAAGTGGCAGAACAGCCCTCCATTCTGTACCAATGCACCAGCTTTATGGAGGCAGCTTCCCTGAGGCAATCTGTAGAGCGCATAGCTAGAGGCTCCATACTCCAAAGATGGGATGCTGGAATCAAAACTTCCCACTATATCCCCAGTGATCCAAGCAAGGGGGCTTTCCCTTCATGGTGAAGGGGCATGGTGTCTTTTCACCTCCGAGGGTGCTGCTAAGTCAAAACATCCTCATGGTTCCCAACAATACTGAACAATGCCTACTTCTCATGGTGAGGCAGTCATGGCTTTTACCTGTCAGTCTGGCAATTAAATCTGCTGGTGATTTATTTGCTGTCTAGCTTAAGGCCATTGAGCAGCTGGGACTGGTACTGCTATCATATTGCTCCTTGTCCTTAGCTGAATATAAGGCAGACTAATGTCATTTATCCTGATATGATTGAGAAAATCTCCAAATGTGGAAAGCTAACTCTCAACAAAGTAATGTAATCAAACCCTTTCCCACTACTAAGTTAAAAAAGGCAGCTGTGAGAATTAAGAGTCTTTTTCACAGTATCTGAGTTTTTATTCAGCTCCTTAGTTACCACTATGCACTCACCTGGTGAGCTTCAGGAAGCAGGAAACCTGTGGATGCACTGTTGGATTTAAAGGTCAGTTTAAATATTGCTTCAGTTCATTGATTAGCATATGTTAATAGGCAACTGGCCTCTCTCAAGGGAGTTGATAGTAAGCAGTCTAGCAGTTCAAATTAAACCTCCAAGCTCGTGAGTTGGAGCATGATTATCAATGTTTTTCTGGTTTTAACCTCTCAACTACACCAAGTCCATGCACTCTTCCAGCTTAAAATTCCATTCAGGATTTCTGAAATCCTGTTAATTTTTAAAAAAATGTGAACACATTATCAGATATTCTAAAAATGGAATTGCCTTCAGGCTCATTATTTGGTGTTTGAGTTGTTGACATTCTGTCCTGCTGCTTATCCAATGATAAGACCCCTGGTAATTTGTGAAGGAAATAGTTTGAGA
>NC_063334.1:54897922-54925006 GCF_021869965.1 Rhincodon typus
TATCTCATTTGTCAAACGCTGTCAGGTTTCAATATTTTCTCCATGGATGATGCTTCTTGTTTTGACTTTAAAAACTTTACTGCAAATTTACTCTGCTTTTAAACTCAATGAACAAAGAAACTAAACTGCATTAATGATATTCCTGCCCTGGAGAATCACTCCTTGTAGCAAGATGTACACTGACCTCTGAACAATCAGAACTGTTCAGCACCTTCTCAATTTCATCTCTGTGCAACAGGCATCCAGTTATCTAACTACTAATCAATCTGACCTATTGCTTCCTACCTGAGTATAAGAAACAACAGAAACAATACTTTAAACCATACAAGGCAGTTAATATGATTTCACATTTGGTGTATCCACCAGTTTATGCTCCTCTACTGTTCAACCTGTCTTTGATGTCAGCACCATACAGAAGAATATGAAAGTCTATCACATGTAATGTGGAATGGCATTAACTTGTCTGATAGTTTCTGTTTTTTGATTAAAATGATCAATCTGAAATATTATCACATCCCTATAAATCAGGTCCTTATTGTGTGATTTTATTCTGACTTACATCAGGAGTTTCTATTTTTAAATGTTAGCATAGTTGATTTGTAATGTGAGATGGTCAAAATGATGAAACAGGGAGTTTCTATTTTACTCCCATGTCTGATATTCCTTCAATAAAATGACTATAAATCCAGTTGAAACAACCTTAATACAATGGATCCACTGGCAGCATGTGGCAATGGTGAGCAAAGACACAAAGTGGGGTAGCTGGGGCAGTTGCACCAGAACATCCAGCAACGAGTGGCAACAGTGAGGGAGGGCACAGAGCAGGGCATCTGGAACAGTGGAATGGGCAAAAGGGAGACTTTGGGGATAAAAGTCTATAGAGGAGTAGGATAAGCCAGACCGGGATTTCCTCAATCAGATCTAAACCACAGCCTTAATTCTATCTTAATCTGTGTCTTCCTTGTTCAACCTTAATTTCCATTCATACTCGTAATGACTTAACTATTTACAATCTATGTTAATCACTTGGATGAGAGATAGAAAGTACTATGGCCAAATTTGCAGATGACACTAAAGTAAGTGCAAAAGTAAGTTGCAATGAAGAAATAAGAAATTTACAAATACATATGTGTGGGTCAGGTGAATGGGCCAAAATTTGACAAATGAAGTTTAATATGGATAAGTTATCCATTGTGGTTGGAGGATTGGAAAGACACATTATTATCTAAACGGAGAAAAACTTGAGTGAGCTTCAGTGTGAATGGATCTTGGTGTCCTTGTGCATGATTTGCAGAAAACTACTATTCAAATGCAGTAAGTAGCAAGGAAGGCAAATGGTATTAGGAATTTATTGCTAAAGGAATACAGTATAAATGTAGGGAAGTGTTGCTGCTGCAGAAGCCACTAATGAGACCACAGCTGGAGTATTGCATACAGATTTGGTCCCCTTACTTGACAAGGGATGTAATTGTATTGGAGGCAGTCCAGAGGAGATACACTAGATTGCTTCCAGAGGTGAAGGGTTTGTTTTATGAAAAGAGATTAGGTAGTTTAGGTTTGTGTTCTCTAGAGTTTAGAAGTGTGAGAAGAGATCCATTTAAGGTTTATAAGACACTAAAGGTGATTGACAAAGTAGATGCAGAAGGGATGTTTCCTCATGTGAGGCAATCTAGAATCAGAGGAAGTACTTTCAGAATAAGGGTTTGCAGACGTAAAATAGATGAGGAGAAGTTACTTCTCTCAAAGGGTTGTGAATCTGTGAAAATTCATGACTCAAATGTGGGTTGGATGCTGGGACATTGAATAAATTAAAGGAGGAGGTAGGAAATATTAATTTAAAATCTATGTTAAAGGTTAAGATGGAATTGAGGCAGAGTTGAAATCAGCCATGATCATATTTAATGGCAGAGCAAGCTCGAAGGGCTGAATTGTCTAGTTCTTATGTTCTTACATGTATGTTTATGACTAAAGCTAGGCCCAACAAATACCGATGATGAATACATGAGTAAAGTGAAACCAATGTAATGTGAAATACTTACAGTGAAATTTAGTTTTGAAAATCCCTTGTGCCACCTTTGTGCTTTTAAGTATGTTAATGGTAATGTAAATGAGCAGGAAAACTGTAGCCATGATGCAAAACCTTGTTTTTGGATCAGGAGGCTTTTTTATAGCCTTATCTATTGCATTTCTAGCCCACCCTTACCTATTGCATTGTCAGCTGACAGTGTGTTTTATTGTTGAAAAACTTCCCCTTTTGCTGAATTGCACATGATTCCCATACACACCACCAATTAGAATTTTAATTGTAATTGCATGGGGAATGGGACAGGGGCTTTGTTCCAGTTGAGATGTTGTGAACTATGTGCAGATGATAACATCCTAGCCACTGGCTTATATTCTCATCAATTTCATCCTCAAACAACCCACTGATTTCCAATATATCTACATTTGAATGTTGATTCTCATCCTTCCCTCCAAATCCTTCTCCTGACCTCTGCAACCTCCTCCATTATATGCCCTATCGTTGCATTCTCTGTTTCTCTTACATTGGCCTCCTCTTGGTGTCTGTTCCATTTATGGACACTCCTTTCGTATCTATTTACCTGTTTTCTGAAACCTTCCCCGGCAATATTGCTTTCTTAGCCTCTTGATGCAACTTCTCATCATGCTTTTATTCTCTTAATCTCACACCACTTCTTCTGTCCTGCTTGATGCTTATATGTGTACTATCCTGCAAAGTACTTTGATACAATCCTTTGTATGTGTAGCGACTTGGGAATGTAAAAAAGTTTAAGAAAGTTGATGATATTCAATCTCAGTACATGGTTACATACGTACATTGTTCACACAGTGCACTTATGCCAATATGATCATGTTAAATTTTGTATCTTTGCTACAGTTAAAAATAAAGTCAACATAGTGGTTAGCACTGCTGCCTCACAGCGCTAGGGACCTTGGTTCGATTCCAGCCTCGGGCGACGGTTCTGTGTGGAGTTTGCATATTCTCCCCGTGTCTGCATGGGTTTCCTCCGGGTGCTCTGGTTTCCTCCCACAGTCCAAAGATGTGCAGGTTAGGATGGATTGGCCATGCTAAATTGCCTATAGTGTTCAGGGATGTGTAGATTAAGTGGGTTATAGGGGGATGGGTCTGGGTGAGATGCTCTGTGGGTTGATGTGGACTTGTTGGGCCAAAGGGCCTGTTTCCACACTGTAGGGATTCTATGATGATGATAAATAAGTACCAATTTCAGAAATGATTTCGTTTCTAAAAAAATGACTTGTGAACATTTGGGGACTGGTTGAAATGGTCAGAATATGAGCTTCCAAAACAAACTTTCTTAACAGTGATTTGAACCACAAAGTTTGTACGATAGAGAAATGTTAACTTTTAAATTAAATCAACTAATTTTGTACCTGTAACTTCCAGACTAAAAGTTAAGGTTTTTGATGTTTTGATTTGTTACTAATCAGGTGCAATGCCAAAATCCACAGTCAGAGGAAGGAAAATGAGGAACAAGATAAATAAAGGGAGAAGAGTGAGGGATAAGGAAAGAATTGAGTACTGAAGAGAATAAGAGTTTTTCAGAGTTATTTTCATACATTTTCCTTATTCATTGTTATTTTGATAGAGCAGTAGTAACTCAGGAAGCCTGACT
Organism: Rhincodon typus; assembly: GCF_021869965.1. NCBI lineage: Eukaryota > Metazoa > Chordata > Chondrichthyes > Orectolobiformes > Rhincodontidae > Rhincodon > Rhincodon typus. The sequence goes on from NC_063334.1 coordinate 54,901,579, forward strand.
GGTGATGTTGAACACTAAAAGGGAGCCCCTATTTGTGGCATACATAGGCTAGTCCCAGCCCAACACAATTCATTTCTTTTTCTTTAAATATCTAGAAGTGCCCTTACATAAAACTGTATTTTTAACCTCACTAAATCACCTTTTTTTTTGTCGTCTATTACCTACTACCCAGTAAATCACCTGTTTCTAATTGAATAATTTACATGCAAAGCCCATTAAGAGCAATGCAAACCATTAGGTAGATGGTAGAGGGAGAGATAGGGAGAGCGGAAGGTGTTGAATCAAAATTGAATTGGAAAGGGAGATAAGCAATGTATCCCCACGTGGTGCTCACCTCTCTCTAAAGAGTACTGGCGGCCACCAAGTGCTGTCTCTCCAAGGATGCCTGTGCACAAAATTAACTGCAAAAGAAGGGCAGACTGTCAGCAGCTATGACCCCCTCCACAGCTTGTTGCCTCAACCTGCTGCTGGTTGTAGCCAGCCTGGTAGGCCCAGGAACAGACCCATGAGGTGGTCCTCCGATCTACCCACACCCCTCTGTACCAGATACTCAGAGAGCAGGAGTGTAGGACTGAAGTGCAACCAAAAGCAGAACACATGATTTCTCAAATAACTAAAAATGGCGGTGCAATCACCCAACCCAACATATACATGACCCATGGACTCTACAGTACCATAAAGTAAGCAGATGGGCTTGGAGACTGTGAACCACTGCAGTCTGTGAATGCATGTAATACCCTCCACCCCAGATCCCTGATGGAAAATGGGAGGACTCCCACGTAGAGAGCCCTCCAATGGGGATCTATTGCCAATTTGATTTTTACCTGCGAAGCCTGTTAAGGCAGTGCAAACCACCGGAAGGTGAGGAGAAGGTAGGGAGATTGGTAGGGAGCTAAATCAAAATGAAGTTGTAAGGGGGCTAAAGCACTGTATACCCTGTGGTGCCCAATGTAGTTTTTTTTCAATATTTGTAAGTGTTATCACACACTACCAAAACTTTTTCAACACCAAATCACCATGGCTTTTTTTTTTGTTTTTAATGATTAACTGCCACCATTAAATAATTTGTGTAGCCAATTAGATATTTACATTCAAATCCTGTTACGGGCAAAACAAACCAATAAAAATGAGGGAGGGATAGGTAGAGGGGAAAGGATCTAAATCCAATTGGATTTTGAGGGGGAGTGAAGCACTGTATTGCCTACAGTGTCCACCTCTCTCCAAAGGCATCGAGACCATCGATGGACACTGCAGTACGAAAGTAACCCCAGAAGAACAGACAGTTGGCATAGGTCTGGTTCATAAAGGGCTCGGTTGATGAGTTCCATCTAAGCAGGCCATTGCCTGTTACCAAGGGAACTCATACTCAATGAGCTGCACAAGGAGATTTATGATTCTACATGGGCCTTAAATTGGTTGTCGCAAGAACTGATACATTGTTTTGCAAAGTGGGGGGGATTTTTTTTTCTATTCCTGACAATTTTATGCACAAGGCATTCAACAAGATGTCCAGTAACATAAATGCTAATTCTTTCTTGCTTCTCAAGATTATGAAGTGCCCTGTTTTTTTCTATGTGTAAATTTTATCTTCCATTTTATACCACTATTCAATCTTGTTGTCACATACGTCCAAAGCCTATAACACGAAAAGTTTGGAACTGTTTGGAATTGTCCAATTGCTTATCTGTATTTGATGTTCCACTACTGGACAATGACAAGATGCAAGTCTACACTGGGCAGTAGGAACAGTGCAGTGCTGACATAGAGAGGGTGTTTAGATGGGATGTCACTAAGGACAGGTAAGCTGTGTGGTTTGGTGGTTAAACAGTGACTAGGATGAGAGAATGTAATTGTTCTTGCAAGGGTGTGTCAGCCGTATTGGCCCTTTGCCAGGAGCAGCATGGCTTTGTGATTGCTGTATCATTACGTTACTGGTGACGGATTGCCAGCACTTGTCTGGGTGCGCAGGATCTTTCAAAGATGCAAGGGATATTGGTCATTCGGTGGAAATCCATGGAGTGATGGGTTCTTCTGGGAATGGTGCATGATGAAATGGGATAAAATTGTACATAAGGGGTGCCATGGGACACAGTTAATGAGGGGAGTTTGGTAAGATAGGGTGAGAAATGTCACTAAACCATACAGCAAAAAAAAACTTCAAAAAACCTTGATGCAACTCGCACTTAGCTAAAACAAAATGTAAGATTCAATCGAACATTTATGATGCAGAAATAAATTTCCAAGGTATATTCATGTGGCTTGAACTGCTCACCTTTGTCATCATTATTGCAGCACAGAGACCATTGACAATGATACTGTCATCAAAAGAAAGAATATTACTGGAATATTTAAAATATCTGACAGCGCACAACTAGGTCTAGTTATCCACAATGGCCTGCAATTAGTTATTCCCAGTGATTCCCTTCTTTGCTATTGATTTTTTTTCACTTCCACTAAATTTAATTGCAAACAAATCAAAGGTTTGATGAATCCACAGACAGAGACATATTTTGTGGCATCTCTGAGGAACCCAACCTGTCAATAAAATAACCACCTTACCTCCAGACTGTTCATTTGGTCTCCTTGACATAGTGGCAAGCATCATCGTGTGTTCTGCAGACAATAGTATGATATGAAATGACCCTGAAGTTTTATTAATTTAGATTTAAACAAGGTTCTACAGCGTAATAGATTTTAAAGTGATAAAGCTTTTAAAGGGATAGTGGCTATCCAATTAGGGCACAAGGGAAATCTTGACCGTATGAAATTAATTATTTCCAGATACAAATAATGGAACCAGCAGTTGCATTGTTATGTCATTCTATCACCACCCCTAAATAAAACTGTAGAAATTCTAATAGTACAACTGGCCTCTTGTAGATACCTTCACCTGCTATTAAACATCTGTGTAATTTGTACTTTTCTAAGTCAAGAGGGAACTGACCTTTCAACTCTCAACTGACTAGATAAATTATAAACATGATTCATAGTATGGGGATTTCTTAATATTTCACCAGAACTATAGAAATAAAATGAGTAAAATGTGAGGGCCAGTACATCAGTTTTCCAAGGAGATTTCTCCGTTAGTCATTTGCTTATTTGACAATACCAATTATTTAATTTCCAATTCCTGATCGATAAATTCCTATGCACAATTAATCTGCTACACAATTTTCTAGAAAACAATCTTAAAGATCCTTAAAGATCACTTGGAGAAGGCTCACATCCAGTCTCAAGCACAGATAAAGAACAAGTTCCTTTGCTGTGTCCTTGTACTTCCAAAGTTTCCTCAGAATGTGTATCAAACTTTCAATTGTTGTGGATGTCAATATGGACAGTTACAATACCACAACTCCCATACAAAAAGAAAAATACTGCAGTTGCCTGAAATCTGAAATCACAGACCATATTTTGCTTGCACTGAGACATCTCTGCCCATTTATTGTGCCACATAGATAATTCTGATGTGTTATTCGTATATTTTTGATAGTTAATAGAATGTAATAAATTGGATAATTCAACAGTACACCTGAGTGTAAAATAACAGAATTTATTTATGACTCCACATTATCACAGGCTTTTTGAGACCCTGTGTTACTAATTAGCCAGTAGTAGTACAACCGTTGTGATTTATCAAATACTCAACCTCAAAAAATGATTAGTTTTCAATATTTAGTACCTTGGTTAATTTATAATATTAAATGGTATGATGATTAAACTCTGCTGCGCTGGTAGCTTTTTGCTTGTCTACCTTAAAGCAATAGCCTCCGTGCTCCTACGCACATCATTACACAAATTGGTACTGGCCACAATCTAAATGGAAGTTTTTGTTTTTCTTACTTAGTATTGTCGTTAAATCTACTTAGCATATTTGTAACATTAGACAATGGGAAAATGCCACTTGAGCCAATGTGCTTTAATTTAATTTAATTTTTCCAACCAGCTATCGACTTGTAATCACAAATTTCAGATCTAGTGCAATAATTATAAAATGCTCTTCCAGTCACAACCCAGGTTTTTGATAACAAATGCTATAACTGTATAGCTGGGCACCTTTCATAACTCAAATGGACAAAGCAGTAACATTCACATATCCACCATGAAATCTTATAATATAGTGACAGGGCTGCTGTTTTTGAGCTGCAAACTCTAACAGTGAATTGTAGATATATATACTTACAGGAAAACAGTACGCAAAACCGTGCCAGGTTTCTTTCTCTCTTTGCCTAAAACATCCAGGGCTGATTTTCAGTTGAGTGCCCATTATGTGGGCATTGAGCAGAGCTATTCATTTGTTGCCATCTACATAAGGCATTATCTTCTGGAAAACGTTCTTTTTCAACCTTTTACACACTGCTGGTTAGGTTGTGCTACATGCAGTGCTGCTTCCATTCTGTGTGGAAAAATTAATTGCACCAGTGTCCTATGTGCATAACAGGCACTTGCCTGTTTTCACTAAGCATCTGCCCTGACAATGCAGAGGACCTCACCAAAACAGGGGCAACCTACACATTATCAATGGTGCAGTAAGTGCTACACAATAATTTTTCAAATGAGCTCCCACCCAATTCCTGTCTGAGGAAGGAGATAGATGTTGCCAACCGTCTTGATCTTTTGTCACATATTCATGTACATAAATAAATTCAATCTATTAAATTAAAATGGAACTTGCAAAAACAATGATGAAAAATCTATTCAGTCAGAATGTTGCGTATCTTTGGAATCCTCTACCCTATGGAGCTATGCATGCTCAGTCATTAGGTATATTCAAGACTGGGATGAGAAGATTTTGGGCAGCAAAGGAATCAAGGAATAATAGGATAGGTGGGAAAGTAGAGATAATGTAGAAATTCAACAATTAATTGGGGAATAGCAAAACAACATTGAGAGACCATTTGCCGTCCTCCTATTCCTGTTTCCTATGTTCTTATAAACTGTAACTTTTATAGGCTTGAAAATATTCCACTAGAGAATATGTGTTATATTATTAAGACAAGATAGAGAAGATTTTTGTCTTATAAAGTAGCTGTTTACAAAAACTTAAAACATTTTTATAAACACAAAACATTGTTGTAATTTTGGAATGTATTATGGCTTTGCTTTCAACCTTCATTACAAATTCTGTGCCCTCACTATTTACCCATCCTACTCAGGATGCATTCTATTCACTATTTCTGCATCTTGTTTGACCTGGAGCTGAATATTTAATATCACTGTCTCCATCACAAAGATAACCTATTTCCATCTCTGTATGAAGGAGGCAAGCCTAATAGAATTTTGGGAATCCAAGTTAGCACTGATGCCACCTGAAATGAATTAACGCTGAATGGCGATTCTCCTAAACTGAGCACTGCATACAGTGTTACAAAAATTTCCCTTTGTCACATCTTCTGTCTATAATCTCGTCCAGTCTCTCACCTTTGAGGTTATCAGCTCTCCTCCTATTGTAGCCTCTGGAGCATTCTAAATTTTTATTGTAATACTCCATATCAGTGGCTGTCGCATCTCAAACTGAAAGAGCAGAACTCAAAGTCACAGATTTAACTGCAAGTCTCATATTATTTAATTCTTCATGATGGCTAATGTCCCACCTTGCGCTACCTGACCTTCCACCACCAAGTCAGGTAACCCTGTGTGAGTTCTCATAGAATCTCCACAGTGTGGAAACAGGCCATTCAGCCCAACAAGTTCACACTGACCCTCCAAAGAGCATCCCACCCAGATCCATCCTCCTATCCTATTCCTGTAACCCTAATGCACCTAATCTACACATCCCTGGACACTATGAGCAATTTAGCATGACCAACCCACCTAACCTGCACATCCTTGGACTGTGGGAGGAAACTGGAGCACCCAGTGGAAACCCACACAGACACGGGGAGAACGCGCAAGCTCCACACAGACAGTCAACTGAGGTTGAAACTGAACCCGGGTCCCTGGCGCTGTGAGGCAGCTAACCTCATTGCTAACCACAGAGCCACCATGCTGCTTTGCCACCGTGTTCTGGTCAAAAGTTACTGGACCTGCAATATTAACCCTGTTTTCTCTCCACAAATGCTGTCAGACCTGTTGAGTTTTCCAGCAATTTCTATTTTTGTTTCTGATTTCCAGCATCGTCGTCTTAAAAATATGCCCCTAGCCTTGAAATGCCCAACCCTAGGGAAAAGACATCTACCATTCACCTTATCTATACCCCTTATGATTTTAAAAACCTCTGAGGTCACCCCTCAACCTCCAACACTTCAGTGAAAAACATCATAGCTAATCCAGCCTTTCCCTATAATGCAAGCCTTCTATTCACAGCAGCATCCTGGTAAATCTTTTCTAAATCGTCTCCAGCTTGATAATATCCTTCCTACAACAGGGTGACCAGAACTGGACGAGTACTGCAGAAGAGGACTCACCAACATCCTGTACAACCTCAACATGATGTCTCAACTCCTATACTCAAAGGTCTGAGCAATGAAGGCATGCGGGCTAAATGCATTCTTAACCACCCTGTCTACATGTGACGCAAACTTCAAAGAATTATGTACCTGAATCCCTAGGTGTCTGTTCTGCAGCATTACCCAAGGCCCTACTGTTAATTAAATAGTCCTGCCCTTGTTTGTTTCACCAAAATGCAATGCCTTGCATTTATCCAAATTAAACTCCATCTGTGACTCTTCAGCCCATTGACCCAATTGATCAAGATCTCTTTGTAATCTTAGATAACCTTCCTTACTGTCCACTATACCACCAATTTTGCTGTCATCCATAAATTTACTAACCATGCCTCCTATATTCTTATCTAAATAATTTAAAGAAAAGACAAACAAAAGTGGACCCAGCATCGATCCTGTGGAACCCCACTGGTAACAGGCCTCCTGTTTCCACAACCACATCTCATTCCTCTGTGACTGCCTCCAGTTCAAACTCACCCCAAATGGATTCTAACTCAAGTTTCATCCTTTGTGTTTTGAATTCATCCAGATCACAGGTATCTCTGTGATATATAACGTGTTCTGAAGGAGGGTCACTAGACCTGAAACGTTAACTTGGCTTTCTTATTTAAACATTTCTTATTTAAGCTAACCCATTTACTTATCATAAATTCCCCAAATGCTAGCCCTAACCTTATTTACTCTATATTTTTGTATACTTGGAACACAATACTTGCCACAGAAAAGGTCATGCAACTTGTAGGGAGGCTGTCTGATTCTACCGTGGGAGATCGTATCTTGCCAGTGTCAGAATACCAACTGAGCAACTACATTGTCATTCTCGCATCCTTGTAAAACACCCACATATAAAGCCTTCTACCTTTGTTTTTGAGTGGGTGAGTTAATTCACAATATGTGTTTATCTCTTTAATCAGCTTCAAAATTTTCAAAATTTTAATTGTAATGGATGACCTATTTCCCATCTTCTGTGTGGTGGTAATGCATGACTAGCAGTTTTACCACTTTGAACATATTCCATATTAGAGCTGTCCCAGGAAGAAACTGGGAAAACAGTGGAGTCACATGGGCAGAATGAAGGCCTGTACTAACCTGACAATCAGACAATAAGACAATAAAGTTTTATTTTGCATTTCTGTCTCTGGTTCTGTGTCTCCCATTCTGTCTCAACTGTTTCTCAAGATACATGTAACAAGTTTGAAAACTTTGCCTGACCTCAACATTAAATCATTCTGGAGCACGCTTTGGAATTATTTGGAAACAGAATTAGAATGTAGGGAAGATTTATCGACCTGGATGGATGAGTTTGAATTAGACTGCATCAGTCAGGAACCCGGTCTTTTTAGTTCCGAGTTTGGTTTGATAACAGAAGCCGGTGTGTCTCTATAAAGGATTGTGCCCTCTGTGATCTTCGACCAGGATTTCTGAAATGTCAGTAATGGCAGGGAGGCAAAATGGCACTTATGAAATATGTGTTTTGAATAATTTAATTCAATAGCTTGATTTTTTTCTTCTTTTAATAAATTTGCATCACTATTAATACATTTAAATTGTAATCAAGAAATTTGCATAATGGCACATAAGATGTGTTGCATTTTTGTGAATGCATAATTTCAATCAAGTCGAAGTTTAACACAGAAACTGTGCACAGTTTTACTTACATGCAATTATATGTGTAGGAAAAGTGCTTGCAGCGAGGTGACTGAAATGTTATGGGCAATGTGTGTTTACAGTCGTATTGTGGTTGACAGATCAGTGATAATGGGAGTAATGAAAATAAGATGGTGTACGTTAAAGGCAGCAAATAAGCTGTTGCCCTTTTTGTGCTGCTGCTGAAGGTAAACTCTAAGGATGTGCCCAAAGTGATTGCTATGGCATATTAGGACCTCACCTCCACCTGCAATTTTGCCTTCCAATTCCTCTCAATGGGAATTTAAGTTAGGGCAGATTGTCTCCATAACCTCTGTGATAATCCGTTAAGATTCATTACTGTTACCAACATTAAGTGTTTTTACTTTAAATGATAGGGCAGCACTATTCTGTTCTTCCACTAACGCTTGTCATCTATTGAACTACCGAGACAAAAACCTCCAATATAAAGACTCCTAGGTCTGATTCCTGAGGACACTGCTGGTTTGTGAGTCACATGCTGTGCTGGAGAATCAGACAACACTGCTGCCAACAAATTGATGGAGTTGTTTTTCTGCCAAGACAATTTGTACAGATATGTCTTGCTGTTGCCATTGGAAACATTGCAATGCCGTTTTCAGTTTTTTTTTCCTTTTGTCAGGAACAAAATTGGCAATTTGTTTTGAAATAATCCCCATCACTTTCACCCAGGTTTAAATTGGACAAATAACACAAATTATATGCCGTTATTGCTCACTACAATGTTGCCACTTGAAGTCTGATAAGCTCATCGCTTAATATGGCAGGAACTGGTGAGTATTTGTACCATCTCATTAACATATTTCTCAATGCAGCATGCTAGTTGTTTTATGCACAGATCAGTGTGGAGGTGCAAGTAAGCAGTTTATTGGTCTTTGCTATGTCCCATTAGTTGAGAAGCATGGTTAGCACAACATGGTGAAATGAAGGGATAGTAGGAACTGCAGATGCTGGAGAATCTGAGATAACAAGGTGTAGAGCTGGATGAGCACAGCAGGCCAAGTAGCATCAGAGGAGCAGGGAAGCTGATGTTTCGGGTGCCTGTTCCTGTGCTATATTGTTCTACGTTCAATGTAGCATGCCAGAAAGTGCATGATTGGATTGGAATTACAGGACACTGAGTGTCACCAGTGCCTCCCGAGTGCCTGATCAGGAAGAAATCGTTCACCGTCAAGCACAGAACTCTTTGAAATGTTCAGTTGGGAAAGATATCCCGGTCAACATTATAAGTGAAAAATTTGGATTCATCTATGCCATTCAAAATGTATAATAGTAAAATGCTGTTAGTATTGAGGTCCCCACTATAAAGACTGTTGTACATATTAATGGTGAACCCTTGCAGGTGAAGATGTTTCTCTTCTATGAATCTGAGAATGGTTGCTGAAGATGATTTAGGATCGGCAGGCTTTATGGCGGTTAGGGCATTTGGTCAAGTATTATTCGTTCCAGACATGACTTGCTCCCACCATTCCTTTTCACTTTGCCAGCACTGGGTCTCAAAATGCTGGGATTCTTCCCATAGACTCTGCCTCTAATCTAGTTCAATTCAGGACGGTGAACTTCCAGAAGTTGATGTCAAAGTTGCATTTCTTCATGATCACTTTTAGCACATTCTTAAAGGGCTTCTTCTGTGTTCCACTGTGCATCTATCCTGACTAAGCTGGAGAAGAAGACCTGCTTTGGGAACCTGGTATCAGACATCTGAACTATATGACCAGCCCAAGGAAGCTGATGGTGGATAGCCTTCAGGCTTGTGGCACCTATTTGAGGACCCTGATGTTGATGTGTGTGCCCTCCCACTTGATATGTAGGATCAACCATATGCAGTGTAAATGATATGACTCTAATGCTTTGAGGATCCTCTTGTACATTGTCGATGTTTCCACGATGTAGTATAAGGTAGGAATCACAACTACATGGTAGACAATGAGATTGGTTGAGTTTTGATATGTCGATCTTAAAATACTCACTTCCTTTGAGTCCAAAGGCCATACTAATAGGTTTCAGACAATGCTGGATTTCTGCATTAATGTCAGCTTTCTGTGAAGGATAATGTCTAAAATACTAAAAGTGTTCTGCATTTTCCAGCCATTCATCAAGAAACTTGATCAGTGGGTCTGGGCTAGTGGATATGAAGCTTGCTGTTGGAGGATTTTGCTCTTCTGAATGTTGAATGCAGACTCTATCTTACCATGTGCCCCAGTAACTGCACTGATGCTTCAATATAATTTGAAATGGAGAGCTGGACTAAAGCAACCACATAACCACTGTCAATTGTTGTAAAAACCCATCTGGTTCACTAATGCCCTGCAGGGAAAGAAATCTGTTATCCTTCCTCTGTCTAGCCTATATGTGAGCTCACATCCACAGCAATGTGACAAACTCTTAACTACCATCTTGGCTATTAGGGATGGAAACTAAATACTGGCCAGCAGTGATGGCTACATCCTGTGAACAAATGTAAAACAAAATCTCTGGAAATTGGTTTTCAATACAGCACCTATTGCAGAATCATTCATGTCAGAAGTGATCTAAGCTTTTACTGGGGAATTAAGTTGTTTACTGTTGATTGACTAAATAAGCTTCACCCCAAAAGGGAATTTGTCAGTAATTTGGAATATGGAAGCTCTGAAAATTGGAAAAAACAGCTTGGACAATGATACTGTTCTACATATTGCAACAATAATAGCATCAGGGCTCTAATCAAAGTGCTCACTGATTGTATTAATAGCTATTTTATAATAGAGGATGGACATATATGTATTCTGCTTAACTGCAGTGCAGTTTAATGGAAGCCTGTTTAAAAATGTGGATCACCCTGATTAGGTCATAAAATATATTTACTTTGTTCTGTTTTGAATATTCCAACCCAGTTGGTTGATAGCAACAGTTTGAAAACAGACCTCTAACCAATAGATTTAAGAATAACAAAGTGCACATGGTTTACATTAGAAGGCAGGATGAGGTATCCTGGTGAGTGAATGAGTTAGTTCTTATCTTCTAGCCAACATTTTGAGCAGCAGTAAAAATTCAACCTATATCTTCCATTAAATTCTTAGTTTCACGCAGAGAAGGTGCCAAACAGAGGTTGGTTGCACATGTTGCTGCTGTTATTCCAATCTGCAACTTGCTGGGTACTGAATTCAAAGCATCCTATTCATTTTGAGGGTCATTGAAACTATTGTAGGGACATCACACTAACAGCTGTCGAAACAGCGACGCTGGGGGATGAAGACAATGAATAAAAAGGTATGGAAATGTTTTGAATAACTGTGGTTTCAACTAGGATCATAATCAATATTTGTCAAGGCTGGTTGCACAGTTTTGTTTTTGATTTTGTTGCTGCTATTGACAAAAGTGCCAATGTACCTAGGAGGTAATATTGAAATAATAAACGTTTCTCCATTTTTCTTGCAGCTATGCATAGAAAATACTATATCTAATCATTTTCTGTGCTGTTAATAGCAAGCAGGAAATTGATATGGTTTTGTGGCAAAACTGGTGTGGAGTGGATAACAAACTTGTTACGTGCAATTGAAGATAAAAGACTGAGGCTCACTAAAAATTGGACATAGGGCCATGACTGCTCAGGTCCAGCTCACTTGTTGGGGCCTCCTCAAAATTGTCCAGTCTCGATTACAAATAGGCTGCCGATAAATGCTAAGAGGAAGGAAGGTGATTAGGCAATGGTCTGCAGTTTTGCTATAAGGTTAGGAGGAGCAGCCCTAAGGGCAATTAATCTTTGAATGGTCTCAGTCATTAGTTTAGGTAGTTCTCATTCTGTCAGATTTTTGGGGAGATCGGAAGAGCTATTCACACCTACAGGGATGTCAAGCTGTTTCTGTTTACCCCAGGAAATGTTCATTAAATTTCAAGGGATCTCTTGGAATTTCTTCATGTAATCATAATCTAGTTCCGCTACCAGCTGAATCCTCAAGGGTGACTTCTGGAAGTCATTTTGCCAGACTGCTTGTGTCTTTTCTTTACCAAATATACAACTGCATGTTCATGACACCTCACTAGAAATAGATTAACTGAAAAGAGAAAATGTACACTCAGGATCTTAAAACATACATAGGCTCTTGATTAGCATATTCAAAGGGCCTAATCAATTGTAGGCAGGGACTCAGGTCCCATGGAAGTTGCCAATTGCCAATTGGGAAGGTGGGGTACCTCTAGTAGAATCCAAAATGAAAGCTCATGCTAAAAATTGTTTCTGTCAAGTCCCATTGTTCACCTAGAAGTCAGGCACAATGAGGACTAACATCTGTATAATTACTGTGGGCTGACTTTTCACTTTTAGAGATTCATTGAATATCAACAATGTAGAAGGAGGCTATTCAGCCCATCAAGTCTGTACTGAACCTCCTAACAGTATCCCACCCACCTACCTGATCCCAATAATCTTACGTTTACTATAGCTAAACCAACTAGCCTACATATCCCTAGATACTAGACAATTTAGCATGGCCAATCCATATAACCTGCACATCTTTGGACTGTGGGAGGAAACTGGCACATCGGGCAGAAACCCACACAGACATAGGTAGAACGTGCAAATTGACAGTTGCCCAAGGCTGGAATCGAATCTGACTCCATCGTGCTTTAGGCAAGATTGCTAACTGATAAGCCACCATGTTGCCCAGCACTGCATAGTTTTAGTACTGGGTAGTTGCAGATCAACACCCTGGGATACTTGGTCACCAGAAAGCCAGCACAGATCGTGCTGTTTCCAATTTTTTCATTGTGTGTCCAGGGACCGATATGTGAGCCCAAAGCTGATGTACTAATTCACAGTTCAAAGATATCATTGAGATTTGACAGTGGCTGTAATTTTGGCTTGGAGCGGGATGCTACAGTAGCATTGCTTCCAGATGAAGGCCAGCATGAAAGATTGTAGGAAGCTGAAAATACCCTTCAGGTAAGCAGGAAATGAACAGCAAGCATGGTTCTAAGGCCTGCTGGTTGAAATCCACATGACCTCATTCTGTCAAGATTTAATGGGAAGCTAATTCAAATGTCTGCCAAAACTTGCTGGCAGCTAAAACTCTCTTATTAATTAAACTAGGACTGTTTTGCTATCACCTTTTTACCAAAAAAAGCATTAGATTAATGTTGCATCTTTCAGGACCACCTGAGCATACCTTCCAAAATGACTATCCCTACTAACTAAAAGGACTCAGGCAGGAGGCAGATGGGAACACTAACAACTAAAAATGCTCCAAGTCACTTACCAGCCTGACCTGGAATTGTACACTGCTACTTGAGCAATGCTGGATCAAAATCTTGGAAATCCCTCCTTGACAGCAATGTAGATATATCTACCCCACACAGGCTTCAGTGGAGAAAGTGATTCATCTTCTCAAGGACATTTGAGGGTGGGAAAGAAATGCCGGCTGAGCTAGTCATGCCCATATCTCAGGAAAAAAAGACGAAAATAAAAGGCTGAGATAACAAGGTGTAGAGCTGGATGAACACAGCAGGCCAAGCAGCATCAGAGGAACTCAGATTCTCCAGCATCTGCAGTTCCTACTATCTCTAAAATAAAAGGCTGTCCCAATTTGTTTTACATCCTATAAAGTACAAATCTTGTCATGCAACAATCAGACTTTTACACAACTAACATCTTGAAGAAATTGAAATTCACCTTCTCCCATCAACCCATTATCACAGAGTTGTCAGGTCAGAAACTGTCCCCCCTAACCCTATCTCACAAAGTAGCACAAAAGGAGCCAAAAGTACATGTAAATTCAAGAAGTTGAGTGGCTGCCCCAAAGCAAATTGGTTTGCACCAGGGCAATTTGAATTCAATGATGAGTGGTGGTAAGTAGAAACAGGTTAGATTTTCGGCGCCAAAATTTGATTTATTATTGTCACATGTACCTAAGTACAGTGAAGAGTTTTGTTCTGCATGCAGTACAGGCAAATCATACTATACAAATATCATAGGATGATTGAACAGAGCGAGGAATACAAAGTTACAGCTGCAAAGAAGGTATACAAAAAGTGAGATCAACATTAGATTTGAAATTTGAGAGGTCCATTCAGAAGTCTAATAACAGCGGGGAAGAAGCTGTTCTTGAACCTGCTGGTACATGCGTTTAAGCTTTTGTATATTCTGCCTGAACGAAGAGGTTGGAAGAGATTATAACTGGGGTGGGAGGGGTCTTTGAAGATGTTGGCTGCCTTCTCGAGGCAGCGAGAAGTGTAGATGGAGTCAATGAATGGAAGGTTGGCTTACGTGATGGCCTGGGCTGTGTTCACAACTGTTTGTGGTTTCTTACAGTCCTGGGCAGAGCAGTTGTCATACTAAGCCGTAATGCATCCAGATAGATGCATCATATGATAGACGCATCATAGAGAGCATTCTGCAAAAATTTGGGGGTTGATCTACAAGAGAAATTAATAACAGATTTGGCCAGTAGTCAGGGATTGACTTTAACATGTGATTAACCGCTCGAGTATATATAGAACATTTGAGGTGCAGTTGTTGTTGTAGCCTAGGAAATGCAGCAGCCAATTGAGCATAGGAAGATTCCATAACGAGTAGTGTGATAAGGACCAGATAATCTGGCTTAGTGGTATTGTTAAAGAGTAAGAATTGACCAAGACTAAGTAAGGAATATATGAAAAATATCAATACTGTGAAGTTTGGTTTAAATTTCATATCCTATTGTAATAACAGTAACCTTAATAAATTCTTTACTGCTTGGGGAAATGCATGGTGCAGTTGGTTAACCTATTGCCTTTTAATTTCTTCAATAGACATTGAACTAGAACATAGAATGATAGCACAAATGCCTCCTCCATCTCTTGTGCATGAGGGGTGAAATTAGACCAAGGTGATCTCAATCTAGTTCCTTGACTTCACTGAGAAAATCTGCCCTTTAGTTATTAAACTCACTTAGTAAAATTAGTAAGAGATTCTCTTGTCAATATGGAAGGAGAGTTTCATGCTACAGTTTAATATTTTAAACATTAATTGGGATTTGGCATAACTCACATTAATGCAAGATGACAAAAAGGGAAACAGTGATGTCCTTACCAGTAGACATGTCCTTAATGAGCACAAAATTCAACTAAAACCACAGTACATGGTGATTCATGGAAGGATAGGGATCTGAGAGCCTCTCATCACCACGTTCAGGAATGTTGCCAAATTAAATGCTACTCTAGTTAGTAGCAAGTCATCCTTGAGTTAATGGACCATGGGAGGCGAAGTTCCTCCTGCCTACAGCTACCAGGCACTGGGGGAGGTAATGCTGGTTGTCAGTAAAACACCCTCCTGAGGCCTAGGGTTGTCACTAGATCCCAAGCCAAGGGTTACATAGAGAATGTGTCACAGTGCAGGCTGACATCAAGGACTGGGATATGTTGGGGACGGAGTGTGCACTCTCTTCCCAATACAAGGTTGCTTGATCAGGCACTGTGTCATCCAAAGAGGTGACACCCTTGCAAGGTCACAAGCAACCTCACACTGAGGAAGGGTCACCGGACACAAAACGTTAACTCTGTTTTTGCCTTCACAGATGCTGCCAGACCTGCTGAGCTTTTCCAGCAACTTTGTTTTTGTTATTTTAAAAGGATCCCTGTCACCCAGTGTCCTGTCAAACTCATGTCTGTATTCAACAGGGAAATTTGTTTGCTTTATGAAAATATAGCTGGGATTTCCATAAGGAGTATCCAGTAGGAGATTGGTGGAACCATGGAAGAGCTTAAATGGCTGACAGTGTCAGTTTTTGCTGAGTTTCTGGAGGTTCTGCCCATCACCCACTGAGGGCACAGATGATTGATAGATACAAGGTCATATCTAGTCTGTTCCTAAATGTATCATGCTAATTGCCTCCAGTCTTGATGTAAGCAGGGCACTGTCTGAAGATATGAAACTTGGGGTTTGGGATCGAATTTAAGTAAGTGATCAATATTGATGTTCCCTGAAATCAGTCAAAACCATTAGATGGTTCAAGTATAGTGTTGAGTGTTCGACCTTCCGTTCTGCAAAATCCCACCACCCATCAGCCCTCAATTTTCTACAGAAAGTTTCCATCCTCCTGGTGGAGCCTTGAGGAATTGGGACTAATCTATGTTGTGTAATTTTGTTCCAAACTTAGTTGAAAAGAAGAAGTGGAAGATCTCCTCCAAATAAAGGTCCTTTGCAGCTTGGCTTATTTTGTAACAAAGTTTTAAACCATCTGAGACCCATATGACAATTTGAGAACAGTTGATTGGAGCTTGAGCACTCCACAGTGAAGAGGTCACAAGGAAAGAAATGCTACTAACCACCTAGAAATCTTCCAAAACAGTGGCCCTCTTTTTAAGGGAGAACAAATAGATGTTCAGTTAGAAAATCTTTCAAAATAGAGGCCATGTCACAGGTCTGGACTGCCAAACTGAGTTCAGCTGGCATGTCAATGTAACTGTTTACCTTAGGTATTAACCTACAGCAACTAACGTGAGACTATCTACCCCACGGTCTCTCTTCCCCACTCTCCAGAAACTCTTCCGTGCTGCAGGTTTCGTTTGATCTGAACAGCGGTTCTATCCTTAGGCAACTTTTTTTTAATGCCAAAACCAATTGTAAATTAATCCTGAATCAATTCCTTCCACCCACCTCCTGCCTGAGATTGTTCCAGAAGGGCTGCAGGTATTCAAATTGTGCCCTCTAATGCTTTCCTTTGAAATTTCTAGCAACTCCTCTAAATGGATCAGTACTTCAGTAAAAATCTTGTGTTGCTCTTAAGAGCAGTTCCAAGTTGATCAAGGCCTGTCTGTCCTCATGTGCTGATGCTCTCAGCAACTAGTTCAAATTTTTGTGCATTATAGATTGAAGCTAATGGATTCTGGCATTCGAAAAAGAAACTTATTTTAATGTCTGCCATAAAAGTGTTAGACAACAGACCTAACTGTTAGAAAAAGAAGATAGATTGAGGGCTGTAAGAATAGGTTGAAGCACTGATGAATCCATAGAAGCAAATACTTTTAATTGCACCTCCTAGGTTAGTCCTGCTCAGCTAATTATATATAAAAACATGTTTTACTGCTCTGCAGATTTCTTGCTAATGCATTGCATTTATTCCAAGAACATGTCATTGCTAAATACTATAATGATTCACTCCATGCAGCAGTTACATCGTACTTCCCAGAACATGAGAGAAATGCACCTCAGAAAGTGATTAGAGCTGAAATAAAGATTTTCATGTATTGACCTGCAGTTTTTCACCAAAGATTTCTCTTACCATCAAGCCAAGGTTAAATACCTGACATCATAAATAATTTTTTGAAAATAAATGGCCTCACTTTACCTTTTGCTGATCTCAGCTGGCTGAGGAGCATTTCTTCAGACAGTGCTCTTAGTCCATGGCATGATTGCCATATTACACAAAAACTAGCAGGGTCAATCGAGTACAAAAGTTCCAGGCAATTGATGTATTTTAAGGAGTCAATAGTCTTACAATTAGAGTACAGTAAACTTATGTTAATTAAAATGACATAAGTAACTATAGTAGGCAATTTCAATTTCACTGCAGAATTTTGTACTATATGGGAAGCAGGAGACATAGCACTGCATCTTCCATTCTTTTAATTAATACAGTAGAATAATTGTCATAATTTTAAAACTTTCCACTCTCCCATTCTATTGATTTATAATAGGACTTTCAGCACTGGGCAAATCTGGAGTGAGATTTTCACCACTTGCACTAATTTAAGTTTGATCTGTTTTTCTACAGATCAGTGCTCAGGCTGAATTAAAATAGTGGAATATTTGGAATGCATATGTTAATGACACTTTCTTTCAGATTTTCAATACCTGGCAATTTCTTCTGATTCTTGTACTTGTATGACAGAAAAGACTCAGCCTGGATGTCCATGCATAAGCACAGACACTGCACCAGATTCACCTTGGAATAGAGATGCCATGAGATGAAGGCCATCTCAATCCCAGAAAACCCAGGTAGCCTAGTCATTCAAGTAAAAGGAGAATGAGATTGGGTTTAAGGGCATTAAATTCAGTTGCACAATACTGCTATGGATGTCCACCTCTGTTTCCTAGAGGTAGAATGCGCTGCTAACTGCTTCTTGCACAACCTGTGCTGTGTTGCTGCACGACATGTTTGTTACTATCGTTGGGGCAGATTTAACTTAAATTGGCAAGGGCATGGAATCTTGACAGGTAGTTTAAAGGGGAGACAAAATGAAATGGAATTAGAAGTTAAAATACTATGAAGTAACCCTGGAAGCCAGAGGAAACATAGGCTACATAGGAAAGAAGTGAGGTTAGCAAGGCAAAATTGAACAAATTTTAGTACTAGGAGCCCAAGGAATAAAACGGATGAGCTGAGGGCACAGATAGACACATGGGTGTATGATATCATAGCAATGATTGAGACCTGCTAAAAGATGGGCAGGATTGGCAGTTCAACATTCCCGGTTTTTGGGTGCCAGATGAGATAGCGAGGGGGGTAAAAGTGGAGGGGGTGCTCACCACAATAATTAAAGAATCAACTACAGCAATGAGGAGAGATGATCTCTTGGAAGGATTATTAAATTAGGCCATATGAGTAGAAGTCAAACTACACAAAAGGGGTGAGCACGTTTTTGGGTGTGTACTATAGTCCCTTAACAGTCTATGAGAGACAGAGGATCAAATATATGATCACATTTCAAAGAACATTAAAAATAATAAAGCAGAAGAATTTAATTATTCAAATATTAACTGGGATAGTTTAATGTGAAAAATAGAAAGGGTGAAAAATTGTTAATTTACATCCAGGAGAACATTTTTATCCAGTACCACAGAAAACACAATAAAGGAGGGGACAGTTATGGACCAAACATTCGGAAATGAGCTTAGGCAGGTGGAAGGCATATCAGTAGGAGAGTCTTTTGGCCATAGTGAGCATAACTTAGTTAGATTTAGGATAGTTATGAAAAAGGATATTGCTGATGATTGAGAATTAGCTAGGTTGGATTTTTCTTGCTTTTTGTGGCAACTTTCCACATTGTTGGATGGATGTGGTGTTGTAATATCTTCTTCAGTACTGTTGCCAAAATGTTGTCAAGGCCAAATAGTGTTTGTAAAATCTAGTGCTTTCAGCCATTTCTTGATACTGCACAGAGGAGATTGAATTGGCTCAATCTATGATGCTAGGACCTCAGGAGTGATCTCTGAAGATGGTTGCCTTATCGTTTACACTGATGTGTGGGGCTCCCCATCATTGAGTTTGGGGATATTTGTGGAGCCTCCTCCACCAGTGAGTTTTTTTATTTGTCCACCACCATTCATGACTGGATGTAGGAGGACAGTAATGCGTAGATCTGATTGATTGGTTTTGGAATACATTATCTCTATCTTTAACATGCTGCATCCAATGTTTAGCATGCAAGTAGTCCTATGTTGTAGATTACCCCATACCAAGAACTCCTATCTTGTGCAATATCTTTTCATATGGCACTTTATTGACTGCTTTATGGAAATCCAAATACACTACATATACTAGTTCCTCTTTATCCTCACTGCTTGCTGTATCCTGGATTTCTTGACCAGGTAATTGCTTTTGGACTTGAATAGGTGTTTATTTTTGCACTATCCTACATGATCATACGAGGCAATCCCTTCTTTTTGAATGTGGTCTGAATCTGTAGACATTAGTCTAGATCTTATGAGGTCACTTGCAGTTCCTCTGCCTGAAATTGTTGATCAGGCTGGACATCTTTAGTTGCCTTCTGCGGTTGTTTGACTGATGAATTTGACTTTTTTACATCTGCACTCATATTACTGGAAGATACTGCTCCATCAGCATTATATTTGTCACTGGCATTGGCAATTCTACAATATCAGTTTATTCACCAGACTATTTTGCTATCTGAACAACATCAGTTAAGAATTCCTAAATGATCTCAATTGGGTTGTGCTGCTCATCCTTGTTCTCAGTATTTGCTTCTTTCTACCAACTTTGCTCAGTTTTATCTTCTGATCTATCTTCAGTGTTGACAGAGCTTGTTTTCCAGTTAGAAAATGTTGTAAAATCACAGGTTTTACAAGGCATTATGAGATGTTCAGTCTGTTTGGAGATTGCTGGCCACCCCACTGCTGACTGCACCTGGCTTTACACCTAATAATATCTGAGTGTCCTTACTGGATTCTTTCTAATAGATCTTCCAAAGGGAGGCTGCTAAAATTTGTTTTTTGTCATGCTCTTGTAAGTTGCCTATCTTATTGTTCAAAATAAATTTTTTGGTTCACTTACTGGACTGCTGGTAGGGCCATCCTTCAATAAAATACTGGTAAATGATAACACAATCTCTTGGCCACCCATTGGTTATTGTTGAATTTTATTAAGTTTCTATTGGTTTGTTATCCATTTATTTTTCTTGGCTAAACGAAACTTTTATTTTGTGCTAATGTAGGTGATCTTCTTTTCCTTGTTTGGGTTCTGCCATGAACTTAGAAAGCTCCCAGTGGTAATTTCTGTTGGTTGCCCCTTGAGCAGTTGGCTGACAGTGATTTGTTTCTAGGCCACCGGCCTATTGTTTGACAACTGTTTGTTTCAGTTGTTCTCTTGGACCTAGTGGCACTCTTGCTGCCTTCTTAAGGAAAATGACTTCAAGATGTTTGTGCGTGCTCAAAAGTGCAGAATGCTGATTGTGAATTGCATAAACATTTTCATTCTGTTAAGCTTCTTGTGATGCAGTGTAACTTGTACCATATCTAAGCTCTTGGTAGTTATTTCACTGTGTCATGTAGTCTCATCTCTGTAGGCTGTAACTTCTCATTCTTCTTTAGTGAGTGGTCTGGTAGAATTGTAGCATACACATTTTTTGATAAGCTTAAAATTAACAGGATGTGCAATGACATAAACCAGCTAGGTGAATCTTAAGATTATCAATTTTCCCTGTGAATGTTTTGGGTATCTTTTCCAAAGGTGAAGGAAGTGGCACTTTAACAGCTTTTCTGAGTAAGCACACAACATTTTTTCTGCTTTGAAACTGTGTCCTACTTCTGCATATGTTTTGAAAGTGATCCACAGTCTTGTAAGTGCTGCATTCCTTTGTCCTGGCTGCACATTGTCAGTGCCTGTGTCTTTGATGTTCCCTTTTTTCCATTTTCTTAAACCTATTTTTCTAACCAACCTGTTCAGAGATGTTATTACACACCTGGACTTGAACCTGGTCCTCCCGGCCCAGGGGTAAAGACAATGCTAACTGTGCCACAAGAGGGTCCCTTCTTTGCTGTTCCACAGGATTGCCACTGATTGTTAATATCTGCTGTTTTAACTGCTGTACGATTTTGAACAATTTTATCAAATCTCCTTTCAAACCTCACTTAGAGGAACAATAGAAGTTTTAATAATCTAACCATAAAATGAAATTCCTCATCCTGGACTCATTGATGTAAATCTTTTCTGCATCCTCTCTAAAGCCTTCACCTGTTTTACAGTGAAGTACAGGACCCAGAATTAGACACAATATTGGACAGGATTTATGGATATCTCTCCAACCAGTTGGTTACACTTCCCCATCACATCTAGGGAGGATATAGCCTTGAGTAAGATAGGTGAGTAAGAGACATCCACAAAGTGCTGTTGTTTGCCTGAGAGAAGGTTGAGAGGAGATTTGATAAGTATTCAAAATTACAAGGGATCTAGGCAGGGTAGATGAAGAATAACTGTTCCAATTAGCAGATAGGTGAGAGCCAGAGGACACCAGTTTAAAGTAACTGGCAAATTAATCAAAGGTGACATAAGGAAAAACATTTCATGCAGTGAGTGATTAGGATCTGAAAGGCACTGCCTGAAACTGTGGCTGAGGCAGATCCAATTGGGGCTTCTGAACAAAACTGGATAAACACCTGAGGAGAAAAGAATTGCAGGACTGTGAGTCAAGGGTATGGAAATGGAACCAGCCGAGTTGCACTTGCAGAGATTTGGCACAGACTTAATGGGTTGAGGAGCCTGTTATGTACAGTAATCACTCATGGTTCATTTAGTGCATTTTCTTAGCTTGGAATTTCAGTTATAATCAGGCCCAAGATATTGAAGCTGTTGCTTTTAAAGTTTGCTTTATGAAAGCATATTGTAAAACTGGTGCAGGTATATCACGCAGTGATAATTTTGTATGTTTCCTTTTTAGTGAGGGAACCATGATTTGGTGTAAAATTCTATTCTTTTATCATTCATTACAAAGTTCCAGTTGAACTGTGTTACAAAATGTTATGCAATTTCTTGACATCTGATTTTCATAAACTTCATTTGCTGTCTTAATTCACAAATGAAGAACAGTTACTTAGCTGCCTCTGAGCATTTAAACATTGAGTCATCAAAATTACACATAAATCGAGAGGCATTTAATCTTTTTAATTGGCTCTTCTAGTTGGCATCAATATCTTTTTAATTTCTTATTAGCCAATCTCCTATGCTATATATTGTCCTGGGAGAAATGACAAGCACATGGTAGTGACTTTAAAGTGTAAAAGCCCTGCTTATGGGATTAAATATATTCTATGGGGATGATTTTTATGATGCAGCAGAGATTGATGCAGCATCTCTGAATCGTGCTCTAATCCTTAGTTTTAATGTTCTCTAATCTATTACAGAAAAACAGAATTACTCCACACTGTTAAGTCAGTTTTGCCTATGTTGAGATCAGCCGTTAAACAACTGGTGTTTCTCAGACATTAGCCTGGTATATAAAATGCCACCAAATCTTTTTTAAACCACGCTTGAATCTTAAAAACAGAAGTCCTCACTTCAATACTGAACGTGTAATTGTATTTTACTGTTTACATTACAGTAGTCACATGTTAATTTCCTGGATGCATGTCCATGCTATGGTTGGATTCCTAGCTGCTTTATCACTTTTCTTATTATATGGGTATGGGTGTCACAGCAAAGCCAGCATTTGCTCTCCAATCTAATTACCCATTTCAGAGAGCATTTAAGTCACATTAATGTGGATCTGGCATCACATGTAGGCAGGTAAGGACAGCAGATTTCCTTTCATCAAGGCCATTGGTAAACCAGTTTTTTTTGGCACCAATTAATACATCGTTACCATTAGAGTAACCTTTTTTCATTCCAGAGATGATTGAGCTCAAAGCTCACTATTTGCTAGGGTGGGGTTTCAACTCATTTGAACTCATCTAGTCTAGGCCTAGGCTAGCGACATTACCATTACACCACTGGCTCTGCTAAATTCAAACTGATGCATAGCTATATGACATAGTAGGAACGGCCGATGCTGGAGAATCTGAGTAACAAGGTGTAGAGCTGGATGAACACAGCAGGCCAAGCAGCATCAGAGGAGCAGGAAAGCTGACGTTT
>NC_063334.1:54925406-54955793 GCF_021869965.1 Rhincodon typus
GGAGGCGGGGGGGGCGGGGTGTGGTTTGGAATTTGGCAATTTTGAATGGAAACAAAATTTTGGGAGTGAGGCAGGAAAGAAAGAGGCAGTGCGACAAGACACCGGGAGATGAAATAGAGAAAAATGGAGGGAAAGGAGAGGGAGAAAAAGATGGAAGGAAGGGAAAGCGAGAAAAATAAAGGGAAAGGAGAGAGAAATATGGAGGGAAAAGACAGAGAGAGAATGCTGGGGGAGGGAACAAAGAGAGAGGGGTAGGGGGCAAAGAGTGGTTGCTAGTAAGAGAGAGAGAGAATGAAACAAAATGATACAGAAGTTGACTGTGTGAGAGACAGAGACGCAGGTGAGAGAAACAGACAAAGAGTGAGAAAGACCAAAAGGGAGACAAGAGGAGAGACTTTGAAAGAAAGAGACAGAAAGATAAAGGGAGAAGAGAGAGAGAGAGAATGAAACAAAGGGAGACAAGATTTGAATGTGAGAGACAGAGAGAGAGAAAGAATGAGAAAGAGACAGAGAGTGACCGGGAGACAGAGAGAGAGAAAACAAAGAGAGACAAAAGGAGAGACTTAGAAAGAAAGACAGGGAGACAAAGCAAGAAAACAGAGAGAAAGAGAGACAAGAAGAGGAGAAGTCAGTGAGAGACAGCCAGGAAAGATACAGAGTCTGAAGAGCCAATATTCACCAGGGCTGCTTCAGGAAGAGGGTGGTACAGGTCCAAAACTGGCATTGAGATGCCAGCTGTACCCACACTGTCTCTCGCACAGACACAGACAGCCAGAATAACTCTGACACTCACCTCCTGGCTTCATCCACATGAAGAAGGGAAGTATGGCTGCCAAGACCAATTTTATAAACCCCAAGTTCTGTCATTCAAACCCCTCTCTCCTCCCAAATCCCAGCTACCCAATCAGTTCCTAGCTGTCTCTACCTGGAACACACATCCTCCGGATATGGAGCAAACCAAGAAGGTTTGAGGTGAGGTTAGAGGTGTGGGGGAGGGGTGTGGGAGGAGGAGGGGGAGAGAAAGCAGCAACCCAGAAGTTCAGTCCAATGTCTCCTGATTGTTCCTCCCTTGCACCCCTCCCCCCCACACACACTCACACAAACTCTCTCACTCTCTCACACACACACACAAATTGGCCCCAGACCTAAAACCCACACAGAGACTAAGCTGCAGTTTCAAAACGGGTATAAAACACTTTTATCCAGACAAGGGAACAGAACCTTCTGCAGCCAGGAACACAAATTTATCCCACAGGTGAGCACAGTATTTTCATACAGACTAACACAAGGTGTGAGTGGGACTGTAGTTAACCAGTAAAGACAGCGAGTTTACTTTTAATTAGTTTCTGAGAATGAACATCAATCCATTTCACAGATGAACATCAGGGGATTACATGGATCTGTTGTACGAGTGGAAGTTTGTTCATTGTACAAATAATCATGAGTTTATTAAACACATTCACCTCTTTCCTGACAATAAAGCGAGGGACATCACAGTACTGTCCCACTTTCCCATTGATATTTTGTTAGTAAAAGCTGGGAATTATCTGATTGACACAAACAACATGGATTTGTCAGGGGTAGATCAGGCCTCACAAACCTTATTGAATTCTTTGAAGAGGTGACCAGACACATGGATGAAGGTAGAGCAGTGGATGTGGTATACATGGATTTAAGTAAGGCGTTTGATAAGGTTCCCCATAGTAGGCTCATGCAGAAAGCAAGGAGGCATGGGATAGGGGGAAATTTGGCAGATTGGATTCAGAATTAGCTGACCCTGAGAAGACAAAGGGTGGTAATGGATGGAAAATATTCAACATGGTGCTCAGTTATGAGTGGTGTACCACAAGGATCTGTCCTGGGTCCTCTTCCTATTTGTGATTTTTGCAAATGATTTGGATATAGGAGTGGAAGGGTGGATTAGTAAGTTCACGGACAATACAAAGGTGGGTCGAGTTGTGGATAGTGCGGAGGGCTGTTCTAGATTACAAAGGGATAGGATGCAGAGCTGGGCTGAGAAGTGGCAGATAGAGTTTAACCCTGAAAAGTGTGAGGTGATTCATTTTGGAAGGACAAACTTGAAAGCAGAATACAGGGTTAACGGAAAGATTCTTGGCAGTGTGGAGGAGCAGTGGGATCTTGGGGTTCATGTCCAAAGTTCCCTGAAAGCTGCCACCCAGGTGGATAGAGTTGTTAAGAAGGAGTATGATGTGTTAGCTTTCAATAATAGAGAGATTGAGTTTAAGAGCCGTGAAGTTATGCTCCAGCTATACAAAAACCTGGTTCGGCCACATCTGGAATATTGTGTCCAGTTCTGGTTGCCTCATTACAGGAAAGATGTGGAAGTGTTGGAAAAGGTGCAGAGGAGATTTACCAGGATGTTGCCTGGAATGGAGGGAAGGCCATACGAGGAAAGGTTGAGAGAGCTAGGGCTTTTCTCTTTAGAATGACAAAGGATGAGAGGTGACTTGATAGAGATGTACAAAATGATCAGAGGTATAGATAGATTGGACAGCCAGAGACTTTTTCCTAGGGTGGAGGTAGCTATTACGAGGGGGCATAGTTTTAAAGTGAGTAGAGGTAGATATAGGGGCGATGTCAGAGGTAGTTTCTTTACTTGGAGAGTGGTAGGGGCGTGGAATGCATTGCTAGAGAGGGTAGTGAAGTCGGCCTCATTAGGGGCATTTAAGTGGCTATTAGATAGGCATATGGGTGATAGTATAAGATAGTGGTGGAGGTTAGATAGACCTTAGGTTTAGGGTAAAAGTTTGTCACAACATCGTGGGCCGAAGGGCCTGTACTGTGCTGTACAGTTCTATGTTCTATGTTATGTTATATATTCTCTCCTTGTATGGTGGACAAAAATCACTTCCTGGTCGAAGTAGAGGAGTCTCTTGTAGTTAACAAGATACAGGTTATTGCATGTTAGCAGTTAGTTACAGGTTACATTGAGATGTGATACATTGTTACAGAGACTTCGATGAGGTTAGGTCTCACTGTTTTCAGATCCTTAGCTCTGCCCACAAGTCTATAATACAGCATCAGGTGATGCTTACAGCACTCTTCAGTATTAACCCTTGCAGATTCTCTCCGACCAATATAGAACATTAAACAGTCTATTAATATTAGCCCATTCAGTCTTCTCTATTTGCCTGGATGAGTGCAGCTCCAATATCAGTCAACAACTTTGACACCACTCAGGATGAAGCAGTCCACGTGATTGGCACCCCAGTTAACACCTTTAACATTCATTCTTGCTACCTGATGCCACATAGCTATAGTGTGTACCATCTACAAGATCCAATGCTGCAACTCACCATGGCTTCATTGACAATACTTTACAAACTTACTTCTTCTGACATTCAGGAGAATGAGAACAGGATATACATGGGAACACCACCATGTCAAATTCTCCTCAAACCACACACATCCAGACTTGGAACTGCATTGCCATTTCTTTACTATTGAAAAGTCTTGATATTGCCTCCCTATAAGCTCTGTGACTGTATTTGCGTTACAAGAACTGGAACAATTCAAGAAGGTAGTTTGTTATCACCTTCAGCAGCAATCAGGAATAGGCTGACATGGTTGATGGTATCCACATGCTATGAATGATTAAAATAAGGAAAATCAATCAGTGATGACAGTAAGTATTCACAATAATTGGACTTTAACCAAGTCAGACTGCTAATTGAGGGGTGGCACAGTGGTAATGTCGTTACCTTTAACCCTGAAGTCCTGGGCTCAAGTTTCCACCTGGTATGTCGTAGCTTATCGAAATGGGTTGATTAAAAAAAAGTCTTAAGCTGCTAATTGAATATAGTGACACAAGAAAGGAGGGAGAGAGTCAAGAGGGAAGCTAGTTAGCCTGACAGTAGTCATTGGGAAAATGCTGTAATCTATTGTTAACAATGTGTTAAGTGGGCAGATGTATACAAGATGGTTTTCTGGACCAAAACATTGAGGAACCAACAAGAGAACAGGCTATCCTAGCCTGGGTATTGTGTAATGAAAAAAAAAGGCACTGTAATTGAGTGAGACCCTTGGGGATTTGTGCCCATAATATGACAGAATTATTCTTCAAGTTGGTCCTGAATCTAGATAGAGGATAGTACAATGGTATGATGAGTGAGCTGGCTCTGATAAACTAGGGAATCCTACTTAAAGAGATGATGGTGGAAAGGCAATGGCAAACATTCGAAGAATGCCTGCATGAAATGCAACAATTGCTCATTCCTTTCTAGTGCATAAGTAAAATGAGAAAGGTGACCAAACTATGGCTTATAAGGGAAATTAAGGATACTATTAGATCCAAGGAAGAAACGTACAAATTGACCAGTAAAAAAAAAACAGACTTGAGAGTGGGAGCAGTTTCGAATTCAGCAAACAAGGACAAAGGGATTGATTAAAAGGTGAAACATAAGAGTATGAGAGTAATGTAATGATGCTGTTATTTTAAGAGTTTATTGTCCTTTTTTTGAAAGAGAAGTTGTAAGGCAGAAGTATCGAACTGTCTCTAAGAAAGTAAACAATTTGTGAGGCCTTGGTTTTTTTTTAAAATTTGGAACAATGTAAGCAGCCTGGGTGTGGCCAGCTTTCTCGGACCGGGCTTTCTAGTTTTTTTTAGCCTTTAGATTTAGTTTTAAGGAGTAGCCTTTGGGGTCTCTAAAGAGCTGGAAGATTCAGTGAATGTCTCCTAGCTGCTACTTGCTTTGAATTTTCTCTCGATTTTAGAAGACCACCAATGCACCCATTATTTCTAGGGCCACTTCTTTAAGTACTCTAGGAAGTAGATTATCAGGACCAGGGGACTTATTAGCCTTCAGTCCCATTAATTTTCACAACACCATTTCCCTACTGATTTCCTTCAGTACCTCTCTCTCATTCAACTTTGTGTTCCCCAACATTTCTGGTACATTATTTATGTCCTTCTTTGTGAATACATAACCACATTTAGTTGGTATTTAGAGATAGCAGGAACTGCAGACGCTGGAGAATCTGCGATAACAAGGTGTAGACCTGGATGAACGCAGCAGGCCAAGCAGCATCAGAGGAGCACGAAGGCTGACATTTTGGGCCCAGATCCTTCTTCAGAAAAGGGGGAGGGGAAGAGAGTTCTGAAATAAAGAGGGAGAGAAGAGGAGGCGGATAGAAGATGGATAGAGGAGAAGATAGGTGGAGAGGAGACAGATAGGTCAAAGAGGTGGGGATGGAGCCAGTAAAGGTGAATGTAGGTGGGGAGGTAGGGAGGAGATAGGTCAGTCCAGGGAGGATGGACAGCTCAAGGGGGCAGGATGAGGTTAGTAGGTAGGAGATGGGGGTGGGGCTTGAGGTGGGAGGAAGGGATAGGTGGAAGGAAGGACAGGTTAGGGAGGCAGGGACGAGCTGGGCTGGTTTTGGGATGCGGTAGGGGGAGGGGAAATTTTGAAGCTTGTGACGTCCACATTGATACCATTGGGCTGCAGGGTTCCCAAGCGGAATATGAGTTGCTGTTCCTGCAACCTTCGGGTAGCATCGTTGTGGCACTGCAGAAGGCCCAGGATGGACACGTCATCTGGGGAATGGGAGGGGGAGTTGAAATGGTTCGTGACTGGGAGGTGCAGTTGTTTAGTGCGAACCGAGCATAGGTGTTCTGCAAAGCGGTCCCCAAGCCTCTGCTTGGTTTCCCCGATGTAGAGGAGGCCACAACGGGAACAGCGGATGCAGTATACCACGGTAGCAGATGTGCAGGTGAACATCTGCTTGATGTGGAAAGTCTTCTTGGGACCTGGGATGGGGGTGAGGGGGGAGGTGTAGGGGCAGGTGTAGCACTTCCTGCGGTTGCAGGGAAAAGTGCCGGGTGTGGTGGGGCTGGAGGAGAGTGTGGAGCAGACAAGGGAGTCACAGAGAGAGTGGTCCCTCTGGATCCCTCCGCTCCATCTCTGGCAACCACCTAGAAACCGATATCCATTTCAAGCCCACCAACTCCCACAGCTACCTAGAGTACACCTCCTCCCAACCACCTTCCTGCAAAAATGCCATCCCATATTCCCAATTCCTTCGCCTCCGCCGCATCTGCTCCCAGGATGAGGCATTCCACTCCCGTACATCTCAGATGTCCTCGTTTTTCAAGGACCGCAACTTCCCCTCCTCAAAACGCCCTCGACCATGTCTCCTGCATTTCCCGCAACTCATCCCTCACACCCCTTCCCCGCAATAACAACCAAAACAGAATCCCCCTTATCCTCACGTACTACCCCACCAACCTCCGGATCCAACGCATCATCCTCCGACACTTCCGCCATCTGCAATCCGACCCCACCACCAAAGACATTTTTCCCTCCCCACCCTTATCTGCTTTCTGGAGGGACCACTCTCTCCGTGACTCCCTTGTCCGCTCCACACTCCCCTCCAGCCCCACCACACCCGGCACTTTTCCCTGCAACCGCAGGAAGTGCTACACCTGCCCCTAGACCTCCTCCCTCATCCCCATCCCAGGCCCCAAGAAGACTTTCCACATCAACGTGGTATACTGCATCCGCTGTTCCCGTTGTGGCCTCCTCTACATCGAGGAAACCAAGCGGAGGCTTGGGGACCGCTTTGCAGAACACCTATGCTCGGTTCGCACTAAACAACTGCACCTCCCAGTCGCGAACCATTTCAACTCCCCCTCCCATTCCTCAGATGACATGTCCATCCTGGGCCTCCTGCAGTGCCACAACGATGCCACCCGAAGGTTGCAGGAACAGCAACTCATATTCCGCTTGGGAACCCTGCAGCCCAATGGTATCAATGTGGATTTCACAAGCTTCAAAATCTCCCCTCCCCCTACCGCATCCCAAAACCAGCCCAGCTCGTCCCCGCCTCCCTAACCTGTCCTTCCTCCCACCTATCCCCTCCTCCCACCCCAAGCCCCACCCCATCTCCTACCTACTAACCTCATCTCGCCCCCTTGACATGTCCATCCTCCCTGGACTGATCTATCTCCTCCCTACCTCCCCACCTACACTCACCTCTATTGGCTCCATCCCCACCTCTTTGACCTGTCTGTCTCCTCTCCACCCATCTTCTCCTCTATCCATCTTCTATCCGCCTCCTCCTCTCTCCCTATTTATTTCAGAACCCCCTTCCCCTCCCCCATTTCTGAAGGAGGGTCTAGGCCCGAAACATCAGCCTTCCTGCTCCTTTGATGCTGCTTGGCCAGCTGTGTTCATCCAGGTCTACACCTTGTTATCGCAGATTCTCCAGCGTCTGCAGTTCCTGCTATCTCTAAATACCAACTAAATGTGGTTATGTATTCACAAAGAAGGACATAAATAATGTACCAGAAATGTTGGGGAACACAAAGTTGAATGAGAGAGAGGTACTGAAGGAAATCAGTAGGGAAATGGTGTTGTGAAAATTAATGGGACTGAAGGCTAATAAGTCCCCTGGTCCTGATAATCTACTTCCTAGAGTACTTAAAGAAGTGGCCCTAGAAATAATGGGTGCATTGGTGGTCTTCTAAAATTCCATAGACTGAGGAACAGTTTCTACAGTTTGGAAGTCAGCTAATGTAATTCATTAAAGAAGGATGGCAAGGAGAAAGTCAGGAATTATATACCAGTCAGCCTGATTGGGGAAAATGCTCGAGTCCATTATAAAAGAATTATTAGCTGAGACTTGGAAAAATGTGACCGGATCGGATAGAGCCAGCATGGACTTAAAAATGGGAGATCATGCTTCACAAATCAATTGGAATTCTTCAAAGATGTAAGTAGTAGAGTTGATGAAGGGGAACCAGTGGATATGGTTTATTTGGATTTTCAGAAGGAATTAACAAAATCACACAAGAGACTAACATGTAACATTAAAGCACATAAGATTTCATAGAATCCCTACAGTGTGGGAATAGGCCATTTGGCCCATCGAGTCCACACTGCCCCTCCAAAGAGTATCCCAACCAGACCCACTCCATCCTTCTGACCCTGCATTTCCCAAGGTTAATCCACCTAGCCTGCATACCCCTGGACACTATGGGCAAGTTAGCATGGCCAATCCACCTAAGCTGCACATCTTTGGGCTGTTGGAGGAAACCGGGAGTACCTGGAGGAAACCCATGCAGACATGGGGAGAACGTGCAAACTCCACACAGTCAGTCACTCGAGAGTGGAGTTGAACTCAGATTGCTGACGCTGTGAGGCAGCAGTGCTAGCCACTGAACCACCATGCTGCCAAATTTGATTTGGGGTAGTGCATTGTGAAGAATGAAAGGCTCATTGGCAGACAGAAATCAAAGAGTAGGAATAAATGTTTTTTTTTACAAATGGCAAGGTAGTGACTGGTGGGGTACCACAGGGATCAGTGCTAGGACTCCAGCTATTCACAAAATCTATTAATGATTTTGATGAGGGAACTAAATGTAATATCTCCAAATTTGAAAATGACACAAAGCTGGTGCGAGGGTAGACTGTGAGGAGGATACAGAGGTGCTTCAGTGTGATTTGGCCAAGCTGAGTGAGTGAGAAAATACATGGCAGATACAGTACCAAGTGGATAAATGTGTTGCTATCCTCTTTGGTAGCAAAAACACAAAGGCAGATTTTTTTCTGAATTGTCATAAAATAAGAGAGGTGAACGTACAACAAGACTTAGGTGTCCTCATAAACCAGTTACTGAAGGTAAGCATGCAAGTGCAGCAGATGATAAAATTGGCAAATAGTATGCTGGCCTTCATAACAAAAAGATTCGAGTATTGAGGCAGAGATTGCTGCAATTACTGAGGACCTCACTGAGACCACACCTAGATTATTGTGTTCAGCTTTGGTCTCCTTACCTGAGGAAGGATATTCTTGTTATAGAGGGAGTGTAGCAAAGGTTTACCAGATTGATTCCTGGGATGGCAGGACTGATATTTGAGGAGCGGTTAAATCCGTTAGGATTATATTCATTTGAATCAGAAGAATAGGGGGATCTCACAGAAATATAAAAAATTCTAACAGGACCAGACAAGGTGGATGCAGAAAGGTGTTTCTGATGACTGGAGAGTCCAGAGTCGGTGGTCACAGTCTAAAGATACAGGGTAAACTGTTTAGGAGTGAAATGAGGAGGAAAGCCTTCACCCAGAGAATGGTGAGCCTGTGGAATTCATTACCACAGAAAGTGGTTGAGGCCAAAACAATGTATAATTTCAAGAAGAAGTTGGATATTGCACCTGGAGCTCAGTAGCGAAGAATACACAGTTAGCATCTTTTCCTTTGAGTGTCCAGTTGAATTTTTGAAATTCCTAGCTGTTGAATTTCAGCTTCCCATTCCCTTGAAAAATCATTTTCTTGCAGACTTTGAGGAAAGATCTTCTGCTATTACCTAAGCAAGATGATGTTACTCTATACTTTGATATAAATCTACAGTTTCAGAATTATGGGTTTGGGTTTATTTTTCACTTTGAATTTCTTTTTGTTGGGTACTGTCAGATGTGATGATACTATGACTTTAAGAGGTGTATTTTGTCCTTTTTTTTAATGAAGAAAGGTTGATAAAAAGGTGATGAGCAGTCTGATCAAGCCAATAAAATAAACAGCTTGTGAGGCCTTGTTTTTTTTTCAGTTGGAACGACGGAAGTAGCACAAATGGGTGGGGTCAAGCTCCCACAGAACCAAGATTCATTAGCCCATGTCATTCAGACTGTTATAAATTCCACCCAAAGTGTTTAAAACATTTTCAGTGATATATTTTTGACATTTGTAGGAATTGCAAAGTATTAAATTTTGTTGTTCAGTTTAAATGGCTGGTGTCGTCCAGACGGTAGAGTGAAAGGTTAATACTCTAACATGTAAATATATTAGTAAAGATGTAACTGATCACATGATGGAGAGACTCTGTAGGGAGATGCTTCTGTGTCAACCTCATTATGAGTCTAATATTCTAAATAGTTCATAGAGTGTTGAATAATAAGTAATCTTAAAAAGATCTAAGATTCCAAAAACTTAAGGGATATAGAGCAATTAACGTCTCCTAAAATTCACCATCACAATAACAGAGAGATTACACATGGTGATATATATGCCAAATTGCTTTATTAATTAATTGCATATTAGTAATATTATACTTTAAATAATTGATAATTTAATATTGGATTGACGGTTTGTGCTACCAAGGCATTGCATTGTAAAGCATTCTTATTTTTGACTGTGCTAATAAAGTCATACAGCACAGAATCGGTTCCTTCGGCCCAACTGGTGCATGCTGACCAGATTTCCTAAACTGAACTAGTGTTTGGCCCAAACACAAACCAAGGAAACAAAGCCCAAGAACATTAGAGTGTAAACTGCTTCTTTGCTTTCTGTATACATTTATAATCAGTATTAAACCAGTCAATTAAAAGAATCTCATGGCATATCTGTACAAAAGGCTGAACTATTAAAATGTCTAATTTGATAATACATTACTAACATTCAGAAACTTTAGTGCGTTATTGTCTAGTATTTTGCACCATTTGTTTTAAATCAGTTGTCAAATTGTTACACCCTCTAAAATAATTGAACAGTTTTCATGCTTTTTTGATCAAATCCTGTCCTGTTTCTCTGGTAAACAGAATATTTCTGGTCACTTTGGTATAGAAAAATACTAACAAACTTAATAATTCTCTTTTGATTTCTGGAATATTTTAAATCTTTGGGACAGGTAGACCTTAGATGTTCCAGGCATAAATGGGTTAGTGAGCTAATGAAAGTCTAAATGATCTGCCAGGGCCAGGTTCCAAAATAAGTACTAGACTGGGACTGCTCATCTTTATTTAATCAAATGCCTCTCGAAAGTAGCATGACCTCTGTTGCTCAATACATGATGGTATCTGTTCAATCCTTTTTGTGTTTTTTTTTGTTCTTTGTTTTACCCCTGAGGAAAGAAGCCGGGGAAAAAAGAATCTACCACATTTCATTAACAAATAGGATGGGAACATTTTAAGCATAACATTTGTTTGTTCATCTAGTTATTTCCCAGACCCATGCACGCATAGTTTATCTACTAGGATAAAGAAAAATGAACCAACAAACTGTTAAAGCTGTTACCAAGGAGACTGGCAAATGTTCATTGTTGTTAATTTTGATGAGGGCACCAATAAGTGGGTCACTGTGCACTCAATTGGTCATTCTCTGTTGAGTAAGTCTGAAAGAGCATAATGTGTTCGAGGAATCTGCTTCCTTATCCCTATTATTCATTCAGTTTTTGAAGTACTAGATTTCCATGCTAAACTCCTCAAAGTTCACAGAATTGTTAATCCAATACAGTGAAACCTACTGATTTGTGAGCACAAGAAATTCCGATGAGAAAAAACTATGTGGCCATCAAGTCTTTTCTTTTCAGTGGGTTGCATGCCAACCCAGTGAATTGCCTGATGAAAGATTCTGGAAAGTTTCTTCTTGCTGTCTTTGTGTTTAATGCAAAATAGTCGAACCTTAGATTTTACTTCTTTCATTCTTGATTAGTTCCATTTCACGGCATGAGATTTCCATGCTCCCAGCTGTTTCAGAACCATCATGCTCCACATTGTCTTTTAACAGGTCTCAGTATTTATTTCATAATCTTCAATCCTATTCATAATTCAATACTTTTCGTGTTATGCACAATCCTAGATTTAAAAAAATAGTTTATTTTAATTTGAAGCATTGCTTGATACATTTGACCCTATATTATTGGGTCCAATTTTTAAGTTGTCTATTTTTAACTTCTTTTATCAATTAATCCCACAATTTTAAAATGAGAATCTTAACTTTTCAAAGAAAATATGCTGAATTCTGTTATTTGCTCTGCATAACTTGAAATTGTAAATCCTAGAATCATTCTCTGAATTACACCAATATTAATATTCTTTTGAAGGTAAGGCACCCAACTATGTGGTCAGTAGACAAGATCTCCTATCCTTACTGGTTGTGGTAAATTTATGAGCATATCCTGGTCCATTTGGTTTGTGATTCTGCGACAGTCAATACAGAATGTGTTTATTTTCTAAAGATGGCAAAAAGGGATTTCAACAAATGGTTGACTGTCATAGAGGGTTTTTGCTTTCTAACATAACCATTACATTTCACAAGCACTTTTCTCCTGGCTTTATAACTAAATTTTATGTTTCATTCTGCAGTACTTCCCTTCAATTCTTGTGCTCTTGATCGTGATCATGCAGATGTTGATCATTAGCTCTGTGCAGTGACTCAGGAAGATGGGTGCACTTAGAACGTATAAACATGAAGGTAGCTGGAGGCTTTCCAATAGTTGAGTGAGGAGCTATTTTGTGTTTGTGAATAAAGCAATTAAACTGCTGTATTGCTTCGATTCAGTACTGCTGTTCACGATCGCTGTGTGTATAATTGTTTTTCAAAAACACATATGTCTCTTCTTCTTAGCCTTTTGCTAATGGTGTATAATGTTTTAGTGAATAAATCTTGGGTAGTCTGTAAATTGACTGAAATTATCACTGTTGTAGGGAGGCCCATTGTTATTCCTCACCATTTCAGGGACTCCAAACAAAATAAAATTTTGTCAAGATTTGGGATAACTTTTTGTTGAAACAGATGTAATTACTTCCGTAACTGGGAATCTGTGGAAATCAGCAGTGACAACAAGCAGTTAGTCATTGTGCAAGTCTGAGGAACCAATACTAAACCCTCTTCATGGTCCAAGAGTTCATCCTGGTGTCTTGAGAAGTTCACATAAATGGACAAATGCAAAATGTAATTTTTAAAATGTTACAGTGTCACAAAATGGAGAGTTCCCTCAAGAAATAAAGGTCACAAAAATAAGTGCAACTACAGGTAATCTTTCAGAGATGTTCTAAACCTGAAACCTAATGGTTAAATACAAAGAAACTAAAGATGGCACGACCGGAGATATATCACAGTTAAATGCATGTGGGGAGCTGGCAGGTATCTGTGTTTTCCATGATAGCCACATCTGCAGTAAGTTTTCAGTCACTCGGAGGTAGTAAGAACTGCAGATGCTGGAATCAGAGTCAATACAGTGTGGAGCTGGAGGAACACAGCAGGTCAGGGAATATCAGAAGGGCAGGAAAGTCAGTGCTTCCGGTCAGGATCCTTTAGCATTCCTGAGAATATGACTATATAAAAAGGAGGTTTGAGGATCAAAAGGTAGTAGTGGAGGAACCTTAGCCCTTGCATCTGTTCAACAGGTTCCAGGTAATTCCAAATGTTCATTTTAAAAAGGAACATATACCACCCCATCATTTCCCTGAGAATTTGAACTCAGCATGAAGCTGATGGGATTGAGGTCTTATGGAAACAAAATGGTCTTTCTTTTTCAGGGATAGTCTTTTCAGACTGTATGAATTGTAAAAAATTTTTTACTGTAAAAATGTGTCATTGTGAATATTAGGCCTTACCTCTTTCCTGGCCTCTTCTTTTAAAAAAAAGTATTTTGTCTGTGCTTCTGCACATATGTACTACTGCATGAGAGAATGTCTGAGATATAATATAAGCATGCACATAATATCTGCTTAGTCAGTAAGTGGACAGATTAAATGTTTATCAGAATATTGTAACATGCTTATTCAGTGCTTAGATGTATGTAACTAAATGACCATTAAATGAAAATATTGGTATTTGATTGATTTACAACCTAAATAACAAAAAAAAGTGGAAATTTGTTATTTTTTCACATATTCATTAAACTAGTTGAGTATATTTCTAGAATATATTAATCATTAACAGTGGTCAATCATGAGCTAGCAGTTTCATTTCAATGATTTTATTTTTAATTAGTAATTAAAATTTTAAAAGCACATTTGATCTGTACTTCAAGTACTTTTTGAAGTACTGATATCCATCAACAAATCAGATGGTTTGTTACTTGACAAAGAGCCCAGAAATTTCAAAAATGTATAAAACAATTAAAAAAGATCAGAGCTGCAAATGAAGAAAATGTACACAATGACTAAAATCCATATGATGAATATATTAAATATATACTTTCAATCTTGTGAATAGTCTTAATCAATTTACCAATTTAACAATGGCAGTAAAGGATACCTATTAGTTTAGTATGTAAGAAACATACCAGAGCTCATAGTATTGCTTATGTGTAGGTAATTTGAGGCAGATAATATTTAAAAAGGAAGCTGGAAGAGCTATGTTGATTAAGATGTCTGAAAAAAGGAGCTTGATAGTACTCGGACTGCATGAAAATAAATGATCCAACATTGTTGTGCAGCTGTGGAGTAATGGAAAAGATATAGAATTCATTGAAAGAAAGGCTTGCATTTAAAAGACTACTTCATGACTATTAGACGTCTCAGATTACTTTATAGCTGATGACATAAATTTGAAGTAGGCAAATGTATTACTATGGGACATGGACCAACTAATTTGTGCACAGCAACCTCCTACACAGCAGCAGCGTGATCATCTGTTGTTTTGGGCATGCTTGACGTATAAATATGGACCAGAACCCCCTTGATCTTCATCAGAATAGTGCCATGAGATTATTTCAACCTTCTGATAGGGCTGGTGGAGCACCACCTTAGTCGCAACCAAAAGACAGCACCTCAAGCTGTTCATCTTCTGGGCTAAGTAGAATGCCAACCCTGATTGTTGTCCTCATACCTTGGAAAGGGATTTGAATTCAGAACCTTCTGGCTCCAAGGTGGTGCGTTGTCAACTGAGTCACAGAGCTACAGCACTTTATAATCTTTAATTGTTTCCTTATGGTATAATTAGGGCCTACTCATTGAGCGTTTTGGTGGCCTTGGAGCAAATATGAATAGAGTCCTTTGCTAGATCACTGCATACATCCTGCAGATAGCGTTAATGGAATTTTATGATGAACATTGGGATGCCAGTGTTGCAGTAAAAATCAGGTCTCAGGCCTGCACTCGTTGGAGTTGACTTGGTCAGTTGGCCTCCTAATGAGCTGCCCATTTGCCTGCTGGTCAGTTATGGATGGTTGGCAGGTTCCTGGCCTTATCAGAGGACTGGCTATACTGAAGCCTCAGCAGTGCCATTGGGAGATGTGGTCACTTCAGTGGCAGTTTAAAAAGAAACACTGCGCTGGGTGTTGGAAGGTAAACCTTTCTAGAGAATTTGTTGGGCTTGTCAGTCTTTACTGCTGGCAGCCCTTCTTTAGTCTATCAGATATTCCCTCCTGGGCTATTGATGGGATGCTGTTTCCAAATAACTACGCAACACCAGCAGCAGCCCCCAAAACCCACCCACACCACAAATTGTCGGGTGGTTCACCAATGGCAAAATGCTAACTGCAACATAAAATAGATGAAATGGTCCTTAATTGGGTCTTTAATTACATAAATTAGTTACTCAGTTGTTTGGGCTGGGCAGCCTCTCCACATCATTGGTCAACTGATATCACTGGCAAAAAAGCCAACATAGCTAGAAATTGATGGAGAGCCAACTTGACTCAATTCAAAATCGAGGCCCTCTGACTCTCACACAGCCTCCTGGGGGAGGGAGATAGACGGTCAATGGTTATATAATGTTCTGTTCATTCCTATGCTCTTCTAAATGATTTTTAAAATATGTATATTCATTACAACCTAGAGCCAAATGACTGTTGTGCATTCAACAAGTACTCAACTAAGCCAACATTAAAAGAAGGGATGCAAAGTGGTTTAAAAGTGAGATTGTGCAGATTCAATTTTATTGACTTTAGATGTTAATTTACTGGGTTTAAAATAAAAGACGCAAATCCAAGTTGGAAGTGGTGATTAAGATTACTTCACACTTTTTCTTGAATAGTGATCTGGTGATTGCTGTTGTTCCATTTTTTTTTAACAAACAATAATTCAGTGGTTCTTCCTGTCTCACAGGTTACACTGAGACAGCTGTTGGTGAATCACTGACAAGGAGAAACCACAGACAAGAGCAACTAAAAAGGCAGCATTAGTAAGAAACCATCAAACCAGGACAATTAGTACACAATCAGGACAATTAGTACAAAACTTGGACTGAAAAGTTGTTGACTTAGTCGAATTGTTAAAATGATTCTAAGGTTTTGGAGTAGATTTGTAGCTCGGGTTGTGGGTGTTGAGGTTGGTTGGCTTGCCGAGCTGGTTTGTTGTTTTGCAGACATTTCGTTACCGTGCTGGGTAACATCCTCAGTGCAGCCTCCGATGAAGCGTCAGTGTGTTTTCCCACCTGGTTTTTAAACTCTGGAGTCCGTTGAGATGGATTGCCTCACTTCCGGTTTTCTTTCGTAGTGGAGTGTATATGGGGTCGAGTTCTATGTGTTTATTAATAGCATGCTTCGTGGAGTGCCAGGCTTCTAGGAATTCCCGTGCCTGCCTCTGCTTAGCTTGTCCCAGGATTTTGGTGTTGTCCCAGTTGAATTGGTGGTTCTCCTTGTCCATGTGGATTGAGATGAGTGAGTACTGGTCGGGTCTTTTTGTAGCCAGTTGGTACCCTTGTTGTTAGTTTCCTTCCTGTTTGTCCAATGTAGTGTTTCTCGCAGTCTCTGCAGGGGATCTTGTAGATGACATTGGTCCTGTCCATGGGGGGGAGTGAGTCTTTAGTTCGGGTGGGCAGTTGTGGTACGGTTGATGTGGGCTTGTGTGCCACTCTGATGCCCAGTGGTCGTAGGAGTCTTGTGGTTAGTTCCAATGTGTTCTTGATGTAGGGTAGTGTGATGAGTGTGTCGGGGCATGTGGTATCTTCCTGATGTTGTTCATGTAGGCATCTTCTGACCCAGTTTTTTGGATATCCATTATCCTTGAAAACCTGGAAGAGGTATTCTTCTTCCTCTTGGCGTAGTTCTGTGTTTCTGCAGTGTGTAGTTGCCCGTTTAAATAGTGTTCGCATGCAGCTTCGTTTGCGTCTGTTGGGATGGTTACTGTTGAAGTTCAGTACCTGATCTGTGTGTGTGGCTTTTCTGTGTACTTTCGTTTGGAGCTCCCCATTTGTCTTGCGCTCTACCATGACGTCCAGGAATGGGAGCTGTTTGTTCTTCTCCTCTCTGGTGAATTTTATTCCGGTGAGGGTGTTGTTTATAAGTTTGTGTGTCTCCTCTAGTTTGGTCCATTTAATGATGACAAAGGTGTCGTCCATGTAGCGTATCCAGAGTTTTGGTTGGATTAGCGGAAGGGCTGTCCTTTCTAGTCTTTGCATCACTGCCTCTGCTATGAGTCCGGAGATAGGTGATCCCGTGGGTGTCCTGTTGATTTGTTCGTATGTTTGGCCATTGAAAGTGAAGTGGGTGGTGAGGCATAGGTCCAGAAGTTTGAGCATGTTGTCTGTGGAGATGTTTTCACTGGGGTCTTGTTCTTGTTCCAGTAGTGTTGTCATTGTTTCCCTTGCTAGTGGTATGTCTATTGATGTAAATAGGGCAGTGACATCAAACGACATCATGGCCTCTTCGTCGTCTATCCTTATGTCTTTGATGGAGTTGAGGAATTCTTGGCTGAGTAGATTGAGTGGGGTGACTAGTTGACTAGGTGCCTGAGTCTTCTTTGTAGTTCCTTGGCTAATCTGTGTGATGGAGTGCCTGGTAGGAAGACTGTGGGTCTAAGAGGTGCTTCCGGCTTGTGCACTTTCGGGAGGCCGTAGAATCGGCGTGTGTTGGTTCCTTCGGGTTTCATTCTTAAGAAGTCTGCTTTGTTGATCTGTCCTGTCTGTTTAAGCCTTTTTAGCGTGTAGAGGATTTTGCTGCCTAGTTGCGGTGTCGGGTCAGTTTGTACTGGCCGGTATGTGTTTTCGTCGGCGAGCAGTGCCTGTGCCTTGGAGATGTAGTCCCTTTTATTCAGTATCACTGTAATGCGCCCTTTGTCTGTGGGTAGTATTGTGATGTTCTTGTCCTTCTTCAGTCCTTCCAGGGCGTGTCTTTCCAATGTGTTGAGGATGTTGAGTTCACTCCTTTTGGTTAGTGTCGGGATTACTGTCTGTCTTATCGTTTGTTGTGTTTCTTCATTGATATTGTTGGTCCTCAGTGTGGCTAGGAATTCCGTTTTGTTGGCGTCCCTGTAGTTGTAGTTCAGTCCTCGGGTGAGAACTGCTTTTTCCGTGTCTGTCAGTTTCCTTTCAGAGAGGTTTCTTATCCAAGTGTCTGTTCTGTTGTTGTCGTTTTTGTGGGTAAGTGTGGCTAGCTTGTCTTGAAGGGTCTGTCTTTTCTTGGCTCTTGTTAAAATGATTGTGATAAAATACCGTATTTCAGTGATGAGCATGGAAGCAACTTGACAACCTGTAGACAAAAGTGTTCGCCATTGACAATTAAAAAAATGGAGCACAGGAACACAGATGAATTGGAAAATAAATTGACTTAACTGTGACACATATAAAATGATCATATTTGCAACCAAATTATCAAATGTCTCAAAATCAAAGGGAAACAGTCCCCAAGGGGGACTGTCATCAGGTATGGGATAGTGCCATTATCAATCCAGGACATCATCCAATCTATACCTCTCCATAGCTTTTTTTGTGTCATCTTCACTATTTGCCTTCCCACTTCTTTTTGTTATCAAATATTTAATGATAGTACATTCATACGCCTCATTCAAACTTGAATACATATTGTAAATAATTGTGGCTCCAGTACTGATGCCTGTGACATTCCACTAATTACAGGTTGCCATCCTGAAAATACCTCATTTATCTCTGTCTTCAGTTAGCCAATCTTCTATCCATGCGAATATAACTACCCTCAATATCAGGGACTCTTACCTTATTAAATAACCTTACATGCAATACCTCATCGAAGACTTTTTGGAAATCCAAATACATTACATCTACTTGTTTCACTTCATCTACTTGCTTGTTACCTCCTTGATGAACTTGAATAAATTTGTCAGTCATGTTTTCTCCTTTATGAAGCCATGTTGACTCTGCTGGATTTTAATATGGAAATCTAAATACTCTGGTATTATATTATTTATAATATATAGTATATATGGTTATAATATTATAACATTTTCCCCTTGACAGATGCTAATCTAAACTGGCCTATATTTACCTTCTTTTCCTCTTTTTTTGAATAAAGATGTTACCTTGGCAGTTTTCTACTTTGCTGGGACTTTATCAGTATCTAACAATTCTTGGAAGATTACTACCAGTGCATCCACCATTTCTGTAGCTACTTCCTTTGAAATGCTAAAATTGAACCCATCAGCTTCAGCTGGTGAATTGACATTTAGCCACGAGTACTTTTCCTAGTACTTTTTCTCTCATGATAGTCATTGTAGCTTTTCTCTCCCTGTGTTCACAGGCGCTTGATTTTTTTTATATTTTTGAATGCTACTAACGTCTTCTACCATGAGTACTAATGCAAAGTATTTATTTAACTGCCCTGCCATTTCCTGGTTCCCCATTAATATTTCTCTAGTCTCATTTCTAAAGGCCCTATGTTCACTTTGGTCTCTCTTTTCTTTTTATAGATTTAAAGAAGCTCTTACTGTCCATTTTATATTATTTGCTAGTTTGCTGCTCATAGTTTATTTTTTTCCCCCTTTATTACTTTCTTAGTTCATTTTTTATTGGCTTTTGAAGATTTCTTAATTCTCTGGTTTAACACTCATCTTTCTCATATTGTATGTTTTATTCTTTCAATTTATCTCTGTCCCTTCCTGGATCTATCTTCTTCACTTGGAATACACCCCCTTGTTATTTTTTAGCTCCATAAAACCATTAGATGTAGGAGCAACTGCAGGCTATTCAGCCCATTGAATCTGCTCTCCCATTCAATGAGCTCATGACAGATCTGATAATCCTCATCACTGCTTTCCTGCCTTTTCCTTTGATTTCTTATTGATTAAAAATGGGTCTGTTTCAGCCTCGAATATGTACTTAATGACCCAGCCTCAACAACTCTCTGTGGTAAAGATTCAGTACCCTCAGAGATGAAATTCCTCTTTGGTTGTGTCTTAAATGGGCATCCCCTTCTTCTGCGATTAAATCCTGTGGTCCTAGACTCTCTCACAAGGAGAAACAGCATTTCCACATCTTAGGTTAAGCCCCCTAAGAATTTTATTTTACAGTAGGGCTACCTTCTAAACTGTAATGAGTACAAGCCCAACCTCCTCATGCTCTCCTTGTAAGACTGTCCTTCCATACCTGGTGTCAGTTTAGTGAACCTTCTCTGGACTGCCTCCAATGCCAGTATATTGCCCCTGACATGAAAAGTCCAAAACTGTTCACAG
Organism: Rhincodon typus; assembly: GCF_021869965.1. Lineage (NCBI taxonomy): Eukaryota > Metazoa > Chordata > Chondrichthyes > Orectolobiformes > Rhincodontidae > Rhincodon > Rhincodon typus. The sequence continues at coordinate 54,945,514 of NC_063334.1, forward strand.
TATTTAGGGGCGGCACAGTGGCTCAGTGGTTAGCACTGCTGCCTCACAGCACCAGGGACCCGGATTCAATTCCACCCTCGGGTGACTATCTGTGTGGAGTTTGCACAATCTCCCCGTGTCTGCGTGGGTTTCCTCCGGGTGCTCCGGTTTCCTCCCACAGTCCAAAGATGTGCAGGGTAGGTGGATTGGCCGTGCTAAATTGCCCCAAAGTGTTCAGGGATGTGTAGATTAGGTGGGTTATAGGGGGATGGATCTGGCTGGGATGTCTGAGGGTCGGTGTGGACTTGTTGGGCCGAAGGGCCTATTTCCACACTGTAGGTACTCTATTCTATTTCAATTGTCCACCTTTATGGATTCTACATAGTCCAATCCTAGATCATTTCTTACTATTGTACTTATTCCATCTCATACAAGCAAAGTTATGCTGTCATCCTTTTCTTTCTGACCTTTCAAATAGTCATATATCCCTGAATATTCAGTTCCTAGCTTTGATCTCTTTGTAACAATGTCTTTGTAATAGCTATATGATCATACCCATTAACCTCTACTTATGTTATAAATTCATTTATTTTGTTCTGGATACAATGTACATTTAATTATGTTGTTGCAGGAATTTAGCTTTTTCTCAAACATTTCCAACTCCTCCAATTCCTTTGTGGTCATTGGCTCAGGCCACAGTTGGACCTGTTGAGATTTGGATACCTTCTTAAACTGTGTTAACTCCGTATTTGGCACTTCCTGTGTAGCATGAGACCTCACCTAACGGTGTCACATTAGTAATGAATATTCTGCAAATGTTAACAAATCTCTATTGGAAAACAGTGGAGAAGTCATAAGAATTATTAAGGTCATGACGCATGTGCCATCCTACTCTGTTATCAATGCAGCAGCAAAAATGAGAAGATTTTCATCTTAGAAGGAATGAAAACAAATCTTCAAATGAAGGTAGGCAAGAGGATAATGGTCATCTGACTGTCATGTGTTGCTGTCCCATGGCCATTGGCCAAGAGGAATTAGACAGGTGATTGACATAGCATTGATGGCCAAACCCCAAAATAAGGTAAATGAATAGAGACAGGAGGGGAGGAAGGGACAAGAAGATCGAGAGGAGAGGGGCCACACTATCTCCTTGGGAGAACACCAAAAATTTCCCTTACATCAGCCTAAGACAAGAACAAAGGCTGTTGGTACTGAGACAACAAAGAATACCTGAGACTACAACAAAATGGCATTGGACCACTGGGACTTATGCGCTGCCTCTATTCCTCCATTCTGCAGAACAGCTCTGGGATCGGTAAAGCATTCTCATCAGTCACAGGTTGTATATTTCTTTTCTGTGCCTAATTAACTAATGTATTATTTCAAACTGCTGCTTCTCAATAATCTGTCAGAAAATTGTGACAAATTATGACTGGCTATATTAGGTAACTGTGACCAACAGTTGGTGTCAGAAGTGGGATTGCTCACAGAAGACAGGGTATTGTCTTTAAGTTTGAGAATATTTCAAGTATCATTGTAATTAATTTAGATTGTAGTTAAACATGTGTTGAGTAATTCTTAAGTTTCTTCACCAATGGCTTTTGCATGCGCCGAACAGCAATTCCTAGAAAGCTTGATTGTGAAAGCTGGGGCAATGGAGCAAAAGATATATTAGGAATTATGGAAGACTGTGATGGAGACTATGAATCTACTTTTGATAGACTTTCTAGGGAAGTCCAAAAAGGTCAGATCAAGAATACAAACTTACAGCAGGAAAGTGACAACTTGGGAATTAATTACATCAGGCAATAAGAATGTGTAATGAGGCACGCTATAAAAATAAACAGAAAATTTTAGAACAAAACACTGAGGTACAAACAGACAATGCAAGATTGAAATGGGAACTAAAGGGTGTGCTGAGAGAATTAATTTGAAAAAAAACATGGCCTCGCCTGAAGCAGACCACATCTCTCGAATGGATGAAATTTAACAACTCCAGACAGCACCTCACCAAAAGAATGCAGTGATAGCTACTTTCTCTTGTAAAAGAATGAGTGACCTTGATAGAAGCCAAGGAAACCAGCACACCTCTGCTTTGCCTCTCTGCTCCAGCGAAGCAAAGTCGGTGTGTGTGTAATCACAAAAGCTGTGGTGAAAACTGAGCAAGAGAGAGATGAGAAGGGAATGCCTGCTGTGGGTAAAGAGGAGTTTATAGCCACACACAGACCCCTGTCACCAGCTGATGTTAGGGCATTGAGGGAATAATTGGGTATTGCAATAAATATGAATTCCGATATCCTTTTCATGCTGAAAAAGAAAATGTTTAGAATCTCACACTCCAGGCTAGAGATTGATTTTTGTTTTAAACAGATCCTCCCAGCTTTTTCCTTGACTTAGAAAGAGGACTAAACTGGGATATTACAGCAAGAGGCCTGCTTAGGGAATTGAAGGAGGACTTAAGAAGGGCACTGCGGTAAGCAGATATTGATTTCCATCAAGTATGAGTATCAAATAGTCCTGCACTGAAAGTCCCAGTGTGTTAGCAGACAGGCTTCTTGACTGTTACTGAAATGGCTGGTCAGAGGAAAGAGAGGACACAGACGGTGGTGAACACTGTAACTCCCCAAGTTTCAAGAGCCTCTTTCTGAACGGGCTCCTGTCATCAATCCATAGCGCATTGGGCAGGGTGTAACAGTAAGACAGTGGTCTGGGATAAGTCGATCCATTATTCTAACACAGCCTATGGCTAGGTCCACAATAACCTTTACAGGAGTTTTGGGAAATGCTAACATAGCATCTGTTGAGGGCCGCTCACCCAGCCAGAATTCTGGGTCACATACAAACACTGTGCAAAGGAGGGAGATCCGTATTCTCTGTTTCCACTGCAGTAGGCCAGGTCACTACCCTGTGAGCGCTGTAATAAATACACCCTCACCCTCCTGTTCAGGGAGGCTCTGACCCAATCCAGCAGCACCTAGAGAGAATGAAGGCAGCAATGGAGGCCACGAGACTGAGTGGGAAACTCGATAGTTTGCTGTAGTGACACCCAAAATTTCAGACCAATAAAGAAGAATCTTTTATAACTCCTACCATCTTCCCAGTGAGAGATAGTATCAGCTCTAGGGGACGATGACTATGGGAGAACAATAGTTTATATAGTCCGTAGTGGAGGCCTTCAGCAATTAATGCTAGCTGACTCCCCTGCAACCATTAGCCATGACCGCTGCCCAGATTCCACAAAAGACTCACCACAAGTCCTGGCAAAGGACAGTATAGAGGTTCGTTGCCATTAAGTTGAAAATAGATCGAATCACCAGGAACAAAAACAGCATCAAGCAGAAATCTGCCAACAGTAGACAATTGTGTTTGCTATCTCAGAGAAGAGGCCAGGCAACCTTGAACACTCCTTGTACAGTGCAGGCGATTCCAGCTGGTATAGGAAAATGATTAAAAATATTCACCCCTGCCTGTCTACTTCTACAATGTAATGAGGTGAAACTGGTGTTAATAGTACTAGGGCAGGATTCAGACTGTGATGGACGAGGTGGGCAAGAGACCCTCTGATCATGATAAAGAAGAAGTCACAAATCTGCACAAATCCATTTCCCCAGTAAAGTTAAAGAAAACCTGTGAAAACTGATTGTATCTGTAAAGTATTCCCATGAATCTTACCAAAACAGCATCCCTTACATTTGACTAAAGACTGTATTAAAACAGGGAATACTCTGAAAGTGTCATTGATTCAAGCCTTTCAAATCTAAAATGTGTAAAAAAGAGGTTTTTAAAAAACTGCTATAAGAAAAGACAACGTTATGAAAATAAAAGGATTGGCTTGTTCACAAAACATAGGTAAGCTTCATTTTGATAGACGTCCAATTTGAACGCAGAATTTGGAATAAGAAATGTTTTGTTCATACATTCATACTGTTTATTTGAAGGTGGAAATAGAACCATTAAAAAAATTTTCCTTAAGACAATAAAAATGTAAAAGACCAGATTGAAATTAACAGATGATTGACAGTTCTTTTAAGCAGAGTGTGTGACAGTACAGCATGATGTTACCTGGTGACTTAGGCCCAGCCCTTTTTCAGAACAGTAGAGTTAGCTTTTTCTGCTAACAGCTTTTTAAATCTTATCACACACCTTCTGTGTGGTGGGATATGTGATTTTGGACTGGACTAAATTTACATTTCTAAATTTTCAGATATACTTGAATGTTACTAACTCATTGGGAATTCTTCCAGAGCCACAATGGACTTTGTTTTTGTGTTTTTAAACAGATTCAAGTGCACAGCGACATGTATGGTTACATTAGGAGTAAAAAGATAATAAGGGAAAGAGAAGGGCCCATTAAGAACCATAGTGGAAATTTGTGTGTGGAGCCAGAGGATGTAGGTAGAATTCTACATGAATACTTTGGGTCAGTGTTTACTCGTGAGAGGGACAATGTAGAGCTAGAAATCAAGGAGAAGGGCTATGACATACTTAAAGAAATAAACATAGACAGACAGGAGTGGTGCCTAAATGCACATCAGTCTCCAGGTCTAGATGGAATGTTTCCGAGGTTGTTGAGTGAGGCAAGTGAGGAAGTAGCAGGGGCACTTACAAAACTGTTCACTTCCTCTCTTGCCACAAGAGGAGGTGAAGGAGAATTGGAGGAGAGCCAATGTAGTAGCATTATTCAAGAAGGGAGCAAGGGATAAACCAGGAAACTACAGGCCTATTAATTGAACCTTGATGGTGGGGCAACTATTGAAACTAATTCTGAGGGACAGAATTAATCTGCATTTGGAGAGGGCAGGGATTAATAAAGAACAGTCAGTTTCATTTTGTTATGCGGAGATCATGTCTGACCATCTTGATTGAATATTTTGAAGAGTTGACCAGGTGCATAGACGAGGACAGTGTTTTCAATGTAGTTTACTTGGTCTTCAGCAAGATTTTTGATAAAGTCCCGCATGGGAGACTGATAGCAAAATTAAGACCCCATGGGAGCCAAAGAAATTTGGCAGATTGAATCCACAACTGGCAGGAAGCAGAGGGCGATGTTAAGAGGTATTGTCTGACTGGAAGTCTGTGTCCAGTGGTTTCTGTATTAGGGTCTTGTTGTTTGTGGTTTATATAGATGACTTAGACTTGAACTTAGGAGGATTAATCTGTCGCTTTTCAGGTGATACAAGCACTGGTGGAGTTCTCCTATGACGCGATAGTTGTGTTCTTCTGTGACCTTGCACTATAGAAAATCGTGTTATAGGGAAATCTCTATAGAATATCACTATACCTGTACAGCAGAAAATTAGCGTCATCCAAACAGCATCCACTATTTATCAATCGCGTTACAGCCAATTCGCATTAACAAAACATGTGTTATAACAGAACTACCTGTAGTGTGGAAGATAACCTTAGACTACAAGAGGGTATAGACAGGGTGGTCAGAGGGGCTGATCAGTGGAAAATCTAATCTGGATAAATGTGAGACAATGAATTTGGACAGGACAATCAAGACAAGGGAATACATGATGAACAGGCAGACCCTGGAGAGCACTGAGGATCAGAGGTACCTTGTTGTGCATGCACACCAGTCCCTTAAGTTATCAGGACAGATAGATAGTATGGTTAAGAAGACATTTGGTATATTTGGCTTTATTAGTAAAGGCATAGAGTTTAAGAATAGGAAGGTTATGCCAGACCTGTACAAAATGTTGGCTAAGCCACAGTTAGAGATTGTGTGCAGTCTGGAATTTGCTTCATAAAGGGGATGTTATAACACTGGAATGGGTGCAGAGGAATTTACCAGTATGTTGCCTGAGCTGGAGAGTTTCAGTTATGAAGAAAGATTGGACAAACTGGGGTTGCTTTCCTTAGAGCAGAGATTGAGAAGGTACATGATTGAGATGTATAAAACTTTGAGGGGCATAGATAGGGTGGACACAAAGAAACATTTCCCCTTGGTGGTGGGATAGGGGTATAGAGTTTACATCTGAGGCAGAAAATTACAGGAGATGTGAGGAAAAACTTTTCCCATAACCGAGAAAATCTAGAATTTGCAACTCACTTTCTGTAAGGGTGGTAGAGGCAGGAATTCTCAATACACTTGCGATGTGAAGACATTGAAGGCTATGGGCCACATGCTGGTAAATGGGGTTAGAATAGTTGGGTGGTTGTTTTTGACTGGTGTGGATGTGATGGGCTGAAGAGCTTTTTTCTGTGATGTAGATCTCTATGTCTCTATGAGAATCTTGCTGAGAGAAGCCTTTGAGAACAGGCAAAACATGAATTAACTGCGATCATTAATGTCTTCAACATAAAGGCACTGTCTAAAACCCCCAAGCCTGGATATAATTGTTTCTGAGACTGAGATTTGCTAGTCCAAGTTTGCAATGGGAAATTTAATCTAAGTGTAGAGGAACAAATGAATTTAATTTTTAAAACTTTAGTTAAAAACTAGAGCCAATGGAAACAGCCTAGGTGGTTTGAATTCATTTCACAAATTGGGAAGGATTGTCTGGGAAGAAATTAATTGCCACTAATTGAACCTGTCAGTCTAACAGCACTGCTGACGCTATACACAAAAGGGTCCTCAAGTCTGTTGTTGCCATATTTGAATATTGGATAATTTTAAAAGAAGAAAATGTATAACACAATCTAGCAAATAATTTTTGAGAGAATATTATCTTTTTGTAGGAAAGACTGAATGAGCAGAATTTGGTAATGCTTTAAACCCACAGTAATATTTATTTATTTTGAAGATATTGTGAGAACATTCTTTGTTGTAGTCTGGACAGTAAGGTTTCTCTAAAGCTCCTGAATCAGATTGAATGGCAATTAATGAGACAGGCCATTTAGAATAAAATAATAGTGATGAGTCACACAGTGTCAAATGGAAATGGGAATGATTTATCTTAGATATAGTTAAATGGAACACATCAAGTGAAAGGAAAATGTGGATGAAATTAAGTAATTAATAGCTTTCTTTTAGAGACATGTGTGCTCTTGTCTTTGAGGGAACTGAATTGGATGATTTGACTACCACCCAGAATATTGAAATCAAATGGGGAGGATACACATGCCCTGAAAAGATCGCCTGAAAGTCAAGGATATGTGGCATGACCTTGTGATAAGTATGTAGGAGTGATTCTGACATCTGAAGAAGCGGACATGAGGAAGTGCACAGTGAAAATGCACTGAAGAATAGTTCTCAGACATGTTCACCTATTGACAAAATGGTTACTGTGGCCTGGAAGAGCACAAAAGCATACTTTAAATAAGACATTGTCACACAATCCATTGAGTAACTGACATTAAAACAATCAAAGTAGTATTGGTGAGAGGGGATAAAAAAATTAAAACAAAATTAATTTTGGGTTGGGGCAATTGGAGACTAAGGGGGAAATACTTAAAAAAAAAAAAAATACACAAAAGTTAATCTGGTAAGTGTGACCGAATGGTCTAAGGCACTGGATTTAATTCTCTATTGAGTCGTGCATTTGAATCCCACTGCTGTCAGAGTCATAGGTGATGTACCCCAGGTAGTTTACTCCAAGGCTGGGCAACAAGACTGGCAGTTTTGAATTTTCTGGCCATGGCTCATTGGTATAAGGGTATGATTCACGCTTAGGGCCTTGTACCTTGTGGACGTGCGAGAGGTTCTGGGTTCAAATCCTAGGCGAGCCCTCATTTCTGGTGGTGTCTCAGCTTGGTGTATGAGTAGATCATACCTGGGTATGTTCCTGAAGCACCGGAGGAGATCGGAGAAATGGCAGTTCCAGTAGCAGTGTCAGTATCTGTGGTGGAAGTGTTGAGAACAGACAGCTGAGGTCTCCCTGGAGAGTCAAAAAACTGTTAAACCTTTAAGATACTCCTTGGTTTTCTTAAATTCCGAAAGACTTTAATGTAAACTATAACCTATTTCTTTATTTGTCTGCTATTCTATGAAGTAATGTTTAACTTTTTTAACTCTCGTTTCTCTTACTACTTTGTACCTAAGTCTGTTTTGTACCTAGGTACCTTGGTACCTAAGATGGCGCCATGTGTGGTGACATTATACACTTTTCACTGCACTCCTGTACTTGAGTACACGTAACAATAAAACTCAAAATCTAAAATGAGTAAAGGTGAAGTAAGAGCTAGGGAGGCTTTTAAATCTATGCATAGTCTATTGATGTAATAGAATGTACCGTAACCAGCTAAAGATGAGCTAAATTCCTCAAAGAATGTTGGAAGAATGTTAAAGCTGAATGAGGGAGAGGAGAGGGAAAATTCCAACACTTCGATATAAGAAACAAGGGAAGTAAAACAACAGAGAGACCAAGTGGGGGATTCTTCTCCCATTTAGAAACTGACTTTGTATCCAACTCGCTGAGACAACTAGGATTGGAAGTTCCGTACACAACATTGCAGAACTAAGGCTTAATATTATACAAATGAGATCCTCGAGGCTATTTCACAATTTGACTATCCAATTCATCCTTTGTCTATAAATTCAGAACAATCCTAGATAGGGCCAGTACCACATCTGGCTAAAATTGTCCAGCTGAACAAATAAATAGAAGAAGAAAGACAAAAGCTAGGAGATCATGCCTGGTATGACTTGGTATTTAATGCCAGTCAGACCCCATAGTTTATCTGCTAGCTTCATGTTTAGTAGCCACTCAAAACCTGATATTAACAGCACTGGTAGCTGTACTGTATAAACAAGCAATTTAGGAACCAAACTTGCACCTTTGAAATTAATAGATTAGTTAAAAATTAATTGATGTTAGTAAAGTTATTTCCTTATCTGAAAGGGGCTCTTGAGAACCGGACATCCCCTTAAACTATGGGAACTCAGCATTCCACACTTGGCATTTCTTGTGTGGCTGTGTAGTCATTTAATGGTGTCACATTGGTAAGTAGCCTTTTCCAAATGTAAACATACCTCTATTCAAAAACAGAGGAGAGGTCGTAACAATCATCAATGTCTCAACACATGCACCACCCTACTCCATTATCAATGCAATATATTAAAAATAAAATGATTTTATTCTTAGAAGGAATAAAAACTAACCTTCAAATTTAGATGGATAAGGTAACAATGGTCATCTGAAGTCTTGGGAAGCTGTCCCAATGGCCATGGGCCAAGAGATGTCTAACACAGCACTGATAGCCAACCCCTAAAATAAAGTATCTTAACAGGGGCAGGAGGGGAGGAAGGTGCAAGAAGATCCAGGAAGATGAGCCACATCATCTCCCCAGGGAAAAACAAGGAGGTTCTCCCATAAGAGCCTGAAGGCTGATTGTGTCAATAGGGTTGATTACTTCCCTATCTGTCTGCCTTTGGTTGTCAGCAAAGTCATGGGAAGGGTTGTATACATTGCTGTGAAGCAGCACTTCCTTGGCAATAAGCTGCACATTGATGCTCAGTTCTTCCAGGGCCACTCAGCTCCTAACCACATTACATGCTTGATCCACACATTCCAGAAGTGAAACGAGAGTGACTACTTCTGACATTCAAAGCAGTATCTGACTGAATGTGACCAAGGCACCCTAGCAAAACTGAAGTTATAGGAATCGTGTGGAAATCACTTCACTGTTTGGAGTCCACCTAGCACAAAAAAAGATGGTTGTGGCTATTGGAGGTCAATCATCTCAACCCCAGGTGTTCTGCAGGTGTTCCTCAGGGTAGTGTCTTTAGCTGCTTCATCAATGTTTTCCCCTCCATTGTAAAGTCAGAAGGGAGGATTTTCATAGATGATTGTGCAACAATCAGCATTGTTCCCTACTCCTCAGATACTGAAGCAGTCCATGTTCATATGCAACAAGACTTGGACAACATTGAAGCTGTTAAGCTGATAAGTGGCAAGCGACATGCCTGTCGAACAAGTGCCTGGAAATGACCATCTCCAATAAGAGTCATTCTAGATGCCATTACAAACATCCTGGGAGATTACTATTGACTGGAAACAGAACTAGACTGACCATATAAAAACTTGTTATTTGAACACATCAGAGGCTGTTCCCCTATAACTCGCACCACCATTCTTCACTGTCACTTGGCCAACTCCTAAAACTCCTTTCCTAATAGTATTGTGAATGTGCTTATATCGCATACACTGCAGCATTTCAAGAAAGTGGCTCATCATCACTTTCTCAAGATCAATTAGTCATGGGCAATAATTGCTGACCTAAACAATGATACCCACATCCTATGAATGAATAATTTAAAAGGAAAGTCCCTTTGGTATCAGAGATAACAAGGTGTAGAGCTGGATGAACACAACAGGCTAAGCAGCATCAGAGGAGCAGGAAAGCTGACGTTTCGG
>NC_063334.1:54956193-54993594 GCF_021869965.1 Rhincodon typus
TTCTGAAGAAGGGTCCAGACCCGAAACGTCAGCTTTCCTGCTCCTCTGATGCTGCTTGGCCTGCTGTGTTCATCTAGCTCTACATTTTGTTATCTCAGATTCTCCGGGATTGGCAGTTCCTACCACCTCCCTTTTAGTATCCTCTCCTTTAAGATACATACTTCTTGTGTTCTCTGCCTAAAGTCAGATCCAACACAGAACATTTCAGTCAAGATAGTGGCAGAGTAGGTCGCTCCAACCAGAGCTCCTTCACTCCTTCTGTTTATTTCCCATTTTCTTCTTTTATTTTCTCCACCTTTCCCCCTTTTTGGTGTGTTCTCTTGATGTAGGGTGAGCTGGAGGCCCAAGTGGATCAGGGATGACCAGCAGGCCGTGAGCAGAGCGGGCGCAGCCCACAGGCTGGAGGCCCGAGTGGAGCAGGACGATTGTTGGTCTGGGGACCGATACAGGTGGTCAGCGACTTGCAAGCCTGGTTAGAGCACATGTGGTAGTCCCCTGTGCTGATCTACTGCAGGGCCTTTATAGAGAGACTGTAATGCTTATCTTCTTTATTTCTCATTTTTTCTAACTTGCACTTTGAATAATTGTAAGTAAGTAACTTTTTCTCCTTTTTTCACTTTTTTTTGGCTTTATTTTCCTTTATTTCTGTATTTTGTGTCTAAGTTCTGTACCTAGGCACTTTGTACCTAAGATAGCGCCACTTGGGACAACATTGTAAACTCCTCACTGTACCCTTGTACTTATGTTCATGAGTACCATGTGACAATAGCGGGCATTCTATTCTATTCTATTTTTATTTTTTTTAATTTAATTTTAACAATCTCCACCACAGTTTAAGGCACATACTGAATCCACTGTAGCTAGAAGAAGGATTGAACTCTGCCAACTGAATCAACCATTACCCAATGAGTCCAAGATCCTGTAGCAATATATAATTTTTACAAGGATGTTCTAGTCTGGCATTATAAATGGTAATTGAAGAGGCCTCAATTTCTTCCCATCATATGGCTAACTAAGAATCTCTCCCCTTTCTGCTTGCCATTGGTTTACATTTGAAGGACTTCCAAGTTGACACACAATCTGTTTGGCCATTTTGTCAAAGTAATTTCCTTGATCATCAAGTTCAGGATTTGGACTCAGAGCAGGGACACTATCCATTGTGGCACAAGATCTTCTACCTATGTATTTATTCCACAACTTTTTATTTCATTTGTTTCATTTTGCATCTTTTTATTTATACATGTTGTCTCCTTATTGTAAAAGCGAAATAAGGAAATCAATAGTGAAATGGCAGGAAATAAAGTTGAGGTTTATCAGATCAGTCATGGTATCATTGAAAGGTGGGGCTGAATGGCCTACTTCTGCTTCTATGTCATTTGGAAATCTGAAGCAAACACTGATAATGCTGGAGAAACTCAGCAGGTCTGGCAGTATCTCAGGAGAGAGATGTCCTCGAAGATTTATATCAGACTCAAAATGCTAACTGTTTCTCTCCACAGATTCTCCCAGACCTGCTGAGTTTCTCCAGCATTTCCTTTTTCGCTCATTATTACCTAGTTTTGACTTATTTGTTTGAGAATAATGTAATTGATTGTCTTTTCAAATATTTGCCCCTAGTGTTCTACATCCTTATGAAGCATTCTACATAAATTATCAGTGGATCAATGAGCATTAACAACTGCTTCAAATCTGCCTGTTTTTTTCATAAAAATTTGTTTCTTCTCTAAAGTTAGTTCCATTCTGCACATGGACTACTTTATCATTATGATCTCCACTCTGTTTTAAAGCAATGTGAGCATTTGGCATCTAATTAGGCAAACACAATGTTTTTTTTTCAGTTTTCATTGAGTTAATTTTTTTCTTTGAAGAAACCACATAACATTGTGTGGGAAGAATGAGTTGACCTCAGCAACTAATGTAAAATCTAATGTGCCAAATGGGTGCAGAAAGAGATTTTTATGATTTTTCATTGCATAATTGTGTTATTGAAAGCAATGAACTCATTCATTAACTAACAGATGGAGTGCCAATTCATGTTCCAGGAACATTTTGTGATGCCTTAAAAAATTCAATTACAATCTTTTTCCTTTTATGGCTAATCTTATTAGCTATCTTTTTGGAGATTTTCTGGGGTACTTTGCGCTACACTTTTTTGTGACAAGTTTCTGTTTCCACTTTATGTGATTGGATTTTTGAAAATTTTATTCTGTAACTTTTGGATGTGGTCAGTACCCCTATAAGAGTTGAGATCTTCTGAACTAAGTGGATTGATTTTGAGGCAGAATCTCTGTTATTATAGTTTAAAGTTGGCAATTGGCAATTTTTTTTCACCATGGTTAATTTTTTTTAACTGATTCAATTTCATTTCACCAATGAAGATGGGAATTATAACATTTCAAAATGTTCCACTGTTGATGGAAAAACTTTGTTTAATAATTTATTGCATTAAATTCAGAAACTGGAATGCATTTTGTCATTAGATTAACAGTCTATTATTTGAAATAATTCAATGCTCGATCGAGGAATCCATGGCATTTAATGGGAGTGAAATGATTGAAATTCTTAACCTATATTACAAAGTATGCATTGTAGTTGACTAAGTTTGGAAGCAATTTTGTATTTACAGGGAATGTTTCTTTGGAAATAGAGGATATTCAGTGTTTATGTTACTTTAACTTAATAGATCACTGACTATGAGTGCCATTTCTATCTTAAAGTGATGAATTGCTGGACTTACCCCATGTCCTATGGCATTGACCCTCTTTATTGTTGTCACTGATTTCTTACTATTGTTCTGTAAATTTGTAAAATCAATTTATGTTGGTCTGAATTTTTTTGTGCTATCAATAATCCTGAAATTTCTAATCATTATCAAACATGCTGGTGATGTATTCTGATCTGATTTTATTGAGGATTTATTTTCAGAACACCAAAAGAGCATGTAATTTACTTTGGCTGTGAATGTGAATTTATATTGGCCCCTCGTAAACTCATCCAAACAGATTGACTCTTTAAAATCCACCTGAAGCATTTTGATATTCTGTTCTCTGAATGTTGGTATACGATAGTCAACAGGAAATGGTGTGGGAGCGATGGTGGTGGTTAGAAGATGGCACAGCATAACAGATGGATCATCTCCTACTATCTATATTGCATCATTGCTAAAGTTAAAGTTTACCTCAATCATTATATTTGGGAGTGCTCATGCAAATTGTTGTATTCAAAGACTAACCTTTCACTCAATGCAGTAGGTTCCCTGCATGCATGTAATGATTACTAGTAGTGTAAGGCAGGAAATGAAAAACCCAGCAAGACAGCAGCTGCTAAAGGAGCCTTTTCTACTGAAGAGGATGTTCTTTGTTTTAGCAGCAAATGTGATGAATGTAAGAAGTGATGTGGGCACAGTTCTGCTTTTGATAATGATTCCATGAATCTTGCCAGGTACCAGGGGAGCTGATGAGTGCTCTCCTTTAAAACAAGAGTTCAAATGCCAAAGGTTAATGAGGAAATGAATGCAGCCTGTAAGTCCATTTGACCAAAGCAAAAATATGCAAAAAATATTCAGGTATCAGACATGTATGAGCGCAAACCTATCAACATTTTGAAAGGCAGTTATAATTTGGATAAAGCATGCATCGAATGAACACTGACCCTAAAATTCCACAAAGTTCATCCAATCTCTCGTCATAATTTGTGACAATGATCAATTTGGAGCAAGTCAAAAAGAAAAAAAAACTGTTTTAGGGAATACTTATGGAGAAACCTTTACCTATAGACTTGACAAAGTAATTCTAAATATATAACACACATTGTTCTCTATTGTAGGCAAAAGTAGAAAGCACATTTACATATCATAAGGATACCAGCTTTCAATGTTCCAGCTAAGCCGTCAGTGGCCATGATTTTAGTGATGACCTAGAAAGTTTGTGAGTTCCATGTACTTGCAAATTTTTCATGTGTTGGGCTTCTGTTATTTGCATAATTATACGTTAAGTTGGCACTGTGGCTGCTGCTATTCGTCAGTGTCATGGGGATATGAAATATCCCAGTGTTACAGAAGAAACCAATTTCCTCCATTTAAAAGTAAAACATGCAGCAATCATTATAATTATCTGTTCAAGTCTTAAACATATTCCATTTTCCAGTAATTAAAAACATTCGCCACATTACCCCTAGAAGGGGCATTCAACTGGAAAGGAAGAGAAAAATTGTAAAATCAACTTACCAGGCTGGCTTGGAAAGTTGTGTGCAAATGTACAACAATTGGGCTAAGAACCAGAAGAATTACTGTGTCTGAAAATTTACCATAGTCAGGTTTTTACGAAATCTTTCAGTGTTAGGTGGAAGAAATGTGTAAACGGCTAATGCTTTGATGTCAGAAGGTTTTAGAGGTACCCAAGTCTCCATGTGCAGTTTGAAACAAACAGCAGAAGGCCATATTGGGCCTGCAATCTGGTTTAATAATCCAGGAATTATTACTCTGCAATTTTAATGTAAACAGTTTGTACAGTAGATTTTTTTAAATGATGGCAAAATTTACATAAATACATTAACTAGTTCTTAAGAATTACGCACAGAATTGACATTCCCAAGTGACACTTGAAGAAAGGCAAACTTAAAGGGTAGATCTTAATTAGTTAGGTTGGGGTTGGGTGAGTGGAGTATGTGTAGTGTTTCAGGGCAAATGCAAAATGCACTTGTGCTGTTCTAAGTCAAGTGACTCACAGGCTTCATCTGCGTGCCCACAGAAAATGGGCAGAAAGCCTCAATGGCCAGTAGATGTGAACTAAGGTTCAGGCAAGCAGAGACCAACAGTCAGCATCAACATTATCAGTAAATAAGTAAGTCATGTGAAAAGTGTTAAGGAAAGGGAGGCTTGACTTTCTTTGTGAGTCTCAGAAAAGCTTTCTTGCCCTCACTGACTCAACAAAGTTATTATTTTTCTTGTCAGGCTTCTTCACAGCTGACTTTATTCTCTATTCAGGTCCAGATGAAAATTTGGCCAGGTCCCAGTGATTTCATAGGACCCAACAATTGGCGTTAATAAATGAACAAAACAGAAAAAGATTTGCATTTACATAACACCTTACATTAATCCAGGATGTTCCTTTAGTCAATTTAATACTTTTTGAAGTGTAATTGCTGCTTTAAGAAAGAAATGTATCATAATACCACACCCAGGAATGTGATAGTGACCAATTTGTTCTGTGCCTCACCAGTTTATGGAGGACCAGTCACTGACAGCTTTTTGCAGCTTTTCTGTCATTTATCTGTTCTGATTTGTATCATTAGCACACTCATTTATGGGTATAGCTTTCTATTTTCAGTTTCTGGAAGAGGAGGAGAGTTAGATGCTAAATGCCAGACAGGTGCATTTCCACTACAGAGTCAAATTACTACTAAAATCAGACTGCAAAGCAAAATAAAACTAGCTAAAAGCTCTACCTGTAATTTCCGTGAGTTTCCTCTTTTAATAAGTCATGAATGTGCAACATTTTGTCCTCCTTGGGGCTGTATGCCTTCTGTCATGTATAGCTGTCTCTTTCACACAAATATAAGGGAACATGTGTTCAAAGCAGAGATGTGAGACTTAAGTGCTATCCAAAGGCTCAGTGTCTGTGAGTGTGAACATGTAGCATAAGGAAACCTAGCGCTGGCATTACACTTCAGGCTATATATTTCTGTCGCAGAGTCATGGAATTGTTACAGTGCAGAGGAAGTCATTCCGCTTATCATGTCTGTATTGGCACACCAAATAAACATTACATTTAGTGCCATTCTCATGCCTTTTCCCTATTACACTGTGCATTCTTCCTTTTCAGCTAACAATCTAATTCCCTTTTGAATGCATCAGTTGAACCTGGCCTCAACTTCAAATTCTGCCTATCCCCAATACCATTGATTTCCTCGTTATTTAAGGATCTATCTACCTCTGCTATTAAAATACTCAATGACCTCTGGGGAAGAAAATTTCAAAGATTTAAAACACACTAAAAGAAAACAAAGTCCTTCTGTTCTCTGTTCTAACAGGGAGGTCTTTGATTCTTAAACTGTGTCGTCTAGTTCTAGTCTATCTCACAAAGACAAAAACACATTTTGAGCATCCGCCCTGTCAAGTCCTGTCAGGATCTTATGTCTCAGTAAGATGTACTTTTGTCCTGTGAGATTTCTCCCGATGAAGGATCTAGGCCCGAAACGTCAGCCTTTCTGCTCCTGTGATGCTGCTTGGCCTGCTGTGTTCTCCAGCATCTGCAGTTTCTACTATCTCCTATTAATTCTAGTTTGCTAGGACTCATTGATGTCATATTTGGTCAAATGTTGTCTCGATGTCACTCTCACCTCACCTCTGAAGTTCAACACTTTTGTCCAACCTTAAACTAAGGCTGTAATGAGATCAGGAGCTAAGTGACGCTGACAGAACCCAAACTGAGCGTCAGTGAGCCGTTTATTGCCCCTTCCACGTCTTTGCTGATAATTGACAGTAAACTATCGGAGTGGTCGTTGATCAGGTTGGTTTGGTCTGGTTTATTTTTGTGGACAGGACATACTTGGGCAATTTTCCTCATTGTTGTGTTGATGTCAGTGTAGTACTAAATAGTTTCACTAGAGGCACCGCTGGTTCTGGATCACATGTCTTCAGTTCTGTTGCCAGAATGTTGTCAGGCGCCACAGCCTTTTGTGGTATCCAGTGCCTCCAACCATTTCTTGATGTCACATGGACTGAACCAAATTGTCAGAAACTGGCATCTCACATGCTGGGGTCCTCTGGAGGAGGCTGAGACAGACGGTCCACTCAGCTGATTGTGATGTGAATTTCTCGCCTTATCCTTTGCACTGATGTGCAGGGATCCCCTATCATTGAAGATGGGAATATTGATGGAGCTGGCTTCAATTGTACACCACTCATTCACAACTGGATATGACAGAACTGAAGATCTTCAATCTGATCTGTTGGTTGTGGAACCACTAAGTTCTGACAATCATATCCTGCTTCTGTTATTTAGCATGTAAGTAGTCCAGTGTTGTAGCTTCATCAGGTTGACACTGTATTTTTAGGTATGACTGGCCCAGGTGGATGGTCCAGCTAGAGTACAATCTGTGCCCTTGCTACTCTCTGCTTCTTTCAATTGATGTTCAACATGGAGGGTTTGAGCTATAGGGAGAGGCTGAATAGGCTGGGGCTATTTTCCTTGGAACATCACAGACTGAGAGGTGACCTTATAAAAGTTTATAAAATCATGAGGGGCATAGATAGGGTGAATAGCCAAGGTCTTTTCCCTAGGGTAGTAGAGTCCAAAACTAGAGAGCATAGATTTAAAATGAGAAGAGAAAGATTTATAAGGGACCTAAGCGACAACTTTTCCACACAGGGTGTGGTGCATGTAAGGAATGAGCTGCCAGAGGAAGTAGTGGAGGCTGGTAGAATTACAACATTTTAAAGGCATCTGAATAGGTATATGAATAGAAAGAGTTAAGAGGGATATGGGACAAATGCTGGCAAATGGGGCTGGATTAATTTAGGATATCTGGTCAGCATTGATGTGTTGGACTGAAGATTCTGATTCCATGCTATGCAGCTGTATGAGTCTCTAACTCTATGAGAGGGTACTGATTCATTAGCGGGGAATGTGGGAGCATATGACGCTAGGTGGTAATCAGCCTAAGAAAACATTGTACCCTGTGAAGTGTAGAATCTGTATTGATGACACCCAGGGCAGTTCCCTCCTGCCTGCTTACTACTGTTTTGCCAACTCACGGTCTGTCTTGCCAGTAATGTTAGGACCTTGTCTGTAAGGTGTGATTCTGTAAATATGACTATATCAGGCCCGTTACTTGGCTAATCTTTGCAACAACTCTCCCAATTCTGGCAGAAACCTCTGATGTTGTTAAGGAGGACTTTGCAGTGTTGATATGGCTTGGTTTGCTTTTATAATTTCCTTTGCTTAAGTTGATGATGGTGGTTAACCACTTTCATTCCCTCTTATTGAATCCTTAGTAGTTTTGAAGCAATTAAGTGGTTTCCTGAGCCATTTCAGAGGACAGTTGAGAGTCAACCACACTGTGGTGGATCAGGAGTCACATGTAGGCCAGACCAATTAAGGACAGCAGACTTCCTTCCCTAAAGACATTAGTGAACCAGTTGGGTTTTTACAATAAGTGACAATGGTTCTGTAGTCACCATTAGACTACCTTTTGATTACAGATTAATTAATGGTAGAAATCCCTGGGCTGGTTGACTACTCATCCAGCGACACTACCACTATGTCAGTGGCTCCCATATTTGTACAGGGTATTTCCATGTACATCACGTCAACTGCATTATCTTTAGCAAACCTCACTGTTGCCTGTTCAAAAATCTCCAGTTAATTCAACACGATTTTTCCTGACAAAATTCATGCTGGCTTTCTTTAATTAACCCATATTTGTCCATGTGACTATTAATATTGTCCTGATTTATTGTTTTTAGATGTTTCATCAATGCCAGAGTTAACCTAACTGACCTATACTTGCTAGACTTATCTTTACATGCTTTTTTGAACAAAGGTGAAACATTTGCAATTTTCTAGTTCTCTGGCACCATTTCTGAATGTAAGAAATATTGAAAAATTCTGACTGCAGGACCCTGTTTCCACCTATGTTATTTTTACCAATGGTATATCAAAAGCTTGCTGTTCTTCCTCCTCCCTTCAGAGTGCTCTGTAGCCGCTTAGTGCAAGCCATGACCCTGCCACCCTGGATTCATGTCTGCTACCGCACGAACACTTGTCTATTCCCTTAACTATTGAATCACCCATCACTATTGGTCTTCCATTCTTCCTTGTATAACCACCCTTCTCCCCTTCTCACCAAATTATATTCAGTTCCCATACCAGCTGTGGTCACCATGAAAAGCCTGTCTTCTCAACCTCATTCCTCACCCTAGATGAGGTGTTATGATGATGCTCTGGCTTTAAGAGGTGTATTTTGTCCTTTTATTTAAAGAGAAGTTTTAAGGCAGAGATGCTGACAAATCCACCAGAGCTACTGGGGTCAACAGCTTGTGAGGCCTTGGGTATTTTTTTTGAATTTGGAACAATAGAAGCAGCCTGGATGGGTGTGGCCAGTTCTCAGACCAGGATTTCTAGTTTTTAGTTTTAAGTGGCAGAAGCTGCTGGAATTGTGAAAAGCTGCCACCTCTCTCCTTACTACAGCTGAAAGCTGGAGTTCTCTCTCTTTTTCAGAATTGTCTTTTGATATTCTTTCCTCCTGGACTAGACAACTGCATGTGAGAATCTGATTTTGGAATTTGCCTTTTGGTCAAGGGGTATGTTTATGGGATGTTACTATATTGTAACAGCTAATTAGTAATAAAAACTGTATCTATTATTCAGTTAAGTTTTCCAATACAGTTAAATTATTCTAAATTCTTCTTGATTTTGTTGTATTTTAACTATAGTATTTGAATAAATTGTGTTTTGCTTAACATCGAATGTTTGACCAGTTGAAATGCATCTGGAACATAGCAAGTTACATTTGCCTTTAAAATAAAAAAAAATTAATATCTAGGCTACATTCTTAAAATATTTTGGGGGGGTCTGGTCTGGTTCATAACAGTGACCCTCAGATTAAAGTCACCAGCAATCATCTCTCTCTTATTAGAGAATAGCCTATGGTCGTCTACAATTGTAGCAACTTTCACTTCACTTAGCTGAGCCATCCCTGGTACTAGCTACACTCCTTAGATGGTAACCTTGTAAGTAGTAAGTGTTGTAAATAAACTTCAGATATCTGGCTTAAAAAGAACTCGATTAGCTATGGTATATGTTATGGGGCGAACATGCCACAAATCATAAACGGCATCCTGGTGGCAGCACATGGGCATGAGAAGACAGTGACAGCAAGCATGTACTGAAAGGTATTTGGAACAGCTATTTACAATATACATTAATTCCATGGATGAAGAAAATGCATATACTGTCATCAAGTTTGCTGATGACACAAAAATAAGTAGTAAGGCAAGTTGTGAGGATGACACTAGAGAGTCTGCAGAAGCATACAGGAAGGCTAAGTGAATGGGCAAAAAACTTGGCAGCTAGAAGATAATGTGGGGAAATGTAAGATTGTGCACTTTGCAGAAGGATTAGAGGAGCTAAATATTATTTAAATGGAGAATGACCACAGAAAAAGACAAGGGTGTCCTTGTGCACAAATCTCAAAAAAACTCATGTATGTTTACCAGGTAAGGGGAAGGCAAATGGAATGTTGTCTTTTATGGTGAGGCCACACCTGGAGTACTGTGTGCAGTTTTGGTCTCCTTACTTGAGAAGGGATATACTAGCACTGGAGGGGGTGCAGAGGAGATTCACTTGGTTGATTCCAGAGTTGAGTGAGTTGGATTATGAGGAAAGACTGATTAGGCTGGGATTATACTCGTTGGAATTCAGAAGAATGAGGGGAGATCTTATAGAAACATATAAGATTATGAAGGGAATAGATAGGTTGGGGAGGCAGGGAGGTTGTTTCCACTAGCATGTGAAACTAGGACTAGAGGGCAAGGCCTCAAAGTAAAGGGAAGCAGATGTAGGACTGAGGTCAGGAGGAACTTCTTCACCCAAAGGGTTGTGAATCTGTGGAATTCCCTGCCTGGTGAAGCGGTTGAAGCTACCTCGCTGAATGTTTTTAAGGCAAGGCTAGAAACATTTTTGAACAGTAAAGGAATTAAGAGTTATGATGAGTGGGCGGGTAAGTGGAGCTGAGTCTCAAAAAGATCAGCCATGATCTTATTGAATGGTGGGGCAGGCTCAAGGGGCCAGATGGCCTACTCCTTCTCCTAGTTCTTATGCTCTTATGTTCTATTTCAAAGGGAATGAAGTATAAAAGTAGGAATGTCTTCCTAAAACTATCTAAGGCAGTAGTCAATTCATAGATGGAATACTGAGAGCAATTTTGGTCCCACTGTCTGAGGAAAGATGTCCTGGTATGGGAGGCAGCCCAGAAAAAGTTCACTAGGTTGATTTCAGATATGGAGGGATTGTCTTACGGGAAGAGATTGAGTAATTTGGGCCTGTATTCAATGGAGTTTAGAAGAATGAGAAATAACCTTATTGAAACATGCAAGACTCTTAGGAAGTTTGGCAAGGTAGATGTGGAGAGGTTGTTTTCCTTTATTGGAGAGCCCAGGACCAGAGGGCATAATCTTAGAGTAATCGAGCAACCATTTAAGACAGAACTGAGGAGAAATTTCCACTCTCAGAGAAATCTGAGGTAGAGGATCTGGAATGTTATGCCATAGAGGCCTGTTGAGGCTGGCTTGTTAAGTATATTCAAGGCTCAGATAGATTTCTAATGATTAAGGCCATCAAAGATTATGGGGAAAAGGAAAGAAGGTGAAAGTGATCAAATCATCCATGATTTCATTGAATGGTAGAGCAGACTCGGTGGGCTGAATAGCCTACTTCTGCTTGTACATCTTATGGCCTTATGGTTAAAGAGAACATTGCTATATTGGAGAAATCTTGCGTGGTTGTCTGTGACCCATTCCCTTCTTCTGTGCAGGTACTTCTGATCTAAGGTGCCTCAGTCTAAAACAGATCTCTTCCATTTTCCTCTCCATACTGACATTGTTAAATGCAGAGGCCCTAATATTTATTGGCAAGTGGATTGTGAATGGATAAGGTGGGAGTTATGGTTGCCTCACATGCTGTGCATTTTTAATGCCCCTGTGTGCACATTACTTTTCAGCTGGGTTGTTGTCCCATACAATTACTGGTTGACAGGCTTGTGTCCCTGTCAAAAGAGAGAGGTTCCAAAGGAGGCCACAGACCAGGAGCAAGTAGGAAGACTGAAGCTTGGTAAGTGGTAGCACGGGTGCTTGGTTGTGAGGTAGGCTTGGTTGATGATACATAGAATGTCCAATATCAGATAGGGAGTGGTAATCTCCAGTTCAGGAGGTGCAGCTCCAATGGGGATCTAAGGAAGAATTACTATCTCTGATCTAAGAGTCCTGATCTCTAATTCTTTGAGGGGATGTGGAGCTTTTGATAGTGGACAGAGACGAGATGAAATGGTGAGATGGAAAGAAGTATTCATTTTGCTCCTAGGCCACAAGTTGTCCTGTAAAATCAGTTGGAGATAATAAGAACTGCCGATGCTGGAGTCACAGATATAACAGTGTGGAGCGGGAGGAACATAGCAGGCCAGGCAGCATCAGAGGAGCAGGAAAGCTGACATTTCGGGTCAAGACCCTTCTTCAGAAATGGGGGCCCCACTTCTGAAGAAGTGTCCCGACCCGAAACGTCAGCTTTCCTGCTCCTCTCATGCTGCCTGGTCTGCTATGTTCCTCCCGCTCCACGTTGTTATATCTGTAACATCAGTTACCTTCTATACAAAGCTGTCCTTGCTTCTTCATAAATGTCAGGTACTCTCTGAGGCTGCAGTTAAACATGGAAGATTGATTAAATCTAACATACGTAGTCTCCAATATAATATTTAAATGATCAACCAACTTCAAAGAAGTGGATTGGTTGCCCAGCCCAGTCCTGTCTTTGTTAAAACCAGAAGTACACAGGTTTGGGATGGGTTGGAGTCACACTTGAGATTTTAAGAATGTTCCCATTTGACCTAATGTGAACCGACCCTGTTTTGGAAATTAAAACAACCCTCCACAACTCCCTGCTCATAGAATCATAGAAGCCCTACGGTGTGGAAGCAGGCCATTCTGTCCGTCAAGTCCATACCAACTATCTGAAGAGCATCCCACACAGATCCACCCCCCCCTACCCTATCCCTGTAACCCTACATTTAGCATGGCTAATCCATCCAGCCTGCACATCCCTGGACATTATGGACAATTTAGCAAGGATATCTTTGGATTGTGGGAGGAAACTGGAGCACCCAGAAGAAACCCACACAGACACAGGTAAAATGTGCAAATTCCACACAGACAGTTACCCACGAGTAGAATCGAACCAGGCTCCCTAGTGCTGTGAGGTTAACCACTGAGCCACCATGCCACTCCAAAAAAATTGAAACATCAAAAAGACAGGGTAATTCTTATGTGGTTATATGAGATCTTTGTGCAGTGGTGCACACTTGTTTGCAAGTGTTGTGTTTTCTGAAGGTCTCTTATTGGTACCGTTTGCTATGTGGTGGTGTTCTAGTGGTTATTGTACTCTAGTTGGTCTCACTTCGCCATGTACCAGCAGGTATCGTTGCTAAGATCCTCATAAGTCAAATGGTTAATTGTTACATTGGCATGAATTTATATCTCAAAATTTAGGCTCAGTGGAATATGAAGCCAGTTGATATTGATGTAACTGAATGAATAATTTTATTTCTCTGGTCAGGAGCTTTTAGAATTTATTTTTAAATTATTAAGTATAAATTTGCAGTGTGTCCACCAGAGATTTAAGTAAGTTTTTCAAGTTTCATTTCAGTACTACATAATTTTGCTTAAATCAGTATTCAACCTCAATACATAAAGTGCAAGATCCAGAGCATTCTCCATAGAACTGTATTGGAGTATATGTTGTAATTTCTCAGGAGACGTTGTCATAACATTTCATTTTGGCACTTAGCTTTTGTTAATGACTTAGCATCACATACTTCAATGTCACCCATTGACCTGCTGAATTAGAAATCGGTGCACTGGGTGGGGAAGATTTTGAAAGTATATCAAATTAAATAAGTACTGACCCATTCAGCAAAATAATCATCAAGACTAAGTTTCATAAAAGTGATCCATTGTAGCTATTACTCAAATCTGGTTTTCACAATTTCACAGTTATCAAAGATTATCATAGTGAAGAACAGTTATCAACTTTGATTATATAAAAAATATACAATGAAGTAAAATGATAGTACACGGTTGTAGTTTCAATTAGTTTTATTGAACTACTGAAAGTAGAAAAAAACGTTTACATTTAGATAGAGATAGCAGGAACTGCCAATGCTGGAGTCTGAGATAACAAGGTGTGGAGCTGGATGAACACAACAGGCCAGGCAACATCAGAGGAGCAGGAAAGCTGACGTTTTGGGTCTGGACATCTTCTTCAGAAAGGGGGGGAGGAGAAGGGGGCTGTGAAATAAATAGAGAGGGGGGAGGCAGTGATAGAAGGTGGATAGTGGAGCAGATAGGTGGAGAGAAGATGGACAGGTCAAGGAGACGGGGATGAAGCTAATAAAGGTGAGTGTAGGTAGGGAGTTGGGATGGGGGTTGGTCAGTGAGGAGGGAGGGGCAGGTGGGTGGAAGGGAGGATGGACAGGTCAAGGAGGCGGGGATGAAGCTGGTAGGTGAGTGTAGGTAGGAAGTGGGGGTGGGTGTTGGTCAGTGAGGTGGGAAGAGCGGATAGGTGGGAGAGAAGATGGACAGATCAAGGAAGCAGGGATGAGAGGGGGTGCTGGTCTTGGGATGAGGTCGGGAGTGGGGAGATTTTGAAGCTCATAAAGTCCACATTGAGACCATTGGGTTGTAGGGTTCCGAGGCAGAATATGAAGTGCTGTTCCTCCAGTTTTCGGGTGGCATTGTTGGGACACTGGAGGAGGCCCAGGATGGACATTTCGTCCAGGGAGTGGGAGGCGAAGTTGAAGCGGTTCGCAACTGGGAGGTGTTGTCGTTTGTCACGAACTGAGCATAAGTGCTCCACAAAGCGATCTCTGAGCCGCCGTTTGGTCTACCCGATGTAGAGGAGGCCACATCGGGAACAGCGGGCACAGTAGACCACATTAGCAGATGTGCAGGTGAACATCTATCTGATGTGGAAGGATTTTTTTGGGCCTGGGATGGGGGTGAGGGGGGAGGTGTAGGGGCAGGTGTAGCACCTCCTGCGGTTGCAGGGAAAGGTGCCGGGGGTGGTGGGGCTAGTGGGGAGTGTGGAGCGGACGAGGGAGTTGCGGAGAGAGCGGTCCCTCTGGAAGGCAGGTAAGGGTGGGGAGGGAAATATATCCTTCATAGTGGGGTCAGATTGCAGGTGGTGGAAGTGGCGGAGAATGATGTGTTGAATCTGGAGGTTAATGGGGTGATACGTGAGGACAAGGGGAATTCTGTCTTTGTTTTTATTGCGGGGAGGGGGTGTGAGGGCAGAGGTGCAGGAAACGCAAGAGATGCGATCGAGGGCGTTTTTGACCATTGTGGGGGGGAAATTGCGGTCCTTGAAAAACGAGGACATCTGAGATGTTCGGGAGTGGAACGCCTCACCTTGGGAGCAGATGCGGTGGAGGCAGAGGAATTGGGAGTAGGGGATCGCATTCTTGCAGGAAGGTGGGTGAGAGGAGGTGTAGTCTAGGTAGCTGTGGGAGTTGGTGGGCTTGAAATAGATATCAGTTTCCAGGTGGTTACCAGAGATGGAGAAAGAAAGGTCCAGGAAGGAGAGAGAGGTATCAGAGCTGGTCCAGATGAACTTAAGGTTGGGGTGGAAGGTATTAGTAAAGTTGATGAACTGTTCGAGCTCCTCGTGGGAGCACGAGGCGGCACCGATACAGTCATCGACGTAACGGAGGAAGGGGTGGGGGATGGGGCCAGTGTAAGTACGGAAGAGGGATTGTTCCACATATCCTACAAAGAGGCAGGCATAGCTTGGGCCCATGCGGGTACCCATGGCCACCCCTTTTGTCTGTAGGAAGTGGGAAGAGTTGAAGGAGAAGTTGTTAAGCGTAAGGACAAGTTCAGTCAGGTGGATAAGGGTGTCGGTGGAGGGGGACTGATTGGGCCTGCGGGAGAGGAAGAAGCGGAGGGCTTTTAAGCCATCTCCATGGTGAATGCAAGTATACAGGGATTGGATGTCCATGGTGAAGATGAGGTGTTGTAATCATCAGATATCTCAAGATGCTTTACATTCTTTTCAAGTATGGATACTGTTGTAATCACAGTTGTAACTTGGGTAACACAGCAGCCAATTTGAACACATCAAGCTCCTGACACATCAAGTTCCTTTAAATAGCAATGTGATAGTAACAGCTGTTTTTATCATAATGATTGAGGGATAAATATTGGCTGATACACCAAGGATAACATCTCTGCTTTTCTCTAAGATAGTGCCCCGGGATCTTTTGCATCCACCTATTAATTTCAGCTGAGATTTGGCTATTTTGAATATATCCAAGAGAGTGGAAGATATCACTGTTGCATCCACGCCTGTTTTAGAGACGTTTTTATGTAAGTGAAAGTTTTTATGAATTTGGGTGGACGTTGGGAGAAATCCATGTTTATTTTGGAGAATTTTCTGAGTTAGTGCGAGACAGAAAATTCCAGGTGAGATGGTTTATCTCTAGAATATACTTCACTTTATATTTTTAATTATTGTACATTTTTATACATTTGAGTTGCATGGGCATCACCAGGGTGAGTTTGATTCCAAACAGTGCTGAGGAGGACGGAAGTGCTGAATTTGGAGACTGAGTCTTCCATTGAAAGATGTGTTTGACACACAATGAATTGGAAGATGTGTCAAAGTTTTGCCGTACAAAGTATGAAAGTCTAAGAATCTGCATCCAGCATGGATATGGCATGACGTTTGGATTCTGAAGCTTACTGTGGAAAATCATTGCTCTCAGCTTTGTCAGATTTGGTGGGACAATGTGAGTTGAATTTGTGTTGTAATTCCACATGATAGTAATATTAGTTCCATTACCAAACTCTCAACCAACATTCCCTGTGGTGCCAGAAAGCCAGCTGTGCCAGGTTGCCTTAGCCATAGTCAAAGTGCTGTAGTCTGCAGCCGGTCCCTCTCAGGATCAAGTTGTTGACCTTGAGCATCTTCATAATCATCATGGATAGTAACAAGTTTCAACCAGTTATTTTACAGTAATCTCATGGTAGTTTAATAATCAACGGAAACTAAATCAAAGACAGGGATGATACGCTGCACCCTTTCCAACCCAGCCCTGATTTCAGCCAGGCACCACCCCACTTCCATTAGGGCACAATAAAAAAATCTATTGCACATTCTAATCATCCTGAGCTTCCTCCATCCTGACTGGACTACAGCAACTTCCACCTTCCACCCAACCTTCCATCCCCTTCAAAGCTCACACCTCCCTTGTTATTATCATGGCACAATTAATAAACTGTGCCCCAACTTGTGGCAACTACCCACCTCCCAAACCAGCCCTGATTGCAACTTTAAAAATTCTAAGACTGCAACAAGGTTCCTCCTTCATTCAATCATTTCCAGATATCCACACCAGTTGCTGCCGACCATTCCCAGGAAAACTGGAAGGACACGTGGAACTCTGAAAGGACATTGATCCGTTAGTGGAATGGGTGCATGGATGGCTGATGAAGTTCAATGCAGAGAAATGTGAGAAGATGCACTTTCGTTTAAAAAAAAGACATATAGAGACAGTATTAAACAAAAGGATACAATTCTAAAGGATGTACAGAAGCACAAAAATCTGGGTGTATATGTACATAAATGGCAAGACAGGTAGAGACAGCTGTTACTAAAGCATAATTTATATTCTAGACTTCATAAATAGGAAGATCGAGTACAAAAGCAGGGAGGTTATGCTGAATCAATGTAAGGCATTGGTTAGACCTCATCTAGAGTACTGTGCACAGTTCCGGGTGCCACATTATAGGAAAAATGCAAACATAGCAGAAAGAGTACAGAAGTGATTCGCAAGAATCATAGAATCCCTACACTGTGGAAACAGACCAGTTAGCCCATCGAGTACATTCTGACCCTCCGAAGAACATCCTACCCTTTCCCTGTAACTCTGTATTTCCCTTGGCTAATCCGTCTAACCTACACATGCCTGAACACTATAGGCAATTTTGCATGGCCAATCCACCTAACCTGCATATCTTTGGACAATGGGACGAAACCAGAGCACTTAGAGGAAACCCATGCAGATATAGGGAGAATGTGCAAATTCCACACAGATGGTTGCCTGAGGCTGGAATCAAACTCGAGTCCCTGGCGCTGTGAAACAGCAGTACTAACCACTGAGCCACCGTGCCACCCAATGAATGGTTCTAGAGTCGAGAAATTTTAGTTACGAAAACAGATTGAAGACAGTAGGACTGTTTTCCTGGGACAGCAGAAGCTTAAGAGGAGATTTGATAACACTTTTAAAATCAGGTGGTGTCTGGTTGACTGAATAGGGAGAAACTGTACCCACTTATAAACAGATCAAATATCATAAAGCACAATTTTAAATTGCTTTAAAAATAAACGAATGCAAGACAAGAAAAAGCCTTTTCATTCAGGGAGCAGTTAGGGTATGGAATACACTGGAAAAGTGTTGGAGGCAGCTTCAATTGAGGCATTCAAGAGGACATTAGATAACTACTTGGGTAGAAAGAATGTGTAGGGTTGCTGGAATAAGGCAGAAGATTGGCACTGAGTTAGAATGTTCAGAGAACCAATGCAGACACAATGGGCCAAACAGCCTCCTTCTGCACTACAAAATGTTAGTGATTGTGTGAACTCACTTTTATCGAGATTAAATTGACAATGCTGTTCTGCAAATTCTGCTTCGTTTGAATTCATGTCAATCATTGGGTAATGCCAGTATATTGATTCCCTGATTGTACATTTAACATTTTTCTTGTTTAGGGAAATGGATATCTTCATTTATTAACACTTCTAAATGTGAGTGATAATCTTTTGACTGGATTAAAAAATATAGCTCAATGAAGTTAACCTGTACTTTTAATTCATTGTTCAGACAGCATAATTAATGACTAGCTCACATTGGTCTACTTCTTTCAATGAAATTGGAACACCAGCACTTTTTTTTTGTAAGTGCAATAATTTTATAAATCTTTTCCAGGCCTCAGATAGACCACAGTGCAGTAACAAAGTGATCAACAATTTTCTGTTTGTCGGAATTTGTTTGTCTGTGAATGAATAGGCCATCTTCCATGATGGGTGGGTGACTGAGGATGAAGACTTACCCTGGTGTACACCGGTCTGCTTTAGAATCCTTCTCATATTCAGCTGTGTCTTGTGTTTATGTCTGATATATTTTCAACTAATTCAATAACTTGCTTGCATTTCTGAGAACAACGATGCGTTCCTGAAACCTTCATTGTAAAAATATCTTGAAAATATTTCTCAAATAACAGCACTACAACTTCACAACTGCACCACAATTCATTCATGGGATGTGGGCATTGTTGGCTGGGCCACCATTTATTGTCTTGTCCTGAGTTAACCTTGAGAAGGTGGTGGTAACTGCTTGTAGGTAAATCCATAATGGTATTAGGGCAGGAATTCTAGGATTTTGACCAGCGTATTTCTTTTTTAATCTTTTATTTTCAAAGGATAATTCTCACACTACCCTATGAGTACTTGTATGATGATATGACCTGGAAATAAACAATATAATTCTTCATGATTGGATCTGGATACTCATGTCTTCTACAACTACATTTCTTCAACCTTACTAATGGCAGACTACTGGCTGACCACAAGTCGAGGGAAGGTTTTACAAGAATCACTAAGTTGTTTTCTTTCAGAGTTAGCTGAAAATATATTTAGTTTGTTCAAGAAGTAGCATTTATTTTTGAGGATGTTAGGATGAGGAGGGGTCAAGGAATAAATTCTGACAGCTGTCTAGAGGGGGCAATAATGAATTAGGAATGGAAGTAATTGCTGGAGATATGCTAACTTTGTTTTCTAAGGTAGGAAAGTATCTCAGAAGGGCAATAAGTGGATTCAAGTTAGTGTTAAAAATCTAACAGATGGAGGTTTGTGATAACAACACATTAAGTGCTCAACTGCTGATATCAACAGGAATAATTATTAGAATTTAATGTGTAAATACTAAAATGGAAGTGCAAGCTTATTCAATTAATGATAATTTTAATCAGAATCATTCACCACAGTCAATACAATAGCAAAACCAGATATGTCAATGTGTTCTGTTCTGTTCCTGTTTGTAATGTACTCAGGAAAATGAAATCACATCATTGATGTTTTTTTGAGCAATGTTTATTTGTTGTTACAAGTTTGGGTCTGCCCAAGATACTTTCTCACATTCAATGGTTTCAGCCTTTCCAGTAAACAGACTGACCATTTTATTTTCTGGAGCGGTGGGTACTCTGGGCCTTGGAAACAGCATCAAATCTTCTGTAGAACTTAAAAGGGGAGCAAAAGAACAAAAAAAAAATGGAAGTTGAGGTTCACATGGATTTCCCTTTTCTGTCAGCTTCAATCTGGGACTGAAAAGGGAAAATATGACTCGCCCGCTCTGCCAGTTACACATGAAGTGGAGTGTAACTGATGGTGAAAGTGCAAGAAGCCAATCACTTCTCAAATTGGAAATGGGTCATTATCATGTTTTTGAGGTGAATGATCCATAAGAGCTCGCCAGTTTTAGCAACCAGAATAGTAGGTGACCATCCAGCTGTTCCATATCATCCTTATAGAGCCTTTCAAACCAAACGATCTTCTGCTCCAAGAGGAGTTATAACTCTGGAAACATTGATCCTTTGTGGGAGAACTGAATGTGAGAAAGGATTATATCTGCCCTACTGTAAATATTTTACACCGAAAGCACCTAGAACTCAAGAGACTGTATTTGGGAGACTAACTGTAGCTGGATTCCATACGTATGATAAAACACTTAGGGTGCATTATCTGTAGTAAAGGTTCCTTTGCTGGTTTCATACTTGATATGATCATTAATGGTCTCCTTGTCACACTCTTTGCTCCAGGAGTGTTTTTCCCCACTAATTACAACTTATTACAGCTATTGTACGTTGTCGCTGCTACCTGAAATTTAAATAAGAGAAAAAACAGTAAAGATGCACAGTTGACATTATAAACTGCAATGCAGGTTTTAGTTCAGATATATAAAAGCAGAAGGCTTAAAAGGAAGCACAGCCACTTGGAACCTCTGATTTCTCGCACCAGATCTCCAGATCATTGTGTCTTCTGACAAAAGACCAATTACTTGGCTAGATCTGCTACATTTGTTTTTGCACACGTGTTAAGCGTGAGTCACCACGTGAAACTGGAACTATATCTCTAATAGTCCTATGGAAGTGTGAGTATCTCAGATGGTGCGTCATCTGCATAAATCTTGATGGCTTCCCATCAGAGGGTGTGAGTCTCTCTGAGGATATGGAGTCATTGCAGGTGACCTCAAATATCATTCTTCTGGAAACATGAGGCCTTATTGAGATACATACAGAAAATTGAATGCTGTGAAGGTTAAAATACGTAAAATTATCAGTATGCAAGATCAAATTACACTAGCTGTTGACATCAGGTCAACATGGCTGAATGTTGTGCCATGTTGTTGACTGATAATTAATTTTGTCACCAGTTAGCCAATTTTGTCACCCTATTAATGTAGATGCAAGGAAATGCATGGATGGGTAGAATAGGTATGCCTGCAAGGTTAATATGGCAATTGATGCATTGAATTAGCTTTGAAATGGTGTACAGAGGAGGTTAATGCACTTCAGGAGATAGGCCAAAGTACCGTTGATTTCACACTGCCTGCCTTGCTATTGTCATTGATTCACCTCTTGCATTGGTTTGGGAACTTAACACCATGGTCCTCCTCCAGACCTGCAGGACAACATTGAACTTCACGATCTTTGTCTCAGTTGCAGCCTTCTTCCTTCTGCCGTGAGGAACAGTGTCTACTACTTTAATGTTCCCAGTAGCACCCCCAGGAACAACCTATCCTGAAGGAATAACCACTTTTGTCAGGCTCAACTTCATAAGAACAGGTCGTTCAAATTCCTTAAATTTGTATGTTTGCAGTATCCCTTTAGTGGTAGGAGCTGAAATTGCACCATCATTACATCCAATGATGCTAAATTTGTCAAACGCTGGTAGCTCAGTGGTTAGCACTGCTGCCTAACAGTGCCAGGGACCTGGGTTCAATTCCAGCCTTGGGTGACTCTCTGTGTGGAGTTTGCACATTCTTCCCATGTCTGCATGGGTTTCCTCTGCCTGCTCAGGTTTCCTCCCACAGTCCAAAGATGTGCAGGTTAGGTGGATTGGCTGTGCTATAGTGTCCAAGGATGTGCAAGTTAGGTGGATTAGCCATGGGAAATGCAGCGGTAGAGGGGTGGGTCTTGGTGGGATGTTCTTTGGACAGTCAGCATGGACTTGTTGGGCTGAATGGCCTGTTTCCACACTGTAGGGATTCTATAAAGAGGTGGATAAGTTAAAAGCTACTGAGAACCATGCTGCACTTATTTCCATATGCTCAGGACACCCAAGCCTACTCCAGCTTGCAGTGTATCTTGTCATAAAAATCTAGACTTTTATCATTTCTGGTGACACCAAGAAAGGATGTTCAGTTACATTTTATGTCATTGTTCAGTGTCTATCAAGTTTTATTAGTCACAGCAACTAAATACAGTCAGATCCCAAGTGTAATATATTAATGAGGTGTCTGCCTGAGTCATTGACACAGCATTGATACAGCATGGGGTTGTATCAGAGCAGTTTGATTTTAACTCCTATTCTGCCCAGTTTTCTCCAGGCTAGAGAAATTAAAACTCTGTTCACCCCAGGTGCCATGAATAGACTTAATATTGGACAATTTGTAATTTAGTTGTGATGAAAATTAAACCAAATTTGTTGACAAATATAACATTCATTAGTATTTTAATAGCTAGTTAATATATGTAAATGAGCTAAATACATTGAGATTCTTCTCATTATTTAACACTGCAGTTAACAGATTTGGCATCTTTAGTGTTTTGTTTATAAAGCTACATGTAAACACTGGGTAGTGTATATTTCTGAAATTAAAAAAGTATTGAAGCTTTGCTTTAAAGATTGGCACCAATGTAAATGCATATTTTACCACTGTCTGACCTTTACTGTGGTTATTCTCCTCCTGGTTACAAATCTTTGGAGACTATTTTATCCAAGGGGTCACAATCTCTTGTTTTATCTTGTTCAGAAAGGCAGTAGGGCACATTGACCGTGCAATCATCAAGTTCATAGTCAGGTTTGATTCTCTCAGGGCTGTTTGGTGAGATGGCTCAACCGTGCTGTCAGAAGAAGGATAGTACACTTTGAGAGTATTGAAAAGTTAAACAGCTTGGAAGTTCCTTGAAGCTGCTGACACTCCCTGCTTCATAATTGTACCTGAAGTACATGGAAACTATGGTAGAAGCAGCTAAGAAAATCTATCATTAGGGCATTTCATGCAAATTGCTTTCCTAATTCTGAGCTTCCCCTTAAGTCTTTTTCAGTTAATTAATTGACTCCACGCACTCTAATTCCTTTCCCTAAAAATAATAGGCAGTCTTTTACATTGTCGTCCAATTTTCTTGAGACTAAAAAGCCAGAAAAATCAGATTTTTACAATTAGAATACAGGAGGATAATACACGAAGCACTTAAATTACACTCCAAGTATTCGTTGAGCAAAGCAATGTGAAGTTCTGTCACAGTTCTCTCACCAGCATTCAAATGAACTGAGTGCTGTATAGGTGTTGGCACTAAGGAAGCATTTCAACACAAAGTTTAAGCGGAAATATTCCATCCAGACAAGCATATGCAGAAAGGAGAAAAAGTCTAGAAGAATATCTTAGCCTGATGGAGTCATTACAGCACAGATGGAAGTCATTCAGACCACTTGGTCTGTGCCAATTCTCTGGAGACCAATCCAATCAGGCCCATTTCTCCACTTTATCTCCCTAGTCTTCCAAGTATATTTCCTTCAAAAGCTCATCAATTGTGCTTTTGAAATGTTTCATTATGTCTGTTTCTACTGCCTTTGTAGGTAACAAGTACGCAGACTTTGCTGTGTAAGACAGTTCTTCAAGGCACCCCCTCACACCTCTTGCCCCAAACCTTAAATTTGTGTTCCCCAAACCTCGTGCCATCAGCTAATGGGAATAGCTGTTTGTCAACTTCATATCTGAACTTATCATAATCTTGTACATGTCTACCAAACCACCCCTCAATGTCCTTTGCTACAGGAGCACAGTCCCAGAATCTTAGCATAACATTGCAGCTTAAAAACTCTCATCCCTGAAACCTTCCCTCAAAGCATTTCATTATGTTCTTCTAAAAAGGTGAGGATCACTGCGCACAATACTATGGTTGTTATCTAATCTAAGCTTTATACTGAAACAGTTCTGAAGAAGGGTCACTAGACTCGAAATGTTAACTCTTTCTGCTTGCAGATGCTGCTAGACCTGCTGAGTTTCTCCAGCAATTTCCGTTTCTGTTTCAGATCTTCAGCATTCGCAGTGTTTGGTTTTATTTTAAAGCTTTGTACAGGTTTAGTATTGCATTCCATCTTTTGTACTCAATGCCTCTATCCATCAAGCCCAAGACCTTATATGTTTTGTCCATTGCTTTCTCAATACGTCCTTCTACATCATGTATGCACAAGAATGGTCAGGTTTTTGTGTCCTTTATGAATTTTAAGAACTGTGCTATTTATTCTATATCACCTTTCCATATCCTTGTATCAAAATGCTTCACCTTACATCTACTTTTATACTAAATGCCATCCGCCACTTATTTTCACATTCTGATAGCATATGCTTATCCAGTTGTTGTTGTCACTGTCAACTATGCCTCCACAATTGAAATCAGCAGCAAATTTTGAAATTTCACTTTGTATTCTAATATCCAAGTTATTTATTTATATCAAAAATAAAGTTTAGTCCTTGCGTTGACCCTCGGGAGACACCAGTCTCCTATCCTCCAGTTTTAAAAAAATCAAACATTTACCATTGATAGAGATAGTAAGAACTGCCGATGCTGTAGTCAGAGATAACACATGTGGAGCTGGAGGAACACAGCAGGGCAGGCAGCATCAGAGGTGCAGGAAAATTGACGTTTCGTTTTGGGAGCATTTCTGAAGAAGGATCCCGACCCGAAATCTCAACTTTCCTGCTCCTCTGATGCTGCCTGCCCTGCTGTGTTCCTGCAGCTCCACACTGTGTTACCCACTGTTTTCTGACCTTAAGCCAATGAATTATCCAAGTTTGCATGTAACTGAATTTTATTAACTAGACTTTCATATGGAATTTTGTTAAGGACCTTTTTTTCAGTACTCCTTTGGTTGTTAGTGGCTGAATGCTAAGAATTGGCAGATTGCCTTTGGGGAAATTAACAAAAGGAATGTAAGGAATAAAACAATCAATATCATTATCAATCCATTTACTTAACAAAGGACTAAATTCTTTGGGGCCTGGAGGAGATATCTCTAAGTATTGTTGGAAGAATTGAAGAAAAATTAGAAAACCAGGCTGGATCCATAAGGTTCACATGTCCTATTTGAAAAAAAAACAAGCTAGAGAATAGAGATAACCCAGTTGGAGCTGGAGGAACACAGCAGCCAGGCAGCATCAGAGGAGCAGGGTCAGGACCCTTCGTCAGAAATGGGGAGAAGAAGGATCCAGCATTGGCAGTTCTTACTACCTCTAAGCTAGGGAATAGGATGGACAGAAGTACAATTGGTCCAGTAAATGGCCTAATTTTGAAAGAAAGTTGCAACCAGAAGATGATGCGATCTGCCAAGTTACTCATTTCTAGCCAGGTTTTGGATATTAGAACAAAACACTCAGTGGTCTAGACTCTGGAAAGCAAGCAGCATTTAGATCACTGAAAGAATGAAAGAGGGGCCCACAGGGAAGGTGAAACTTTGATCTTAGTCTAATACTACCCAGGAAGATATCAGAATCAATAGTTTAATTTAGTTGGCTACAAAGGGGACAGATTGAGATTGGTCAGTGAACTTCAAAGCTGGACCCAAATACAATATTTGTCCAGATGCTATACTAGCTGGACATCATCTTTCCATTCCCCCCAAACCTCACCTCTCCACGACCAACAGGCACTGAAAAAACCCTCATATAAAAGTGGTCATCTCCTGCAATTGATTAAGTAGCTTGAACTTGACCTTTCTTTGGACTCTCTGTAGAAAAAGGTGCTAGCATTAACGGTGATTTGTGATTCCTGCCCCACCACAGTTCTAATAGTGTCTTAGGTTTATGGGTTTTTGGACTAGTGTTGTACAAGTGAGAAGAAAATATTTACCAAAGCAATCAAGGATCAAAATCATGTTGCTCAACAGTCAAAATACTTAATTGTTCAGTTTACTAAGCATTCTAACATGTTATTGCACTATTTGAATCTCTTTGCTGACGCTCAATATTGCATGCTTAGAAAAGATTAAAAAACCAAAAGAACTATGAATGCTGTAAATCAGAAACAAAAATTGAAATTGCTGCAAAAGCTCAGCAGCTCTGGTGGCATCGTGGAGAGAAATCAGTCAAGATTTCGGGTTGAGTGACCCTTCCTCAGAACTTTTGTTTCTTATAAAAGATTTGATACTCTCAATTCAAAGTCAGTTAACTATATTTTTAAATCATGGAATTTCTCATTTTGTTGTATTTTTAACTTTGCTTAATTTCAAATATTGGAAAATCCAGAATTTGCAATGCAAAAATAACTTTGGATGCTAAGTTTAATATATTTATTTCTGAAGCATTAAAAACACCGATCATTCAGAAGCAAAATTAAGCCTTCCCATCGAAGAAGAAATTGAGCATTTAACTAAACAATCTGTATGTAGATTTTCCATGTTTTGCAAAATAACTAATGTTTGCAAGGAATCAGTTTATTTCAGCATTGTATACATTTCCATCATAGTTGATATTTTGCCATTTACGACAATACGGGTGTCCCCGGTTTATCAATGCCTGACTAATGAACGCTCATACTTCCAAATGCGAGCGCATACATTGTTATAATTTCAAAGGCCCAACATGCAGACAGTTCCTATTCTGAAGAACAGCTGCTTTCCATTGTTCTGCACTGTGTTCTAATTTGCATTCAAATCGACTTACGAATAGATTCAAGGATATCAGAGATAGTAGGGACTGCAGATGCTGGAGAATCTGAGATAACAAGGTGTAGAGCTGGATGAACACAGCAGGCCAAGCAGCATCCTGCTCCTTACTGCAGCATCAGCCTTCCTGCTCCTATGATGCTGCTTGGCCTGCTAGATTCAAGGATATACCCTGTTTGCAACTCAGGGCTCTCCATGATATCACAAGGAACAGTAGTAATAAACCATGTTGTATTGGCGTGTCAATTGATGCAAGGGAAAATAATCGCTGATCAGAGATAGAAACACAAGTTGCTGTTTGGTGCAGTTGTTTCTAGCATATTTTCTTCGAAGTGGTTTAAAATGCTACAGAAAATCCATTACCAGTCTCTGTATATCAGAGTAATTGCTATAAATTGTTCCAGATCATGACAGATTTGAAAGTAAAGGAGAAAGTTGATTTATCTTCATTGTACAGTGTGTCAATTCAGTGCATTATTTAACACTGCACACACTTACAGACAGAAAACCATGCTGAACAATACTTCGGATACCACTAGTTCAAATAATTAGGTTGACAGACTGTTGACATGCAGCATTGAAAGTATGAAATGTTACCAGAAGTAAACCAAGTAAATTCCTAGTTCAATTTGAAATGCTGTATTTAATTTGAAAACTAATATTAATTTTAGTATTAAAGATCCTGAAGTCTTTACATATCAGCTATTAACTTATGCAAGCATGCTAATTTTCTGTTTTCTTGCAGCACACGTGATTTGTCATGTCCTGTAAAATGAAACAGATTGTTCAGATCCACCTTATTTGCATCCTCCAATCTCTGATTTATCTGTGTTGCTGTTTCTCATCTGATCCTGTCCCTCCGTTTTTTAAAAATTCATTCACAGAATGAGGGCATCACTGGCTGGGCCAGCATTTATTACCCATCCTTAATTGCCAGAGGGCGTTTGAGAGTCAAACCACCTTGCTGGATTCACATGTAGGCCAGACCAGGTAAGGATGGCAGATTTCCTTCTGTAAGGAACACTAGTGAACCAGATGGGTTTTTCCCCAAAATTGACACTGGATTCATGGTCATCATTTGACTTTTAATTCCAGAGTTTATTTTTACTGATTTCAAATTCTGCCATATGACATGGCAGAATTCAAAACTGGTTCCTCAGATCATTACCTGGGTCCCTGGATTAATAGTCTAGTAATAATACTACTAGGCCATCGCCTCCCCATATCCCTCCTGTCATGAAGTGGGGATTGGGGGAGGATGTATTACTCCCCAGTGGTGAATGGGGACTGGATTGAAATTCATCCTACTAATTTTAGTAAAATATTTTGTCTGCAAAATACAACTCAGCATTATTATCAAATAGTACAGTATATTGATAATTTTAAATTTAATAGATAGCCATGATTGACATGGAATAATGATGTTGTAGTTGTAGAATATGTAAAATAAAGTCTTGTAATGAATGTTACATGATACGCTTGCCCTTTGCACCATGTGCCATTCTAACACGTGTTACTTCAAGAGATATTTTTTAGGCTCTTAATTTCCATAACGTTCTGCTTTATAATCACCATCTTACGATGTTGTGGTTGTCCACTGGGAAACCTTGGTTAAATTCACTGACACTAATCCTCCTTCTTGCTATGTCACTGTGGGAAGGATGCCTACACAAAGTATTCTGCAGAAGGCAGACTTCTTCTTGGTAAGCAGAATAGATTTATTACTTATTACTTCATTGTTGTTTAATTGTCTATTACTTGAATATTGCTGAAAAAATATACATTTCTCAGAGTAATGCCTTGACCAATTAGAGTCAATTTGACTGCTTTACAATTTAAACAAAGCTTAGCAGCTAAACGTCAGTCATCATCCAACTGACACATCCTTCATGACAATGCTCCCACCCATCAGAAGGCAATTGCCAATCAATCAGCACTTTTCTCTGATGCAGCACTAATGTTGTTTTCCCTTTACATTGGTATTCTTGTGAACTACCATGATGAATGTAAGATGAAAGACTCAAACAAAATGTATCTTTTCCAGCAACATTACTTACTAGTCATGTTACATCTGAGCCACAGCATAGTCTCTTGTGAGACATCAATTCAATACAACAGTAAATACACATTGCTGCTACTGAAATATTATAGTACCAAAACTTTAGAAAACTAAGCATCTACAACTCTTGTTAGCTCCTCCCAGGAAGAATCATATATATCTTGATGAATGGAGCTCATCTTGTAAAGTCAATTAACCCTTTCAGGTAATATGCACTCCCACCATTGAAGCTAAACCGTTTTGCCCTTGATATTTTATGACATGGGATCAAGTTAACCCAGGTGCCAAGAAGGCTAATGGCCCATTCAAAATAACCCAAAGAGCATTTTGGCTGTGATAGACTTTGTAGCCTGCCTCCTCGCCCTGCCTAAAAGAGTGGAAGACAATGGTAAACCATCACTGAAAATAGTGGCTCAAGATGAAGAATCCACAAACAATCGGTCAAAGACCTGCCATTGGGCAGACCATACATGAATTAATGTTTTTTTGTTATTTGCACATGGGATCTGGGCATCACTGGTAAGGCCAACATTTATTGTCCATTCCGAATTGGCCCTTGAACTGAGTGACTTGCTGAGCCATTTCAAAGGGAAGTTAATAGTCAACCACATTACTATGTATCCAGAGCCACATGTACACCAGACCAGATCAAGATGACAGATTTCCTTCCCTAAAGAACATTAATGAATCAGATGGGTGTTTACAAACATTGGCAATGATCACACAGTTGACATTAGGCCAGTTTTAACTGCAGATTTTTCTTTAACATATTTCACTATCTGTCTTAGTGAGATTCAAACCTACATCCCCAGGACATTAGCCTTGCTTTCCGGGTTACTAATTCAGTGACATTACTGCTATGCCACTGCCTCCCTAATTGAATTTCATGGTATGTGCATTTTTTTTACACCTCTTTCAGCATACATAGGAAGAGTCTGTCTAACATACCAAGAAAAAAATTGAAGCTAGATTAAAGTAATTAAATGCCAAAAGACTGTTAAAATGTGATATAGCATGTTAACATCAGCATAGTCATCTGAAACAGGAATTTCAAAGATAATTTTTCAGTTTTACTCCCCAGGTTAGGAAGTTTTCCTCGTGGGTAACCATACCAGAAATTTGAGGCTGTATGACTTGTTTTTAGGTTCATTTAAATTAATAGTTGGAAAATTAAATGCCTTAGATAGCACAAACTTTAATATGCATTTGGCATGGCTTACAACCAAGATATGGAGTTGAAAAATGACCCCTTAAGTACCTTCAACTGATATAAGCATAAGATAGTGGCTTGAAAATACTGTTACATCACTACCCAATTTACTTTGCTCTCCATTGATCCCTTTCTCGAAAAGGACTGCAGTGAAAGAGACAATCATATCAAAAAAACAAAGGGTGGAATTTAATGTTGGCAATTGAAGTCCTGGTGGTGGATTCGGGCAGGGTGGTATTGCTGTTTTGGACAAAAGCAACTGGTTGATCACAATCACAAGGTGGCCTGTCAATTAGGAGTAAAAGACATGTCAAGAGTTAAATGCCCCTTTGAAACAGCAGCCAAGCCTATCATTGTGGACAGCACAGATCACCAGGCAACACCTCCAAGACAGAAAGTATTACTGAGATCCTAGAACCTTCATTGGCCAAAACTACATACTTCATCTCCAGGATGGGCAGCATTCAGTCCAGGAAAGACAGCAAACGTCTGTCATCAGGTCAATGACGCTGAGCAAACACAGGATGATCCCAACAGTCAGCAATGCCTCTCTGAAAGTTCTCCTCCAGGTAGCACAAGAACAGTGAAAGGCAATGGACAGAAAGAAGGGAGCCTGCTATATATGTACATGGACCTGTATACGTTTGATCATGAGCTTTAGGTCATAGGTGGGCTGACAAGGGATGAAGTGCCTGGGGTCTCCTTCAATGTCCCTTCAAATCCAGTGGACAGGAAGATACAATTAAATGGAATTAAGAGTTGAATGATGATCATAAAGCCTTAATTGATTGTTGGGAAAAAGAAACCCATATAGTTCACTAATTTCCTTTACGGATGGAAACTGCCTTCCTTACTTGATCTGGCCTACAGCAATGTGGTTGACCTTTATCTGCCCTCTGAGCAATTAGGAATGGGCTATAAATGCTTGCTTGGCCAGTGTCACCATTCACTGAATGAAAAAAATAGTTGAGCCAAGAGTGAGGGTTTACAGCCTATCACATTCTGTCAGCATGTACCAAGGATGAACAGGCTCTCCTAGACCAGTTTGAGGGCAAACAACTTGTGTCTCAAACAAAGGTCCTCAACAAAAATAAGGTCAATTACAGAAGTATGAACAAAAGAGTTTTTGAAAGCGGACTGGGAAAATAGACTAAAGGGAAAGTCAGCAGAAGAGCTATGGCAGACATTTAGATTGATATTTCATAATGGGCAGAAAAAATTTATTTCAGTCAAAAGCAAGGACTCAATAGATAGAAGAACCACCTATAGTTACCAAGGACAGTCAAAGAGAGTATCCAGTCAAAAACTAAGGCATACAAAGTGGCGAAAACTATTGGTAGGCCAGCAGATTAAGAATGAGCCAGAGATGACTTTAAAACTAATAAAGAGAAAGAAATTTAATTATGAAGCTAAACTAACAAGAAATATGAAAAAAACAAACAGCAAGAGATTTTACATGTATATAAAAAGAAATATGTAGCTAAAGTCTCAGAGAATGCAACTGGGAATTAATAACAGGGAACAGGGAAATGGCATATAATTTAAACAAACATTTTGCAGCTATATTCATGGTGGAGAACACTATAAGCATCTGAAAGATAACGTAAGGTGTTAATAGAAGGAAAGATCTTGTAGCAGTCTCTATCATGAGGGACAGAGCACTCAACAAACTAATAGGACCAAAGGCAAAAATGTCGTTAGGACCTGATGACCTGCATCCAAAAGTCATAAAGCAAATGATTATAGAGATAGCGGAAGTATTGGTCAAAATATTCCAGATCTCACTAGATTACAGGAGTGTTCCAGACGATTGGAAAACCATCAATGTTACAGCCCTGTTCAAGAAGGGAAGGAGTCAGAAAGCAGGATACAGCAGGCCAGGTAGCCTAACAGCTGTCATTGGGAATATGCTGGTGTCCATTATTGTGAAAGAAATAGCAAGACATTTAGAAAAGTTTAATTCAATCAAACAAAGTCAGCATTGTTTGGTGAAAGGGAAACCATATTTGACAAATTTGCTAGAGTTCTTTGAGAATATAGCAAGCAGAGTAGAGAAAAAGGAATCTGTAGATTTAGTGTACTTGGATTTCCAGAAGGCATTCGATTAGATGCCATGTAAAAGGTTATTGCACAAGATGGGGGCTTACTGTTTTGAGGGTAATGTATTAGCATGGATTGAGGTTGGTTAATGCTCATAAGACAGAGAGTCTGGATTACTGGGTCGTTCTCAGGTTGGAAATATGTAACAGGTAGAGTGCCACAAGGATCAGTCCTAGAGCCTCAAATATTTACTATGTATAATAGTAATTGGCAGACAGGGCAGAGTGTAATGTATCCAGATTTATTGATGATGCAAAGTAGGTGGGAGGGCATGTTATGATGAGGACATAACAAATCTGCAAGGAGATAACTGAGTGGGCAAAGACTTGGCTGATGGAGTTTAATATAAGAAATTATGAAGTCGTGCAATTTGGTAGGAAGAATCAAAAGGCAGACAATTGTTTAAATGGAGGGAAACTCTTAAAAAAGTGTGGCACAGAGGGATTTGGATGTTCTCGTACATGAAGCACAAAATGTTAGCATGCAATTAAGTGGGCAAATGGAATTTTGGCGTTTATTGTTAGGGGTTTGGAGTTTATAGAGAAATCTTGTTACAATTGTATAGGATGTTAGTGAGACTACACCTGGAGTACTATGTACAGCTTTAGTACTTGTTTTTGAAAAAACGATATACTGGCATCAGAGGTTGCTCCAAAGAAATTCACTAGGCTGATTCCAGGGATGAAGGGGTTGACTTATCAA
The DNA here is from genome assembly GCF_021869965.1 of Rhincodon typus. Classification (NCBI taxonomy): domain Eukaryota; kingdom Metazoa; phylum Chordata; class Chondrichthyes; order Orectolobiformes; family Rhincodontidae; genus Rhincodon; species Rhincodon typus. Next base: position 54,989,036 of record NC_063334.1, read on the forward strand.
GAAAGACTAAACAGATTAGGCCTCCGTCATTAGAGTCCAGAAGAATGAGGGGTCATCTTGTTGAAACATATAATATTTTTGAGGGTGTTTGACAGGGTAAATGTTGAGATGATATTTTTACTAGGACACATAATAACAGAATAAGGGGACACTGATTTAAAATCAAGATGAGAAAGAATTTTTTCTCCTATAGGTCTGGAATTCTCTACCTCAGAGATATGTGGAGACTAGATCACTGAAAGTGTTTAAAGACTAAGTAGATAGATTGTTAAAATATCAAGGAGTTGAAGGCTATGATATATTTCAACAAGATGACCCCTCATTCTTCCGGACTCTAATGAACGAAGGCCTAACCTGTTTAGTCTTTCTTGATAAGTCAACCCCTTCATCCCTGGAATCAGCCTAGTGAATTTCTTTGGAGCAACCTCTGATGCCAGTATATCGTTGTTTTAAAAACAAGTTCTGAGTTCTGAGGAAGGGTCACCAGACCCAAAACGTTAACTCTGTTTTCTCCTTCACAGATGCTGCCAGACCTGTTGAGCTTTTCCAGCAACTTTGTTTTTGTTCCAACTTTCCATTATCAGGTTTTGATTTGTTCTGCTGATTTGTATATATGGCCTAAATCTCTCTGATTCTCTACAGCACTCGGAACAGGAGTAGACCATGCAGTCCCTCAAGTCTGTTTGAATTTCCTATTCAATTCAATCATAATAAGTAATTCAGTTCAATCTACCCACCTTACTCCACCATTCATGAGCACAATAAAGGGCAGATAGCAGGAAGTCAAAGAGGAATCAGTGACTAATACTAAGTGTTTTATATGCATAGAAATTAATTATGAATTGAGTTGCAACAATGTGGAAACACTGGAGCTCTTCCTAACAGTGAATAATTAAGAACAACATGTTTTTCATATTAATATAGTTTTAGCAATTGTAAGAATTATTTAAAAACATATTTATCTCCACTACATGCATATATTTAAGAGATGAATGAAATATGAAATAGATTCATTGAACTGTTGCAATAATATCCAAATGTGCTTTTGATCAGACGTTGTGAGTGAACATTTCAGATGAGCAATCCAAGAAGGAAACAGAACGAGTGGTGGGGTTGGGCACTTGAGGAATACTGGCACTGGGAAGTATGTCAGTTTCAAGGTGGTAATTCTGGTGCCAGCAATGCTACTGGTGTGGGGACAGGAATCCTGCTCTTTCCCCTTTTAGGCCAGTTGACACAATCTAAGAGTTCATTTAGTGCTTATGAAATGGGAAGGATGGGGTATTTCATAGAGTAGACAGCCATCACCCTAGCTCCATAAGAGGGTCAGCAGAGCAAAGAAGACTGGCCACGGGTGCACTTGGTGTTGCATTGGTGGCAATGAGGGACCAGACACTCAGTGCCTCGAGTTTGAATGTGGTTAATAGAATGTTTAATTATTTTGTGTTTGATTATGTCAATCTGTTTACTGTTGATACTCACTGGTGCTTGATTGGTTAATTCTGAGTGTGGACTCAGAGAAAGTGAACAAAACAGAAAGTCAAATATGAGATGCTGTATTCCATATGTAATTCGATTGGTCATGCTACTTGGCTTTAAGCAAAACATACTTTATTCTTATACCAAGTTAAAATGTAAACAAAAGAAAGAAGAATTAGTATAACTTCAACTCTATTGAAAAACTTAACAAAATAATAATATTTTAACTACTAAACAGCAACTGTTCCAATATAATAACATTTCATAAACACACCTTGGCAAAGGCAAAGTTAGTAAAATACATTGTCTCACATGAGATTCTGGCAAAGAGAAAGAAAACCCAAGAATTTTAACTGTAGAAGATAGAGAGACAGCTTCCACAATCAACTTCAAAACCCCAACAATTACTGAAAGCTAAACTAAAAGCCTGGTTTGGTAGGAACCTGACTCCACCCATTCATGTTGCTTCTATTGTTTCAACTTTTAAAAAAATCTAAGGCCTCACACTTTATAAGCTTGGAACAGACCACTCAGTGCCTCTTTCTCAACCTCTCTTCATAAAAGAATCCAGGACAAGATACACTTCTTAAGGCCATAGTATCATTACATCTAACCCCACTTAGAAAATGAACCATCAACATACTGTGTGGAGTTTGCATGTTCTCCCGTGTCTACGTGAGTTTCATCCAGGTGTTCCGGTTTCCTCCTGCTGTTGAAAATGTGCAGGTTAGGTGGATTGGCCATGCTAAATTGCTCATAGTGTCCAGGGATGTGCACGCAACGTGGGTTAACATTGGGAAATGCAGGGTTAGAAGGATAGGGTATGGGGGTGAGTCTGGGTGGGATGCTCTTCAGAGGGTCAGTGTGGACTCAATGGGCTGAATGGCCTGTTTCCCCACTGTAAGGATCCTAGGAACTCTTTCAGGTCATTTTGATTTTCATCTGGAAGGTAACTCAATAATTTATCCCAATTTTTGAGAACTTCCTCATTGTCCAATTTAATTTGAGGAATGTCCAATTCAGAATACTGTGAACTTGGTTCTTTACTCTGTTGTAACCGATAACACATTCTCCTCTTAATTTCCTTCTCTATCAAAATACCATTTGAACATATTCATAAGACACACACTGAGCTTTCTTTCTATCTGGCATTCTTATCAAATAATTCACCTCACTCAATTTCCTTTTGATTTGATAAGGCCCACTAAACTTAGCTTTTAAAAGTTCACCTACCACTGATAATAATACTAACACTTATCTCCTCCATCAAACTACAAATTTTTGATTTCTTGTCTGCTTCCTGTTTCATCACATGTTGTGCTACTTTCAAATGCTGTTTAACCAACTCATCAATTCTATTTATTCTTTCCCTAAAATTTGGTACATAGTCCGAATGTGCAGTCTCTGAACTCTGACTTAGCCAAGCTGAAAAACCAACTTTTCCTTAATTAATTTCAATGGTCCTCTCACATCATGTCTGAAAACTAATCCAAATGGACTGAATTTAGTTGATCCATAAGGTGCATCCCTAATTGCAAATCATACAAACGGAATTCCTTTATCCCAATCCTCTGGATAGTCTTGACTATAAGTGCTCAACATGGTCTTTAAAGTTTGATGCCACCATTCCAATGCTCCTTGTGAATCTGGATGGTTCACAGTTGATTTAAATTGTTTGATTCCTAAGCTATCCATAACTTCCTTGAATAATTTGATGTAAAATTTGATCCTTGATCTGATTGTATTTCAATGGATAGTCTGTATCTAGTAAAAAAAAATGAATTACTCTTCTATAATCCTTTTAGCTGTGATATTGCATAGTGGAGTGGCCTCTGGAAATCTAGTAGATACATCTATTATGCTCAACAAATATTTATTTCCACTTTTTGTTTTAGGTAGGTGTTCTACGCATTCAATTAAGACTCTTGTAAATGGTTCCTCAAATGCTGGAATAGGTATTAACAGTGCTAGTTTTATCACTGCCTGAGGTTTTTCTGTTACCTGAAATGTGTGACATCTCTGGCAAAATTTAACCATATCTCTGTGCAGGCCAATAAAAATGTTTTTGTATTTTGGCTTGAGTTTTTCTTTCTCCCAAATGACCTTCTTCTTGTAATTCATGTGTTACCCTCAACACCTCCTTTCTATAACCCACTAGTAATATAATTTGATGAACGTCTGCCCATTTTTCATCTGCCTGAATATGTAATGTTCTCCATTTCCTCATCAAGACTTCATTTTTAAAATAGTGACATTCTGGTATACACTGAGATTCTCCCTCAGTATAAGCTGTTTGACACAAATGCTTTAGTTTTTCATCTTCTGTTTTAATTCATCTGACACCTCTGAACTGAAAGTACCCACTTTGTTCTTCACCTGTTCGTGTTTTTTCTCAATCATTTGATCAAGCATAGTTTCTGATCATTGATTTCAACTTCCTTATCTTTACTCTTTGGTTTCCCCTCTTGTTTCAACCTGTGGCTTTGTGACCTTGATACCATACCAGGAAAAATCCCAGGATATACTTTCTGTAACATCTCAGTTCCTTGATTTTCCACTGGCAACAGTTCCACTTGTGATCCAGCTATATCATTCCCAAGAATAAACTGTATCTCTGAACCTCACCTCATACAATGGAACACTACTCTCCTTTCCATGAATTCCACATATTACCACTTTTCTGGCAGTACTCCTTCCAAAGAACATACCTCCTCATTTCTCACCATCAAAGATTGACTTGCTCCTGTATCTTTTAAAATTTTTATTTCTTTACCTACTCCTCCTGGTAGACATGAGTAAACCTTACCCACGCTGATAAATTCTTTAAAGCGATCTGGTACTTTCTTATTAACCAACACCTGACAAGGCTGTACATTTTTTTACAGCTCTTTAGCTTCCGCTGGGATCTCCTTTATCACTTTAATAAACCCCACTGGCTTATTTTGTTTTACCACATCCATTTTCCTAGTGCTTTTCTTAAACCACCAACATTGCGACGTCATGTATCAGACTTTGTTACAGTGAAAACATCTGATGTTTTTTAGAGATAACAAGGTGTAGAGCTGGATGAACACAGCAGG
>NC_063334.1:54993994-55138451 GCF_021869965.1 Rhincodon typus
CTTGGCCTGCTGTGTTCATCCAGCTCTACACCTTGTTATCTCAGATTCTCCAGCATCGGCAGTTCCTAGTATCTCTGATGTTTTTTACTTCTCTTCCCCTCTCTCATGGGTTTAATTTTTAACCTGTGGTAAAATATCTTTATTATCTTCAAATGAGATCTCCTTTTCCTTTACTACCCGAGGATTGCTCTTTTCCCCAATTTCTATCCCTCACAGATTGAAATTGATGTCAGAAGTCAAACATTGATTTATGAACTAATTCATAAACATATGTCATTTCTGCTGCTAATCTTGCAGTTACCCTCTGCTCTTCCACATGAGTTCTCGCTACATCAGGAAGTGAATTTTTTAACTCCTTCAAAATAACAGTCTCTCAAAGAGTGTCATGTCCGATCTATTTTCAAGGCCCTTATCCACCTTTCAAACTTTATGTATGTTTGACTAGGTTCCCTCCTTAGATTCCTAAAACAATGTCTGTAGGCTTCTGACTAGTTAATATGCACTTTGAAGTAACTCCACAGAGACCGGTATCCCACCCTTGCCACCAAGTCAACCTTTATTTACACGTGGAGAGTCCTTGACACTGACCCAGTTTCCACAGAGACAGCTCTGAGTGAGCAGAACTTCTGACACTCCTGTTTATATCTGTAAGCCAGCACTCCCTGATTCGGGTTGTGGTCCAATCAGGGAACTCATATTCTATGAGGTCCACCTGGCTGACCTCGTTACAATCACGACACACTTAAGATGGCTGTTTTCAGTTCATCACACGCCCCAGATACCTCTTATGATAATGATGTAAAATACCTCACTAGCTGTACCAATTTTGTTTGAATCAACAATACCTGCATGGTCACTGGCCACTTCATTTGTTTAGCCACTTTCTCAAATAAAATAAAATAAAATGTCCTTTTCATCAAACTTTGGTAACATTTGGGCATATTTAAACAGATCCCCACCAGGCTCTTGGTTATCATGGATTTGGTCTTCATCACTGTCACTATTGCTACTCCGACTTTCAACCTTCGCCTCTGCCATTTTAAATCGACTTTCTTCTTTCATTGCCAACTTCTGAAGTTCAAAACCTCTCACTTTTTCCCTCTCTTCTGCTGGGTCCTTCCTTTTATATTTCTTTTTCCTCTGCTTTTAATCATAACTTAAACTGTTTCATTTCATTTCTTTGCTTTTTCTCTCGCCATTGCCTCTAGTTCAAGTTGCTTCATTTGCAATCAAATTTTAGCAATTTCCATTGATTCTGAATGCATTTCTGGCAATTGTAAGGGCTGAGGTATTGTTGCAATTATCTCCCCCTTCCTCACAGACACTGGCAACTCCAACTTCAGCTTGCTTGCCAATTCCGAAAGTTTTGCCTTGCTCACTTTCTGAAGTGACTTCTTCCATCCCCAGGAAACTCTTAGCAGCTGAAAGAGCCATTCTTACACAAGGCACATCCTATTTCAACCAACCGAATGCAACACCTGAAAAGAAAGCACTAACACTCACCACTCACTCTCTTTGAATCCAATAATCCTAATCCCAACCTGGAATTGGAGATGTTGATCCCAATAAGAGCCCACAGTTTGTTCTGTACCAGACCAAACCACCTGCAAAAATATCAAGGTGATAGCCTAGATCCTGAATTTTATCTTATTTCACTTCAGTGCAAAATATAAGGCTGAAGCATTCATCGCAATCTTCAGCCAGAAGTGCCAAGTGGATGATCCATCTCAGCCCCCTCTGATGGTTCCCAGCATTGCAGATACCAGTCTTCAGCCAATTCGATTCACTCCGTGTGGTATCAAAAAACATTGGAGACACCAGATACTGCAAAGGTTACAGGCTCTGACAACATTCTGCCAATAGTACTGAAGACTTGTTCTCCAGAACTTGCCACTCTCCTAGCCAAGCTGTTCCAGTTTAGTTACAACATTAGTATCTACCTGGCAAAGCAGACAATTGCCTAAGAAATGTCCTGTACATAAAAAGCAGGATAAATCCAACCCGGCCAATTACCACTCCATCAGTCTACTGTCGATCATCAGTAAAGTAATGGAAGGTATCATCAACAGTGCAATCAAGCAGCACCTGCTCAGTGATACCCAGTTTGGATTCCGCCAGGGCTACTCAGCTCCTTACCTCATTACAGCCTTGGTTCAAACATGGACAAAGAAGCTGAATTCCAGAGGTAAAGTGAGAGTGACAGCCCTGGACATCAAGGCTGCATTCAACCAAGTGTGGCATCAAGGAGCCCGAGCAAATCAATGTGTCAAAAGTTCTGTTCACTCTGAGAGCTGTCTCTGTGGAAACTGGATCAGTGTCAAGGACCCTCCACGTGCAAATAAAGGTTGACTTGGTGACAAGAGTGGGATACCAGCCTCTGTGGAGTTACTTCAAAGTGCATGTGGACTAGTGTCAGATTCAATGGGTATTGGGGGCAAACTTTCTGGTGGTTAGAGCCATACCTAGCACACAAAGAAAGTGGTGATGGTTGTTGGAGATCAGTCATCTCAGCTCCAGGATAACTCTGCAGGAGTTCTGCAGGGTAGTGTCCTGGGCCCAACCATCTTCTGCTGCTTCATCAATGACCTTCCTTCCATCATAAGGTCAGAAGTAGGGATGCTTGCTAATGATTGCACAATGTTCAGCACCATTCATGACTCCTCAGATACTGAAGCAGTCCATGTCCAAATGCAACAAGATTGGGACAATATCCAGGCTTGGGCTGACAAGTGGCAAGGAACATTCGCACCACACAAATTCCAGGCTATGACCATCACCAATAAGAAACAATCTAACCACCGCCCTTTGACATCCAGCAGTGTTACCATCACTGAATCCCCCAATATCAACTTCCTGGGGGTTATGATTAACCAGAAACTTAACTGAACTTATCACATATACACAGTAACTACAAGAGCAGGTCAGATGCTAGGAATACAGTGGTGAGTAACTGAGCTCCTGACACTTCAAAGCCTGTCCACCGTCCTCACAGGCACAAGTCAGGAGTGTGATGGAATACTCCCCACTTGCCTGGATAACTGCAGCCCCAATATCACTCAAGAAGCTTGACACCATCCAGGACAAAGCAGCCTGCTTGATTGGCATTACATCCACAAGCATCCACTCCCTCCACCACTGACGCTCAGTAACAGCAGTGTGTACTATCTACAAGACGCACTGCAGAAATTCACCAAAGATCCTCAGACAGCACCTTTCAAACCCGGAACCACTTCCACCTAGAAGGACAAGGGAAGCAGATATATGGGAACACCACCATCTTCAAGTTCCCCTCCAAGCCACTCACCATCCTGACTTGGAAATATATTACCATTCTTTCACTGTCACTGGGTCAAAATCCTGGAATTCTGTCCCTAATAGCATTGTGGGTCAACCCATAGCAGGTGGATTGCAGCAGTTCAAGGAGGCAACTCACCACCACCTTCTCAACAGCAACCAGGGATGGGCAATAAATGCTGGCCAGCCAGCTATGCCCACATCCTACAAGTGAATAATAAAATAAAATTTAATGACAAGTGTGAGGTGCTGTGTTCCTCTGCTCACATTACATGACTTTAAGCAAAACACAAACAAAAGAAAAAAGAAAGTATAACTTTAACTCTATTTGAAATGTTAACAGAATAATAGATTATTTAACTACTAAACAGCAACTGTTCCAATATAGTAACATCCTATAAATATACCCTTGGCAAAGACAGAATCAATAAAATATATTGTCTCACATACAATTCTGGGGAGTGCAAGAAGCCTTGGATTTTAGCTGTAAGGAGGAGAGAGAGAGAGAGAGCCAGCTTTCACAGCAAACTTCAAAACTCCAAAAACTACTGGTAGCTAAACTAAAACCGTGGTTCTGTGGGAGCTGGACTCCACCCATTCTCGCTGCTTCTATTGTTCCAACTTCTAAGCTGTTTATTTTATTGGCTTGGAACAGACTACACGACACCTCTGTCTCGACCTATCTTCATAAAACAAAGGACAAAATAGACCTCTTAAAGCTATAGTATCATTGTAGCATTATTAATAGAACCTGTTACATGCATAAAAACTATTGTCTTCTCTCTCTAGTTCTGAGATATAAAACATACAACAAGATACAATCCCTGAAAAGGTAGAGTACAAGATTAGGGACCAGAATGATAAGGATAAAAGTATGGCTGTCCATCCTGAAGCAAGGTTCCTGTCAGCAGCGAGCACATGGTTGTCTGATATTGTGCCCTAGGGTGATGAGAGGCAACACACTTCAGAGGATGGGTGTCTCCAGGCAATTGGAGGGCATGGGAAGGAAAAGAAAGGCAGAATGGAATTGGAGGTTACCCCACATCAAAGGATTCTTCATTGAAAATGGAGTTATCAGGAAATGACTGAGATTTGGTGCCGTAGGAGATTATGACTTACTAAAGCACAAGATAATGGACATCTATGACCTCATTGCTGAAAAGTGCTTCATATCATATCCTGTCATTACTGAGATCTTGAACTTCTTATTTCTACCTGCTTCCAAGGGTCAACTATGGACTTTAGTGCAATCTCAAAGATAGTTGTACACCACTGCATCTCACGTGTGATTTATACCTTCTTTACCAGAACTTAACAGTACATTATTTTAATTAAAGCCAACCTCCTAGGAAGAGAGGGAATTGGATTTTGCCTCCAATACTAGATACCCACAGATGCATCCCATCTTCAAGTTCATCCATAGGGCCATCAAGAGACCCAAAAGGCAGCTCATGAGAATCATTAATAGGAAAGGTTTTCATTCCCTTGGCTTACAGCTGGTCTTGAATGAAATTGAGAAAATCTTGGACAACTGAAGGCATGGAATGTAGTCCAGTTCAAACACTAATGTCATGTTACACCCAAACTATTCTTCAAATAGTGTAAAAACGAGTAAACCTGATGCAACAGCAGGCGACTGAGGTGAAATGACACAAAGCCAAAATTGCACTTTGATAAAACTACTAAATCATAGCCAGAGCTGAACACTGAAGAACCAGAGTAATGTGTTCTACTTTCTCAATAAAAGTCAGCCAACATGGCAACATGGGATCTGTGTGGAATAGTGGCCACTAGAAGAACAGAAGAGCAATATGCACATATGCCATTGGGAGTACTGCACAATTGGATGTTTCTGGGTCGTATTTTGCAGGGAATGGCAATCTGTACAGATTCTGACTCTGCACCTTCTTCTTCTACTAAAGAGAGAGCTTTGGAGAGAGGCGTCCAGTCAGGGCTCCTTCTAAAATTTTAAAATACTTCCATTCTAACAGATCTCTCATTCAGCAGAACTGTCGGGGGAAGGCAAACCACATCTCTTTTCCACAACAGTGAGTTGCCCAATTCTAAAATTTGTATGTCCAGAAGCGCTTTGACAGCTGTCAAATGATACATATGTAAAGTAAATGTGAGGTTAGGGTCCTGAGAGGGTAGGGTGCTAAGTAAGTAGCATGCCAGCTGAGTGAGGGTACAGTACCAGGGAGTGAAGTGTCAATTAGATAATATGCCAAGTGGGTAGATTACCAGGGGATAGGTTACCAGATGCAGTGCATGCCCAGTGAGTAGGGAGTAAGGTGCTAGGGTACAAGGTGACAAGGGAGCCAGGTTTGTGATGCAGTGTTTAGAGTAGGTTGGGTGGATGGGAGAAATTAAGTCTGGTGGGGATTGAGTGATGATGGCTGTTGGATCTTGTGGGCAGGGGAAGTTGAAGGGTTAGGGAGGCAAATGCAGCCCGAAGCAAGAGAAGGGTTGTTGGGCTGGAGCAAGTAAAAGTTGGTGGGGGGCAGGGGACTGGATACCAAGTCTGGTGCAAGTGAAGGTGATTGGCAGGAGAAATCTAGTCAGGTTGGCATGAGGAGAAGGGGGTTGATGTCAGGAGCAGGTATGGGTGTGGAGCAGAGGAAATCGGGAAGCAGGAGGAGGTCTGGAGTTGAGGAAGCAGAGTCAGGTCCAGAATGGTTGGAATGGGGGGAATCCGGTCCGGAGCAGGGGAAGTGGACACCATGTCAGTAATGGGGAAAAGGGGAGCTAGTCCAGGGACATGGAAGGAGGGTTGGGTCTGGAACAGAGGAAGAGACGGTCAGATCTGGACAGGGAGTGCCAGGTCAGGGTCTGGGGGAGATGTAGTTGTAGCGATGTGAGGTAAGTATGGGGTTAGTTGAATAGTTACTCAGGAGTTAGACTATGTATTTAAAAGTCTGGTTTCTGCTGAGTAATTATTTTCTTAATTTCCTTGCAGCCTTCCAAATTCTCTGATTTAAATGGATACTTTCATAGTATTTAACCAAAAAACGACCCAGAAACATCCAATTGTGCAGTACTCCCAACGGCATATGTGCATATTGCTCTTCTGTTCTGGGATTGCCCAGCGGTTTTGTCAATTTCATGAGCAATTTCCTGGGAGTCTGGTACGATAGAGGTTCTATAGGACCCCCATGTGCAACTCCCATCTACACTGAATTAATCATTGTCTGGCCATTGGAAAACCTAGGCTATGAATACAATACATGTTTGGAGACTGATGAAAAATGAATTAACTGGAGTTAACATTCCTTTTATTTAATGAATGATAATTTTCTTTTTGACCATGCATATTCGGCAATTTGTCTAAGTTGTAACTGCAAATGAAAGTGTGTGTGATTTATTTTGTTTTGTTTCTGTGAAGGGGTCTGTTTGGAGAAATGCAGTTGTACCCTTAGTGTACTGGATGGCTTGCCATGATCATGCGATCTTTACTTCTGCTGTAAGAGCCTTTGGTGCACAGTCTGCAACAGCTATTAAACACGTATCACTTGTAATACCTGCTACTTGAAACATGATGAAAATAGATTTCATGTTATAAGAATAATCATCAAGACTCAATGCAATTATAATAGGTCTGTAAAGAGTTTGAATTGAGTGTATGATACCCTACACAGGATCTTGTTCAAATTACCACATATGCAGTTTCACCTCAACTAGATGTGGTTCTCGCCCATTCACCTCCATTTTACAAAATTCTAAATGAACCAGTAAAATCAGAAGATGGCAGTAATGCTGTAAAACTTTAAAGCTATTTATTGCCGAAGCTACAATGCAGATCTTAAACCTGATATAATTGGATGTGAAACAGAGCAGGATGAAAACTCTGCCTTCCAAGCTTTTAAATTACAGCTTACCCCATTAACAGCCAAGGGAATTATTTACTTCAGTAGTATGCATTCCTAACAATTCCGGTCAGTTTTTTTCTATAATACTCCAAATATATGTACACACATAGAGTAAATCTTTAACCAAGTCCAAGTGAAAGATAGGTATAGTCTCACATAATGTGTCAACTACAGAAGAGAAGAAAAATTTAAGCTAGGATTGGCTCCAACATAAAGCAGTAAATGCCAGGGGCTTTTAAATTATTTGCTTGATGTTCTGTGTGGATTTCACATTAATCATGACATTATCTTTTCCCCAACCTTCATTCCATTCTACTCTTAACAAGAAGAAAATATACATTTGTTTATTGGTCTAAGTAATTAGTCCATTCTTTTGTCAAATCTGGGATAAAATAAAAATAAATTTGATCTTGATAATGCGCATGGGAGGAAAATGTGCGCTATTTTCCTCCATTCATTGATGCTCATAATTATATATTAAAGTGTTTTTTTTTGCTTGAACATTAGTGGAGCCATCATCAACTGCTGGTCTTCAAGATGTTCTTTTAAGGATGGAATGCTGACTTGAATGAAAGTTAAACTTATATTGCTTGTTACATGCTTATTGAATGCAATTAAGAGAAAACTAGGATGTTTACTGAGGGTTGACTGGCAGATACTGTGTGCATGTCAGATATCCAGAGCTCACTGTGAGACAATATGTTCAAAGATTGCAAAGAACCAAGAGCACAGCTCTCCAGGGGATGATTTTAAGTCAGGGTGGGATCAATGTACAAAGAACTTGAGCAGACACAATTCCAGATTTCATGAAATCAGTCAGATTGGCTATAATAGCAATGCCTCAATTATTTTTTTAGTCCCAAAACCAGTGAGAATTACTTCAGCGACAGTGGGCACAGTGAGATTTGAGGTGGTGGGGGTGGGGGAGCTGGATGCTGGCGGAAATCCAAGGGAACAGTAATTGGCTACAAATATGTGCTGGGACAGGACAAGTTGCCAAGCTCTGATGCTAGTTGAGGAGAGTGGAGGAACACCAGGACTGAGGAACTTCTCGTGACATTCAGGAGAATAGGTCTGTTCCTTTAGATCCCCAAGGGTATCAAATAAACCTTACAAGACTAAATTTGAGGATTTCTGAATAAAAGAAAAAATGTTGTTGAAGCATTTTGTCTTGTACTCATCAGGACAGATACAATACAAAATTTTAAAAGTAGAAATAATTTAAATGAGAGAAAGGGTGCTGATTATCTGGTAAGTGGACACTGATTGAGAAGTTACCATGAAGATTACGCTAGTAAACAGTAAAAACCAGCAAATTCAGTAAACATACTATGGGCCAAATGGCCTCATTCTGCATTGTAATAATTCTGTAATTTTCCCAAGCTTTTGATTGATTAAATGTCAAATAATGTCAGTCAAATCTAGTTGAGGTGTTGCCATTGGAATTCACCAAAGAACAGTTACCTCCAGGCTTTTGTTTATTTGAAAAGTTTTAATGCCTGAACATACTCTTTCTGTTTGCAGAGGCCAGAGGATTGCATGCTTATTAGTTTTGTAGTTTTGAGTGAACCTTATTGTAACTTCATATGGCAATTGTAAATTGGTTGATAGCGTAATTCATAGCACTCACAATTGTTCAGTAAGTGCTGTCCAATTAAGCAACCACCCCCATCTTTGCACAGCATGCGCACAATATTGTCCTTTCTGGAGATGATGAGAGAGATGGTGAGAAGGGGAAATAATTAGGTGAGTTGGCCCTGGTGAGATATTCATCCATTTCTCGCCACTCCAACAATTAGATTCTGTGTGAGTAGGTCCATAGATTACCTTCTCAACCTGCCACCAATTAAGGCCTATAATTGGTCAATTAGTGGCTGCATAAGGGCCTCACCTCACCTTATAATATCCTTAGTTACTTCCTGTCCAGTGCACAATAAAGGTGGCTGATTGGGAAACTACAGCATCCTGCATGCCAAGTTGGCAAGATCTTCCAACTGTCCAGTCTGGAACTAATTGGAGAAAAGGACAGGAGGGCAAGGTGGTAGTTTTTCACCCCGCGCCCCCCCAATCTCTCCTCCTCCTGAATCCCTGAATTGATGAGAAGAGTTAAAAATGTACTTACCTTCTCCCTGTGGGATCCCCCAATCTGTAGGCCTTGACTGACACTCCTAAGGACCAAAAGCTTCAATCTGATGGAGCTTGGCAGCTTCTGGCAATTTGGATGATGTTTTTACGGCCTGAAATAGCCCCAGAAACATACCTATGCTCTGTTTGTCAGCTTTTGATAAGCTGATGGTTGTACGATAGGTAAAGTTTTCTTGGCTATGGGGAGGGAGGTTAACATGTCTGTCGCCACCTAGCACATTTACCCCCAGTATTCAACAAAAAGGAAAATTGTGGCTTTTGTTCTGAGGTTTGAAGCATTGGGCTGGTTTATTGGGTATACTTAGAACTCCGCCTACTGGGAACAGCAAGGGCCATGCTGATTGATATGATTCACCAGTTACTGGGATATAAAACTAACGTTCCTGTAATCACACCGCCACCAAACTTCATATCCCACATTCTTCATTAATGTGCTAAAGAGAAGGTCTTTTTGATTTGATGACAATATCCTGTTCGTAAAGAATTCCACTTGTGTTGCTACTCCATTGTAGCAGTATGAAATGGCTAGCTTCACCTTTTGAGACACCTTACCCTTCTTAGCTAATTTTAGATAGACTGGTTTCAGAAGCAAAAGTGGTTGCCTTAGGCCCGTATGTGAGTTTGCACAATATACAGTGAGTGATGATCTGAACAGAGGCAGTCATTATCCCACAGCTTACATATTCTCTAATTATCTTGCCCTCTATGTGGATGTCTGAGTTCCATGCAGAGCAGTGACTTCCACATATATCAGCATACCAATTGGTGTGCACAGGAAGTCTGAGTAGCTGCGCAACCTCATGGCTTAGAGAGAATATTGACCACAGGACAGCTCTGATGTATTGTCTTTCAGCACCAAGCTTGCACAGTAAGCAAATGGCTTGGAGCCATATTTACAAAGTTGCTGATAAGGTCAAGCTTAAATTATCTATATCCCTTTGTAGGGCCCTTGTATCCTCTTCATAACTCATTTTCTCACCAACTTTTGTGTCATCAACAAATTTAGTTACCATACTTTTAATTCCTTCATATAAATCATTCACAATGATTGTAAAGCATTAAGGCCCAGCACCAGCCTCTGGCACACCACTCACAACATCCTACCAGCCTGAAAAAGACCCATTTACCCTAACTGTCTGCTTCCTGTTAGCCAGCCAATCTTCTATCCATGTCAATATATTATCCCTAACACCATGAGCTTTCATTTTCCACAATAACCTTTGATGTAGCACCTTATCAAATGTCTTCTGGAAACGTAAATACAATACATCAACTGGTTTCCATTTATCCACAGCACAAGTTACTTCTTCAGAGAACTCCAACAAAACCATTAAACATGAATTCCCTTTGACAAGGCCATTTTGGCTCTGCCTAATTACCTTGAACTTATTCAAATGCCCTGTTATAATATCTTTAGCAATAGTTTATAACATTTTCCTATGTCAGATGTTAAGCTAACTGGCCTGTAGTTTTATCCCTCATGTTTTGAATCCTCCCCGGATCACAGATATTTTCGTGATGTTCAATATTCCATGGACAGCTGCTCTCGCAACATCCTGAGATCCACATTCAGTGCCATGCGGCATCACATGCACACTCTCGACCTTTCTGTCCAACAGCAGCGCAACACACTGGCTCAGGGCTGCACCACTCCGCAGTTCCACTTGACCCTTTGGCTCATTCGCTGTGCTAAGAAGAAACTTTTTCTTTTCCTTTCAGGCATCAAGGCCCACAAGTTGCAACAACTCAGAGATACCCATGGCCCTCTGGAACTTCCTCTCCTCCCATTCCCTCTGACTCCATCCCCTCCCCCAATCCCACCTCTTATCGGGTATTCACCATCCCTCCTAACCTTCTGCTCTCTGATGCTGAATGTTCTGTACTCAGCAAAGGTCTCAGCTTTATTCCTCTGCGCCCCCACCTTAACAAATTTCAGGCACGACATAACGCCAAACTCTTCTTCCACTGTCTTCGCCTCCGTGCCCATTTCTTTGGATAAGAGTCTTCTCCCTGTCCCGCAGACCCCTTTGCCCAGTTCCAACACTCTCTCTCCACCTGGACCCCTCCCTCTGGCCTTTTACCTGCACTCGATCTGTTCATTGAGAACTGTCAACGTGATATTGGTCACCTCAATTTCTCTTCCCCCCCCACCAAATCCAACCTATCTCCCTCCGAACTGACTGCACTCTGTGCACTTAGATCCAACCCTGACTTTGTTATTAAGCCTGCTGATAAGGGTGGTGCTGTTGTAGTACTGACCTCTACGTTGCAGAGGCTGAGCGCCAGCTCTCAGATACCTCCTCCTATCTTCCCCTGGACCATGACGCTGCCATGATACATCAGGCCATTGTAACTACTATGGTGACTGACATCGTTTCATCCGGTGACCTCCCCCTGCACTGCCACCAACCTGATAGTCCCCCAGCCCCGCATACCTCGCTTCTACCTTCTTCCAAAAATCCACAAACAGCACTCTCTGGATGGACACATTGTTTCAGCCTGCTCCTGCCCCACAGAACTCATCTCTTCCTACCTTGACTCAGTCTTCTCTCCCCTGGTCCAGTCACTGTCCATGTACATTCGTGATCCTCTTGACATTTTATGCCAGTTTCAAAATTTCCAGTTTGCAGGTTCCAGCCGCCTCCCCTTTACCATGGACATGCAATCCCTTTACACTTCCATTTCCCACCAGGAGGGTCTTAGGGCTCTCCACTTCTTCCTGGAGCAAAGGTCTGAACCGTCCCCACCCACCACCACCCTCCTCCGCTTGGCCAAGCTCATCTTCACCCTCAACAACTTCTCTTTTAACTCCTGTCATTTTCTTCAGGTCAGAGGGGTGGCCATGCGTACCCGCATGGGTCCAAGTTATGCCTGTCTCTTCATGGGGTATGTGAAACATTCCTTGTTCCAGTCCTATTTCAGCCCGCACCCACAACTCTTTCTCCGATATATCAATGATATCATCGATGCTGCTTCCCTCTCTCATGCGGAATTGGAAAAGTTCATCGATTTCACTTCTAATTTCCACCTTGCCCTCACTTCCATCTGGTCTATCTCTGACTCCTCTCATCCCTTCCTTGACATCTCTGTTTCCATTTCTGGGGATAAACTGGCCACTAATATCCCCTGTAAACGCACTGAGTCCCACAGCTATCTGGACTATACATCCTCACACCCTGCTTCCTGTAAAGACTCCATCCCATTCTCTCAGTTCCTCTGTCTCCATCGCATATGTTCAGATGAGGCCAAATTTGACAAGGGAACATTTGAAATGTCCACCTTCTTCCTCAACGGAGGATTCCCCAGCTGCATGGTCGATAGAGCCCTCAAATGGCTCTGACCCATCTCCCACACTTCAGCGTTCACCCCCTTTCTTCTCTTCCGCAACAGTGATAGGGTTCCCCTTGTCCTTACTTACCATTCCACCAGCATCCACATCCAGAAGATCATCAGATGTCATTTCTGCCACCTCCAGCGAGTAGCCACCACCAGACACATATTCCCCTCTCCTCCCTTGTCCGCCTTCCACAGGGACCATTTCATCTGAGACAACCTGGTTCACTCTTTCTTCTCCCACAGCCCCATGGCACCTTCCCGTTCAACCGCAGAAGGGGTAACACCTGCCCATTTACCTCTTCCCTCCCTAGTATCCAGAATCTAATCTACTGCATTCACTGCTCACAATGTGGTCTCCTCTACATTGGCAAAACAAAGTGTAGATTGGGTGACCGCTTTGCAGAACATCTACGATCTGCTCACAAAAAAGACCCTGAACTTCCCATTGCCTGCCACTTTAACACACCACCCTGCTCCCTGGCCAACATCTCTGTCTCTGGCTTGCTGCAGTGTTCCAGCGAAGCTCAATGCAAACTGGAGGAACAACACCTCATTTTCCACTTGGGGACTCTGCAGCCCTCCAAACTCAATATTGAGCTCAATTATTTTAGGGCCTAAACTCTCCCATGTCCTAGCCCCTTACCCCATACCAGGCCTTGTTATCGCATAGCATGCCATTACATACTACCTATTGTTAGTCACTAACAGTCCCCATTAACAGCTGTTCACCCTCCTAGCCAGATCATTATCAATTCCTTTGTCTATCCAGCTGCTCTTCTCTCTCTTCGGGCTCTATCCTTTATCCTATCGTTTACTACCTACCCCATCCCCCTCCCTATTTTCTGCATATAAATCAATGTTTTCCCAGCTACCATCAGTTCTGAGGAAGGGTCACCGGAACTGAAACATTAACTCTGATTGTTTTCTTCACATATACTGCCAGACCTGCTGAGCTTTTCCAGCAACTTCTGTTTTTGAGCCTGTAGTTTCCTGTTTTCTGCATCCCTCTGAATAAAGGTGTTACATTACCTATTTTCCACTCAAAATTAATTCTCCTTGAATCTAATGTATGCATGTAAATATATATATATGTGTGTGTTGTGTCTGTGTCTGTGTGTTTGTGTGTGTGATGTTTAAAATGATGCACCATTCCACTTTTCCTTATTTGTACGTGAAATTGTGTCCAAGCTCTTTCTCATACATTACTCTTAAGTGATTGCATAGTAAAAAGTAGGCATGGAGAATTTTTGAGAGCTTTCCTGACAAACTATTTCTTTATACATTGTAAACACAACTGATCCTGCCTGAGAGCTAGATACAGCCTTTAGGATGACAGCTGGAAGACTTCATGAGGCTTCTCCTGACCCCTTTTCTCTTTTCTGGAGAATATAAGCCACCTGTTGTTTCCATGCTTCTGTTGGAATTATGGGGTGGGGGTGTGCCTGAAATATTTTACTTTATTTCAATGCTACTGATCATTCCTGTAAAAGAATTTCCGATCCTCTAAGGTAGAGTGTAGATTCACCTGCTCAATATCAGCTAAAGAGTAGCAAGGATTGGATATAGAAAATTTGCCACTTTAAATGGATTTATTAGAATATATCATATTCTATCATCTGATTCCCATTTTTTGTTAGTGGATTGAATATAAATTATCAAAGGAAGGTGAGATTATAAAAAAGTGCATTTATTTAATACATTAGCCAGTTGATAGCACCATAAAGCAAGGTTCCTGGAGTGCAAGACAATGCTGTACTGTTGGAGATGCTGTCTGTTGGAGATCCTGTCTTTGGAATGAGATGCTAAAACAAAGTCTTTTTGGTGATTATAGAATATCCCATTACACCTTATTGAAGAAGAGGTAATTCTTTTGTAAGAGTTAATGCTTGAGCTATGCTGAGCTCTGCCCAGCTTGATGACATCATACAGCCTCTGGGTAGAGAATCAGTTGGTTTCTAGCATGGATTCCAATGGAGACAGATCAGTATTACCTACCTCTTGTTAGTAATTTTTAATATAATCTGCGTATAATTGGTGTGATGTAATAAACTTGTTATGAAAGGCAACAGCCTCTTTTGTTGAACATAGAACATAGAACAGTACAGCCCCTTCGGCCTATGATGTTGATAATAGGCCCACCTATTATCCTACTAAGATCAATCTACCCTGTATACCCTACATTTTACTATCCTCCATGTGCCTATCCAAGAGTCGCTTAAAAGTCTCTCAAAATATCTGACTCCACTACCACTGCCGGCAGCACATTCCACACGCCCACCACTCTCTGTGTGAAGAACCTACCTCTGACATCTCCCCTTTACCTTCCTCCAATCACCTTAAAATTATGCCCCCTCTTAATAGTCATTTCCACCCTGGGAAAAAGTCTCTGACTATCCACTCTATCTATGCCTCTCATCATCTTGTACACCTTTATCAAGTCACCTCTCATCCTTCTTCGCTCCAATGAAAAAAGCCCTAGCTCCCTCAACTTTTCCTCATAAGACCTGCCCTCCATTCCAGGCGGCATCCTGGTAAATCTCCTCTGCACCCTCTCTAAAGCTTCCACATCTTTCCTATAATGAGGTGACCAGAACTGAACACAATATTCCAAGTGTGGTCTAACCAGAGTTTTATAGAGCTGCAGCATACCCTCATGGCTCTTAAACTCAATTCCCCTGCCACCGAAAGTCAACACGCCATACGCCTTCTTTACAACCCTATCAACTTGGGTAGCAACTATGAGGGATCTATGGACGTGGACCCCAAGATCCCTCTGTTCCTCCACACTGCTGAGAATCCTGCCGTTAACCCTGTATTCTGCATTCAAATTGAACCTTCCAAAATGAATCATTTCACGCTTTTCCGCGTTGAATTCCATCTGCCACTTGTTTGCCCAGCTCTGCATCCTGTCAATGTCCCGTTGCAGCCTACAACAGCCCTCCACGCTGTCCACAACTCCACCAACCTTCGTTGAGACTTAGTCGAGGCCCATTCTCCACCACAGGCAACTGAACAGTCCCTTTGACTGGTTCAAAGAAGCAGTGGCATAGTGTCAATATCACTAGACGGATAACCCAGAATGCCAGACTAATGTTCTGGAGACAAGGTTTCAAATATCAGTATGCGGCAAAGACAAAATTGTACTCAATAAAAATCTAGAATAAAAAGCTAGTCAAATGGTGACAAGTAGTCATTGGCATGAAAACCCATCTTGTTCACTAATGTCCTTTAGAGATAGAAATTTGCCTTCTTTCTATGTGACCTGCATGTAATTCCAGATCCACAGCATTGTGGTTGACTCTTAACTGCCCTTTAAAAGAGCCAATAATTAGGCTTTCAGTTTAAGGGAAATAAAGAATAGGCAGTAAATGCTGGCCGAGCCAGTGATACCCATATCCCTAAATGACTTTTAATGAAACCCAACTGCAAGCTACCAATGGTTTGTACGCAAACATTATATCAGAACAACTCATTGTATTATCAGTGTGCACTATTGCATAATGTCATAAACAGGTATGATGCCTTTGTTATCTTACCCAAAGTATAGTTGACAGCAAATGAATATCTGGTAATGATCACATTTCTGTTTGTGAGAGTTTTCTATGTGCAAATTGCTGCCAAGTTTCCTATAGTGATCAAACTTACAAAGCACATGAGCACAAGGGAAGGGCACGGGAGAATGGCAGTTTGCATAGAGGCTTAGAACAGCAAAGGGTAAGTCAGGGTCAGTGGGCTTTCAGTCCTGGAACTTAGAACTGTTCTGTGAAATGTCTAGGCATGGAGAGCTAGCCATGAATATCAGTGATTCTTTTAATAAGTGCCAGAGCTATGGAAGGTCATGTACAACATACTAGGCACTGTATACTACAAGAGCTAAGGGCTCTGACAAGTATTTGGCAATAGTACTGATGATGTACGCCCCTGACCTAACCACACCACTAGCCAAGCTGATCAAAACCAGCTATGACTGTGCATCTACCCAGCAATGTGAACAGTTGCCCATGAATGCCCTATGCAAAAAAGCAGGACAAATTTTCAGCCAATTACTGTCCTACTGTTGATCATCAGCAAAGTGAAGGAATGGGTTGTCAAAGTTCTATCAAGCAGTACGTGTTCAGTAATAAACTACTCACAGATACTCAGTTTGGGTTCCACCAAGACTTTTCAGCCCCTGAGATCATTCAAGCCTTGATTCAAACATGGACAAAGGAACTTCAAGGTCAAGACGGCAGCAGAACAGGACACTCCGGTCAGAGGTGGTTTGCTTTTCACTTTCCCTTCTTTTTCTTTCTTTCGTAGTTTTCCTTTCTTTCCCCTCCACCCTACTTGGAGAGTGGAATCGAGGTGCGGAGCTTGCGGGCTGTATCCCGTGGTGGTGCGGAGCGAGCACGGGCCGAGTCCTGCAGCGGAGCGAACGGAAGATTCTTGGAATGTCGGCGGAGTGAGTACTGGATGGAGGCCGGCACGTGGAGGCAGCGTGGCCTCATGCTCTGGGGACTACAGGCACGGACTGGAACTTAAATACTTATAGCCACATATTATCATTCTGGACTTTTTCACTGTCTCATGCTAACCTATATTGCTTTTTACTTTGTAACAACTCTTTTTTACTCTGTAAGATTTGTACTTGTACCTAAGATGGCACCATTAAAGGCAGCCATTGTAAAAACTTTTCGCTGTACTTCTATACTGGAGTACATGTGACAATAAAGGATGTTCTGTTCCGTTCTCGAACTGAACTCCAGTGGTGAGCTCAGACATCAAGGCTGCATTTGACCAAGTGTGACATCAAGGAATCCTAGCAAAACTAGAATAAATGGGAATCAAGGTTAATATCTCTGTTAGTTGGAGTCACACAGCACCAAGGAAGATGGTTTTGGTTATTGGAGGTGAATCATCACAGTTCCAGGACATCATTACGGCAGTTCCCCAGGGTAGTGTCCTGGATCAAACCATCTTCAGCTACTTCGTATGCAGTGAGATATGGAGAACATCCTTATTTTGGTGGCAAGTAACACTTGTGGCAGACAATTGTCCGGCAGTAACCATTTTAAACAAGAAAGAATCTAATCATCGCCCCTTGACATTTAATGAGTGCGAGCAACAGAGGGCGAGAAACAGAGTGGCTGAAACAGAGTGCGCGAAACAGAGGGCGAGAAACAGAGGGCTTGAAGCAGAGGGGCTGAAACACAGTGCGAGAAACAGAGTGCGAGAAACAGAGAGGTTGAAACAAAGTGCGAGAATCCGAGTGCGAGAAACAGAGAGGCTGAAACAGAAATCGAGAAACAGAGTGCGAGAAACAGAGAGGTTGAAACAGAGTGCGAGCTACAGAGGGCGAGAAACAGAGGGGCTGAAACACAGTGCGAGAAACAGAGTGTGAGAAACAGAGAGGCTGAAAAAGAATGCGAGAAACAGAGTGCGAGAAACAGAGAGGTTGAAACAGAGTGAAACTATCATCACTATAACTCACTTTCAAAATCCTAGGAATTACTATTAATCTCAAATAACTGGACCAGTCTAAAAACATACTGCTCCTATCAGAACAGTTTGGATACTCAGGTTCTGCGTAAAGTAATTCACCTTCTTACTCACCAATGCCTGTCTGCCAGTTATGAGACACAAGTCAGGATTGTCACGGAATACTTCCAATGAATGCAGCTGCAATGCTCAAGAAGCTTGACACCGTCTGGGACAAACTAGCTTGCTTGATTGGTACCCTACTAACTACCTTCCACATTATTCACTTCATTACCAATGCACAGTGGCAGCAGCATGCACCAATACAAATTACACTGCAGTAACTCCAAGGCTCCTCTGTCAGTACCTTCCAAGCATATGCACTCTACCGTCTGAAAAGGCAAGTGAAGCAGGCACATAGTAACACCACCAGTTGCAAGTTCCCCTTCAGCCCCACAACTGTCCTGACTTAGAACTATATCACCATTCCTTCACTGTCGCTGGGTCAAAATCCTGGAACTCCTTTCCTAACAGCATTGTGGATGTACCTACACCACATGGATTGCAGCATTTTAACAAGGCTGCACACCACCACCTTCTTAAGGATAATAAGGAATGGGAAATACATGCTGTCTTGGTTAGTGTTGGCCACATCTTTTCTAATGGGCTCACCTCACACCTCACCACATATAAGATGCTAAAGAGAGTACTTGTGCAACCACATTGGCAGATTGCTGTCTCATATGGCACAGCAGCTAAGTTCTAGGGAAGATCCCACAATTACTGACTTCCTCTGCAATCTTTGTTCTTGTTCCCTTGTTCTGGTGGGTAGTCCTCCTATTACACCTGGCCCCAGTAGCCTGGAGGAGATCCTGTATGGAGGCACCACTAAACTATAAACCCAACCAGAATCTTGCCTCAGCCATTGTTGCACCAATTTGTTTTCTGATGTTTTCTCTCTCAGCCTATTTTACTGCAGTAACTATTCGAGAGTGCTGACACCACCAGTGGTGTGACCTCATGTTACCCATGGCACCCTATGTCAGTCATCCAAGAGGTGTATTTAAGCTGAGATATTGGTTTAGATCACAGTGAAGGAGATAATATTTGCATTGGGTGCAAATGGTTGGATGATGCTTATGGGGTGATTGCTACTTAAAGTGCCAACCAGCACTTTAAGAGACAGCAGAATTTTTTGATGAATAGCGCATGACTTAACCCTCCTTTCAATTGACAACTAGATGCTAGGGAGTAAATAAGCATGGAATTTTGGGCATTACTAAATAACTTTCCACAGTTTACGTCCATATGCTGCTGCAGGTTTGATGAGGATGCCTAAAACACATTGAGGGACTTTCTGGGACACATTGTTCAGGCTTCATCAGAGCAGTCTACCAACATTTGTTCTGGATATTGCCTGAGGACTTTGTCTAAAATGAGTGAGTGCTGTACTCCTGCATCTTATTGTTAAGTATATCAGAGTCATGAGATGATAAGGAGTGCTTGGTCAGCAATATCTGACCCTCCTTGGTCTGTGGAGGAATGGGAGGAGATAATAGGCCAGAAACAGCAGCTTTGGCTGCTGCAGGAGAGAGGGACATAATGGTGAGATGAACTCCTACCATCACATCCTTCCTTCTCTTGGCATGTTCCAGCAGGACCTCCAGTGCAGTGCCATCAAACTGTGCACACTCTCACACAGTTTCTGAATTGCGGAACCAGCTGCTGTGGGCTAAACCTGCCAGACTTCTTTGAAATTTTTGGCAGCAGGGGCAAATTTTATAACTCAGTTCCATTGCTAGCAACATTGCATGACCCAGTGTAATTTTTACAACAGACACCCAATTAAGAGGCAGCTTCTGGCTTCACTGTCCAGTGAAGGATAGCAGGCAAATTATGGAGCTGGGAGCGTGAGTTAGTGTGCGTGACATCTTGAAGACTTCCAGAAGTATATTAAATGAGAGTGCTGATGGTGCATGAAGAATGCAGGAGGGCTGGACAAAATGATGAGTGAATAGGCTGGTGACAAGTGCTGTTACTTCCTCACTACAAACACTATTCTGAACAGGGGATTAGGTGGAACTTTTAAAGCTTATTCCCACAGACAAACTCAGGTTTGCTAATTTAGTGATAGATTTAGTTTCTCAATGCTGGCAACATTTCCCTGCTTTCCCTGCAACCGCAGGAAGTGCTACACCTGCCCCTACACCTCCCCCCTCACCCCCATCCCAGGCCCCAAGAAGACTTTCCACATCAAGCAGATGTTCACCTGCACACCTGCTAATGTGGTATACTGCATCCGCTGTTCCCGTTGTGGCCTCCTCTACATCAGGGAAACCAAGCGGAGGCTTGGGGACCGCTTTGCAGAACACCTACGCTTGGTTCGCACTGAACAACTGCACCTCCCAGTCGCGAACCATTTCAACTCGCCCTCCCATTCCGCAGACGACATGTCCATCCTGGGCCTCCTGCAGTGCCACAACGATGCTGCCCGAAGGTTGCAGGAACAGCATCTCATATTCCGCTTGGGAATCCTGCAGCCCAATGGTATCAATGTGTACTTCACAAGCTTCAAAATCTCCCCTCCCCCTACCGCATCCCAAAACCAGCCCAGCTCGTCCCCACCTCCCTAACCTGTCCTTCCTCCCACCTATCCTCATCTCCTACCTACTAACCTCATCCCACCACCTTGACCTGTCCGTCCTCCCTGGACTGACCTATCTCCTCCCTACCTCCCCACCTACACTCACCTTTACTGGCTCCATCCCCACCTCTTTGACCTGTCTGTCTCCTCTCCACCTATCTTCTCCTCTATCCATCTTCTATCCGCCTCCCCCTCTCTCCCTATTTATTTCAGAACTCCCTTCCCCCTCCCCCATTTCTGAAGAAAGGTCTAGGCCCGAAACGTCAGCCTTCCTGCTCCTCTGATGCTGCTTGGCCTGCTGTGTTCATCCAGCTTTACACCTTGTTATCACCGTTGAATTGATACTCTCTTTCTCCAAATTTTCCCAGTCCTCTGCCTCAAAATGCCCCTCCCAGTCCCTAAGAAAATACCGTTCACATGACACTCAGTGTATTCCACCCTTCAGCTGGAATGATATGTAAAAGCCACATAAACTACTCCAGGAAAATTATTTCTAATCAATGCCTAAGTGTTCAGCCTGCAGCTATCTGCTTTTGTAACAGCAGGCATGCTTAAATTATCAAGGAGCTGTTGGATTGTGAGCTAAAACCAGATGTTCAAATAGATCTGCCTTCTTAGCATGTCATCCACTTAGTTTTCACCCCTACACCAAAATTTACCCCCTTCATTCAGTGAAGTATCAATTTTTAATGTCAAAACAGTTTATTTGGACTGTAACTGAGAATAAAAGAATCAATTCCAAAACCAACAGAAATAAAAATGCTTAGTTTCTTTTTCAATACAGTTGAGGATGTCAAGTTTCAGAAAGGCTGATTCTTGTCCAGAAAGATTTTTGCTGTGCTAATGAATCTCAGAATCTTCACTTCCATGAATTCCAAGTCACGCATATGGGGTGAAATTTGCCTTAACTCATTGGCAAAATGTGTTGCATTGAGATTAATGGATAAGAAAGTTCAAAAGGTTGAAAGAAAGAGTTGTTGATTTATTATAGCCCCTAATGCGCTATTACCTATTGTACCTTGGGTTATTGATCGCAATAGCAGTGTCATGAATAGAGGATAATTGAATGAAACTCCAATTCCATTCACTGCCTGTGTCTAAAATCTGCCATGTCAGTATGACTACTGTTCAGCAGCAGATTTCCAAAGCAAAAAGCATTGCTGCTTGATCCCTGTTCAAATGGGTGGTGTGGAGTAAACGATTAATTAGATCCTTATTTTAAGAATAGCTACTGAGCACGTGTGAGAGAAGCTATGTTATGTGATGTCATCTCACATGGACCTGGAGCCTGGATCAGTAGGTTCCAGCAGATGTCCTGTCTTACCATTGCTTGTAAATAGTTATGTTTCATTAAGTCACTCAGATGAGTGTAGACCTCACTGAAATAACTCTACAGAGGCCAGTATCTGGTCATCAATTCACCCTTTATTTACACATGAAGAGTCCTTGACTCCAGTGCCACCTCTTCAGAGACAGGTTGCAGGGTGCCAGAATCTCTGACACTCTTCTTTTTATCTGTCAGCCAGGGCTTCCTGATCGGGGCTGTTAACCTGGTCCAATCAGGGAGCTTATATTCCATGAGGTCCAGCAGGCTGACTTTGTTACAATCACTGCATCCTTCCCCGTCTGAGTCTGCAAACACAGGCTGGTCCTTTCTCTTGGAGAGCCTCCTGGGGTGTTTTAGCACTGGGTTAGGTTCTTCCTTCTTGGTTTCCAGTACGGGCTGCGTGTAACACACGGGACTTTGCCTCTTGTGCCAGGAGCACTTCAGTATTCACTCTCTTCTTCTGGCGTCAGAGACGTCGAGGTGGGCTACATCCACCATGAGGACTTACCAATGCTTGATGGAGAAAGTGAACCCATGTGTTCTGGTAGCTATTCTGACTGTTGCGAGGGGCAGGGCACATTTTGCTCCTGCACCGTTTGCAAATTCACAACTGTCATACGGTCCACATGCTTGTTCAGGACTGTTGCACCTACCCAAACTTTATACACCATTGGTTCTGACCCTGCGTTGACCATGCCTCTTACTCATGTGGAGTTATTTTAGTCATTCTTACACCAAACATCGTCCCTTGTACCAACCAACTCTCTAGCTTGGCGGAATCTTGTGTCTGGCATTGGCATTCCTGATACCGTTTCACCAGCATCCTCCACTCCCTAAAAGATCTGGGAAGATCAGATTTAACCTGGTTTGGAGTATTCTACCTATTGTCTGTCGGTGCTATCCCTGTAGTTGCGAGTGGAGTGGTCCTTTAATCAAATAAATGTGACAGCTTGGTATCTAGCAAGGCTGTAGGTTGTTTCTTCAAGCCAGTGTTTAAAGTTTGGACTACTCTTTCTGTCAAGCCATTGGATGATAGGTGGTATGAAGCTTTCCTTATATGCCGAATCCCATTCGACTTTAGGAAATACCCAAATTCTCTGCTGGTAAACAATGGCCCATTATCTGTGACCAACACTTCTGGGACTCAGTATATTGAAAAAGATGCATGCAGTTTTACTATTGTAGTCCCCATGTTTAATTAATGGACCCTATGCACGTCCAACCACTTTGAGTGGGCATCTACAATGACTAAGAACATTGAACCCATGACAGGACCTGCATGGTCAATGTGCAACCAAGTCCAAGGTTTACCTAACCATTGCCATGGATGTTGGGGAATTGCTGGCAGTACTTTTTTTGTCCTTGTTGACACTTTGGTTACTGACTAACCAAAGCAGCTATGTCTGCATCCGTGCCTTGCCAACAACTTCATTTTGGAAACCCCTGGATGGCCTTAGTGGAGTTCAGCCAGTATTTGGTGGCGACCTTGGCTTTTGGTAATCACTGTTGCTCCCTATAACAATTTGCCATCCTTTACTGTGAGCTGGTCTCTCTTGGTCCAAAAAGGTTTCAGTTTTAGTTATGACACCTCCTTGGGTTTCCTCCATCACCACTAGTTGGTTCAGTTTTGAAAGGATTGGATCTTTCTGCATCCAAAGTCTGATATTGTCAGCTGTGACTGGGAGCGTGTCCAGAAAATGTATCATGACAGACTCTTACACTGGGGGTACCACCAGTGGTGTATCTGCTGATGGGAGTCAGCTCAATGCATCCCCATTCGCTATTCAGTTTCCCGGACGGTATTCTAACCTGTAATTATAAATTTGTATTAGAGCCCACCGCTGAATGCAGCCGGAAGCTATGGACAACACTGCCTTCTCCTCTATAAAGCAGACCAATTAGGGGTTTGTGGTCTGCAATTATCACAAATTTTTGTCCGTAAAGGTACTGGTGGAACTTCCTAACTCCAAATATGACCGCCAAACCTTCCTTCATCTAGGTAAATGTCGACGTGAGGTAGACCTTGCAAAATGTTCTCCATCATCCTCCGCAAAATTGAACAGGCTGATGATACCCCAAAGGCCAGTACTTCTAGGAATCCTCGTCTAAACACAATTGCAAGTAAGCATGGCTCAGGTCCAGCTTCATGAAGGATAGGCCCCTGCCAGTTCTGCATAGAAATCCTCTATCTAAGGGACTGGGTATTTATCCAGTAGCGAAAATTGATTTGCCGTTTGTTTAAAATCCCCACAAAAGTGAACTGATTGGTCAGGCGTCAAAATGGGTATGACCGGTGCTGCCCATTCTGCAAACTGGACTGGTTTGATGATTCCTTCACTTTCCAGCCTTCAGATTTCTGCCTTTACTTTTGCCTGCAAGGCAAATGGCACTGGACGGACCTTGCAGAATCATGGAATAGCTTCCTGGTCAACATGCAAAGTAGCCTTGGCTCCTCTGATAGTCCCTAGATTTTCCTGGAAGACTTCTGAGTATTTAATTAGGACGACACTCCGGCAGCCATTTTTAATTGAAAAATGTTAAGCCAATCTTGGTGCCCCATCAAGACTGGCCCAAGATAACGCAGTGTGGAGCTGGATGAACACAGCAGGCCAGGCAGCATCAGAGGAGCAGGAAAGCTGACGTTTCGGGTAGGAACCCTTCTTCAGAAATTGGGGAGGGGAAGGGGACTCTGAAATAAATAGAGAGGGGGGGGGTTCTGGCAGGGGAGGTTAGGTGGGTGGGTGATAGGTAAGTGCAGGTAGGTAGTGGTGGGGATTGGTCAGTGAAGTGGGAGGAACAGATAGGTGGGAGAGAAGACGGACAGGTCAAGGAGGCAGGGATGAGAGGGAGGGTTGGCCCTTGGGTTGAGGCCGGGTTTGGGGAGAATTTGAAGGTAGTAAAGTCCACATTGAGACCATTGGGTTGTAGGCTCCCAAGGTGGAATATGAGGTGCTGCTCCTCCAGTTTCTGGGTGGCGTCATTGTGACACTGGAGGAGACCAAGGATGGACATGTTGTCCAGGGAGTGGGAGGGGGAGTTTAAGTGGTTCATGACTGGAAGGTGTTGTCATTTAGAACATAGAACATAGAACAGTACAGCACAGTACAGGCCCTTTGGCCCACGATGTTGTGCCGAACTTTTACCCTAAACCTAAGGTCTATCTAACTTCCACCCCTACCTTGTACTATCATCCATATGCCTATCTAATAGCCGTTTAAATGCCCCTAATGAGGCCAACTCTACTACCCATTCTGGCAATGCATTCCACGCCCCTACCACTGTCTGAGTAAAGAACCTACCTCTGACGTCTCCCCTATATCTACCTCCACTCACTTTCAAACTATGCCCCCTCGTAGTAGCTACCTCCACCCTAGGAAAAAGTCTCTGGCTGCCCACTCTATCTATACCTCTGATCATTTTATACACCTCTATCAAGTCACCTCTCGTCCTTCGTCGTTCTAAAGAGAAAAGCCCTAGCTCTCTCAACCTTTCCTTGTAAGACCATCCCTCCATTCCAGGCAACATCCTGATAAATTTCCTCTGCACCTTTTTCAACGCTTCTACATCTTTCCTGTAATGAGGTGACCAGAACGGGACACAATACTCCAGATGTGGCCGAACCAGGGTTTTGTATAGCTGGAGCATAACTTCACGGCTCTTGAACTCGATCCCTCTATTAATGAAGCTAACACACCATACATCTTCTTAACAACTCTATCCACCTGGTTGGCAGCTTTCAGGGAACTGTGGACATGAACCCCAAGATCCCTCTACTCCTCCACACTGCCAAGAATCTTTCTGTTAACCCTGTATTCTGCTTTCAAATTTGTCCTTCCAAAATGAATCACCTCACACTTTTCAGGGTTACACTCCCTCTGCCACTTCTCAGCCCAGCTCTGCATCCTATCAATGTCCCTTTGTAACCTAGAACAGCCCTCTGCACTATCCACAACTCAATCCACCTTCGTATCGTCCGCGAACTTACTAATCTACCCTTCCACCCCTACATCCAAATCATTTACAAAAATCACAAATAGAAGAGGACCCAGAACTGATCCTTGTGGTACATGACTCGTAACTGAGTAGCGTGTTGAATATTTTCCGTCCACTATCACCCTTTGTCTTCTAAGGGTCAGCCAATTCTGAATCCAATCTGCCACATTTCCCCCTATCCCATGCCTCCTTACTTTCTGCATGAGCCTACCATGGGGAACCTTATCAAATGCCTTACTTAAATCCTTGTCTTGAACCGAGCGCAGGTGCTCTACAAAGCAGTCTCTGAGCCTCCGCATGGTCTCCCCAGTGTAGAGGAGGCCACATCGGGAAAATCAGATACAATAGAGCACATTAGCGGATGTGCAGGTGAACATCTGTCTGATGTGGAATAATTTTTTGGGGCCTGGGATGGAGGTGAGGGGGGAGATATAGGGGCAGGTGTAGCACCTCCTGTGGTTGCAGGGAAAGGTGCCGGGGGTGGTGGGGCTAGTGGGGAGTGTGGAGCGGACAAGGGAGTCGCGGAGAGAGCGGTCCCTCCGCAAGGCAGATAAGGGTGGAGAGGGAAATATATCCTTCATAGTGGGGTCAGATTGCAGGTGGCGGAAGTGGTGGAGAATGATGCGTTGAATCTGGAGGTTAATGGGGTGATACGTGAGGACAAGGGGAATTCTGTCTTTGTTTTTATTGCGGGGCGGGGGTGTGAGGGCTGAGGTGCGGGAAATGCAAGAGATGTGGTCGAGGGCATTTTTGACCACTGAGGGGGGGAGGTTGCAGTACTTGAAATACAAGGACATCTGGGATGTTCGGGAGTGGAACGCCTCATCTTGGAGCGGAGGCGGAGGAGTTGGGAGTAGGGGATCGCATTCTTGCAGGAAGGTGAGTGAGAGGAGGTGTAGTCTGCACTTCTGAAGACCCGAAAGGTCAACTTTCCTGTTCCTCTGATGCTGCCTGGCCTGCTGTGTTCCTCCAGCTCTACACTGTGTTGTCTCTGACTCCAGCATCTGCAGTTCTTCCTGTCTCCAAGGTTAGGCCCATGTCTTTTACTACAATCGCAGGTAACTGAATCAGCTGCTTTTCAAAAGAGACGGGAACTGAAGTTGTACAGTTAATCTGTAAAGGTTCCTCAACATCAATTCTCAGCCTAACCGAAATCTTGTGCAAATTTAAGTGTTGGAGTCCAGAGCAAATATTGTTAAAAACTGGCGCGATCACTGTTTTGGCCGCACTGATCTCGATTCGATCCGGATGACCATTTAACCAGACATTTACTTTGGTTCTGATTTGGATGTTGATAAGCAAATTAACTGTTCCAAACCAGATGTAAGTGGATTTTCTCGGGTATGAATTCTACTGGAAACCCTCCAGGATACCGCCTATGACTTACTTTACTCAGGTTAGGTCTAGTAGGAATCCTTTGCTGTCTCGGGTCCACATACCAGCAGCAACTTCAATGACTTGCCAACCAGAAACCTGAAGAAAATTTTAACCATTTGGCTGAGGCTTGGCTTTGTTTTGGGGTTTTGCTGTGGGCTGACCTATACCTCTGATCAGGATATGTCCTGAATGAGCTATGCAATTGCCTGTGCTCAAGAGGTGTTCCCAAGGTCTGTCAGACTAGTGTCCACTTCCATCAGAATACCCTGTAACTCATATGCTCCACTTGCTGCATTTTCCAGTGATAAAGCCAGTTGTAGCACCTGTTTGAAGTTCAGTTGGGCTTCAACTATTACATTCTTTTGCTTAGTTACATCTTAATCCCACGTACCAAATGGTCTCTAAGCATCTCATTAAGGGTTAAACCAAAATTACGGGCTTCTGACTGTCTCTTAATCTCGCCAAAAATCCCGTGGTTCTTGAATTGCCTAGTAAAACAATAGTATCTCAGAATTAGAGGAGGTTCGTAGCCGTAATATTCCTTAAATATGCCTGTCATTCTTGAAAGGTTTTATTTCTCTGGTGCCTCGGGGAAAGAGAGGCTCCTAATAACAGAAAAAGCTGTGGCTCCAAAGGGCATCAGGAGAATTACTCATTGCTTTTTGTCTGCCGCAATGTCATTTGCACAGAAAAAATAATGCATTCTCCAACAGCAGTGTCAAATGAGTCAAAGGCATGATGTAAGAAATGCTTACCCCAATTCAAAGCTGACTATTGTGAGCGAATTTCAACAGGATCATGTTTTGCTTTGTCGCCTCTGAAGTAACTCCACAGAGGCCGGTATCCCATCACCAACTCATCCTTTACTTACACAAGAACAGTCCTTGACTTTAGTACTACCACAGTCCAAGTCAGCTATCAGAGTGGCAGTATCTCTGACACTCCACTTTTTATCTATCAGCCATGACCAGATTAACAGCCCCAATTGGGAACTCCTATTCTGTGGGGTCCAGCTGGTGGACCTCATTACAATCATTACACTCATCTTAAAATGGATAGTGGTTTTTCACATGATCAGGACTAGCATTGATTGTGATTTTCAGTATTGAAGTGACTTATTTCTTTCCACTCCCAGTCTGTTTCTTGAAGTATCCTTAATTTCATCAGTGGTTTGTTAGGTGAAAACTGAAACCTTTTCAACTAAATTGTCATTAGCTTTCGTAACTTCCACCCCGCCCTTTTTGTCAGTCATGATTGGTGTCAATAATACCTGCTTAAATTCACCATATCCTGAAATTGTCTCTGACTGAGCTCTGCCTGCTCCCAGTGCCAAAAGTTAGTTATGCAGATCCCTGGGTATTCTTGATTATTCTGGGTTAACGACCATTTTGTTTAAAAAAAAAGGCACAGAACTGGTATAACTTGTATGGCAAGGTTGAATGTGTTTCCACAGTTACTTTGAAAATGGACCCTTGCTTGCCAGGTTTTGCCCCAGGATACAATATTACTTTAAAACTTGATGAATTTCAGAATCATTTAGTGGTAGATAAGACACATTATTTGTTGTAATATGACATAAATTCTTACATGCTGCATGCAAGATAAAGTATTGCATTTCCAATAAATGTTGTCAAAAGACAGAAGCAAATGTACAATAGCACTTATACGAAATAGTAGAAAATAAGTTAAAATAACATCTTAGCTTGTCTTGATAAATAAAATGAATATGTTCAACTTATGCATTTGCTTCCTCAGTTCTCTACCCAAAACAAGGTCCAACCCACTTTACACAACCTTCGCCACAGGAAGGCAAGGAGCCAATCCTGACTAAAGCCCAGTCAGAACAGGGATGCAGTGTTGAGCTGTTAAAATGGCCTAGCCATCCAGCCAACTGAGCCAACTGGCCACTGAGGGTCCACTTTGCTGCAACAACTAGCAGTTTTAGATGCATGTTGTAGTCTGACACAAAGTGATGGTCAAAGTTACAATTTTCTTTCCATCACATGGATTATCATGAATTTCTCCCACTTTTATCGCTTACCACTGGCCAATGTTGGAAGGATTTGTAAGTTGATACTCAACCAGTTTGGCTCTGTTATGAATGTGGCCATCAAGTTTGGAGTTGAGATGTGAACCTCGAGCCTCTGGCTCAGAAGTAGGGATGTTACTCACTGTACCAAAAGACCTCCATGCTTGTATGCAAGGATGGTTAGGTCATGTTACTTTCTTGTCTGCAACATTATCTGCTTGACTTTCCTAACTTGTCAGAATATTTCTGAAATACTCTTGTTATTTTTATCAAAACAAAAACCAAGAATGATGGGTGCTGGAAATCAGAAACAAGAACAGAAATTTTCAGAAACGCTCAGCAGATCTGGCAGCATCTGTGGAGAGAAAGCAGAACTAATGTTTCGGGTCCAGTGACTCTTCTTCGGAACTAAAACTTCAGTTTTTATTTTTTTATTTTTATGTTGTGCTTCTTTACCAAAACATCGCTGATAAATTAGATTTATCAATACTTTTTAACAAAACATAATTGACCATTACAACTTTGGATATCTTTAGGATAACCATAACAATCAGGTCCACATTTGGAAAATAATAGCGAGAATAAGAAAAATGTGATGTATGAACCAAAGGATTTTGTGAGTCTGATTAGCTGCCGTACTGCAGCTTTTATAAAATGCTATAACATTTCAGTGTGACCAATACTTGAAGAAATCTTTAAAGGAAGGTACAAATTGAGGATGCCCAGCCTACAGGTGTACATGACATGGAAATTGTCGTGTTAGAAAGAAAGTAAAGGGAAAGAACTAAAAATGAGCATTTGTGTGCTAGAAGGTAATCTTTGTTACCATAGAATCATAGAATTCCTACAGTGTGGAAACAGGCCCTTTGGCCCAACAAGTGCACACCGCCCCTTTTAGCATCCCACCCAGACCCATCCCTCATAACCCACCTAATCTACACATCCCTGAACACTACTGGCAATTTAGCATGGCCAATCCACCTAGCCTGCACATCTTTGGACTGTGGGAGGAAACTAGAGCACCCAGGGGAAACCCACACAGACACAGGGAGAATGTGCAAAATCAACACAGACAGTTGCCTGAGGCTGGAATCAAACCCGGATCCCTGGCGCTGTGAGGCAGCAGTGTTATTCATCACTATAAAGATTCATTTTGCTATGGGAAAATAAACTTCATTTATTTTAAATGTGAAATTCTAGCCTTTTTCAACTTGTCCCACTGTGTACCCACGTAGATTCTGCTTTCATCTGTCTTTTTTTTGTGGGGTTTGTAGAACATTGCTTATTCTAATCCTAATCCGGCCAATTTACACAACTCTTTTTCTGACACATCGATGACTGTATCTGTGCTGCTTCCTTCTCTCATAGAGCGGAAAATATTCAAGAATATTTTTCTTCCAGTTTCCACCCTTCTCTCATCTTCACCCGGTTTGTTTCTGATTCTTCCCTTCCCTTCCTTGACATCTTTGTCTCCATTTCAGGAACAGGCTGTTTTCAGTTATGAAAGTTCACAACATAAATAATTATTTGATAGTACAGAGCCTCAGTATTGCTGAAGAAAAAGACATATTTTGTTGAAGCTGTTCATCTTACATTATCATGACACTTCACAAGAATGCCAATGCAAAGGAAAAACAATATTGATACTGTTTTAGAAGAGCGGGCAGATTGGTAGAGGCATTGCCAAGAAAAACCCATTGGGAGACAGTGACCGACAGTTAATTGTCAAGCTTTGTTTAAATGTTAAACCAGGCAGCTTGAGTTTGCTTGGTCAAGGTATTTCCCTGAGAAATGAATCAGAGAATAGTAGTAACCTATTTTCTTGAGTTGACGCATGCACAGCGTGTGTACGTAATCTTTCTATCTGCAAAGAAAAGGATTCTGTGTATGAATATGTATGTGTGATAGGTGGAACAAATGAGTAACGTGAATATGAATTTCGGTGCAGATGTGATACTAAGTATGTAGGCTGCATGTCTTAACAGCTGGTGGATTTTATAAAATGGCATACCCTTTCATTTTTCACAATAAACAAGGTCCTGACTGTACCTAACCAGCTGGCTCTCAAAAATTCCTAACAAGGTGTCCAACGTTTATGTGATTTTATGATTGGGTAGCATTTGCTAAATAATGCTGAATGTGCAAAAAAAATTACGCTCATAAACAATTTAGAACTTCAAATGAATGTCACCTTACTCTGTAACTATGTCCCCTACATCAAGATTTCCCTCACTAGTGGAAACATCTTCTTAACATGTCTATCCTTCAGAAGCTTGGATGTTTCAACATGACTCCTCATTCTTCTAAACTCTAATGAATAAAGGCTGAAACTGTTTAGTCATTTTTGACAGGCCAACCCATTCATCCCAGGAATCAGTGTAGTGAATCTCTTTTGAACTCCCTCCAATGCCAATATATTCTTTCTTAAATAAGGGGACCAAAAATATACACCTATGTACAATTCTATATGGTCTTCTATGACACCTTTGATGTCTTGTTTCCCTTACCCTTTCTTTTACCTTCCCTGTTATTCCACTTGCTCCTCCCCATCTTTCCACTTCTTTTTTTGAAGAAGAGTCATATGGACTCAAGATGTTAACTCTGTTCCTCTCTCAACAGATGTTGCTGAGTTTTTCCAACACATTGTGTTTTTATTTTGATTCTCCAGCATTTACGGTGACTTGGTTATCATCTGATTGTTATAATTGATAATGCCAGCTGTGAGGAATGGCAGGGAAGTTGTTACCTCTTGTGTTCTAGCTGATATTTCCATTAGTGAATATGACTAAAACATATAACTGCTCAATATCACATTGT
This sequence comes from Rhincodon typus, assembly GCF_021869965.1. Lineage (NCBI taxonomy): Eukaryota > Metazoa > Chordata > Chondrichthyes > Orectolobiformes > Rhincodontidae > Rhincodon > Rhincodon typus. The sequence continues at coordinate 55,026,280 of NC_063334.1, forward strand.
TGTTTACAAGAGCCGCCTGGGTGCATATTGGCTGCTACATTTCCTACATTACAACAGTGAATATCCTTCAAAAGCAATTAATTGTCTGTAAAGTACTTTGGAAAGTCTTGATATCCTGAATAGTGCTATATAAATACAAATTTTTGTTTTTTCTTTCAATGCAATCTTTGGCAAGCATAATGTAACTGCACTTTGAAGCAGCGAGCATTGAGACTCAAGAACTCAGAGATAAAGAATCTTCGAATGCTTGTTGCACTTATAGCACTTAGAGCATGCATATGTATTGTGCATCAGATTTCGTAAGATTGCCAACAATACCCATTTCCTACTTGCCCTTGTGAAGGTGGTGAGCTGCCTTCTTGAACTGCTGTAGTCCATGTGCTGTGGGTTGACCCACAATGCCTTTAGAAGGGAATTCCAGGATTTAGATCCAGCAACAGTGAAGGAACAGTGATATATTTCCAAGTCTGAATGGTGAGTGGATTGGAGGGGAACTTGCAGGTGGTGATGTTCCTATTTATCTGCTGCCCTTGACCTTTTAAATGGAACTGGACATGGGTTTAGAAGGTGCTGTCTAAGGACATTTGGTGAGTTTCTGCAAGTGCACCTTGTAGATAGTACCCGTTGCTACTACTGAGCATCCTACTGGAGGGAATGGATGTTTGTGGATGTGATGCCATATAAGGGGGCTGCTTTGTTTTGGATAGTGTCAAGCTTCTTGAGTGTTGTTGGAGCTGCACCCATCCAGGCAGAGCTTAGATCAGATCCATTGGTTCTGGGATCACTTGCTGCTTACAATGTTTGGCATGCAATTAGTCCTGTTTGGTAGCTTCACCAGGTTGACACAACATTTTTAGGCTTGCCCTCCTGCACTCTCCATTGAACCTGGATTGATCCTCTGGCATGATGATAATGGTTGAGTAGGCGATATGCCAGGCCATGAAGTTTCAGTTTATGCTGATAAAGTCATAGATTCATTCAGCACAGAAACAGTCCCTTCGGTCCAACTAGTCCCTGTCGACCATTATCCCAAACTAAACTAGTTCCACCTGCCTGCGCTTGGCCCATATCTCTCCAAACATTTCTTAATCATGTACTTATCTAAATGTCTTTTACATGTTGTAACTGTACCCACATCCAGCACTTCCTCTGAAAGTTCATTCCACACACAAACCACTCTCTGTTAATATAATGCTCCTCATGTCTTTTTTAAATCTTTCACCTCTGACCATAAAATTTGCCCCCAAGTTTTGAAATCCTCCATCCTAGGGAAAGACACCTGCCATTCACCTTATTTGTAGCCCTCAATATTTTATCAGCCTCTATAAGGTCACCTCTCATCCTCCTATGCTCCAGTGAAAAATTCCAAGCCTATCCAGCCTCGCCTTATAATTCAAATCCTCCATTCCTGCCAAAATCCTGGTAAATCTCTCCTGAACCCTCTCCAGCCTAATAATATCCTTCCTATAGCAGGGAGACCAGAAATGGACACAGTACTCCAGAAGAGCCTCAACAATGTCCTGTACAACCTCAACATTACGATTCAACTCCAATACTCAAAGGACTGAGAAATGAAGGCAAACATGTTAAATATCTTCTTAACTGCCCTATCTATATGTGATGCACACTTCAAAAAGAATTATGTAGCTGAATCCCTAAGTTTCTATGTTCTTCAGCACTGCCCAAGGCCCAACTTTTAATTGTACAAGTCTTGCCTTTATTTGTTTTACCAAAATGCAATATCTCACATTTATCCATATTAAACGTACAAGTTTTTGAGGCACGATTTCCCATGTACAAAACTATTCTGACCATCCCTTATCATTCCTTGCCTCTCCAAATGCATATAAATCCTATCTTTCAGAATCACTTCCAACAACTTACCCACCACCAAAGTCAGATTCACAGGCCTATAGTTCCCAGGCTTTTCTTTACATCCTTTCTTAAAAGCACAACATTAGCCACTCTCCCATATTTATTGATGATACAAACATTTCTGCAAGGGGCCCCACAGTTTCTTCCCTAACTTCCCACATTGTCCTGGGGTACGCTAGATCAGGTCCTGGAGATTTAACCACCTTTATATTTTCTAAGACCTCCAACGCTTCTTCTTCAATAATGTGAACTGTTTTCAAAACATCAATATTTATTTCCCTGAGTTCTCTAGCTTCCATTTCTTTCTCCACAGTAAAAACAGATGTGAAGTATTCATTTAATACCCCTCCCATCCCCTGAGATTCAACACAAAGACAACCTCTTTGATCTTTAAGGGGCCCTTGTTCTCTTTCTAATTGCTTTCTTGCTCTTAAAGAATCTCTTTGGATTATCCTTAACATTATTTGCCAAGGCTATCTCGTATCCTGTCTTTGCCTTCCTAACCTCACTCTTAAGAATGCCCCTACTCTCTTTATACTGATCAAGAGATTATTTGAACCTAGTTGTTTATATCTAATTTGCTATTTTATTTATCCTTGGCTAGAACCTCAATATCTTTATTCATCCATTGTTCTCTAATCCTACCAGCCTTACCTTTTGCTCTAACAGGAACATAATGACTCTGAACTCTCATTATCACACTTTTGAAAGCCTCCCATTTATCAAACATCCCTTTATTTGAGAAAGGTCCACTCCAATCAATTTTTGAAAGTTCTTGTCTCATGCCATTAAAATTTGTCTTACTCCAATCAAAAACTTTCACTTTTATGGAAGGCTTATCCTTTTCCATTACTATTTTAAAAGAAATTGAATTATGATCACTAGGCTTAATGACATGGATTTACAATTCTGCTGCTGTTGATGGCCCACAACACCTTATGGATGCCCAGTCTTGAGTTGCTAGATCTGTTTGAAGCCTGCCTCAATTAGCAAAGTGATAGTGTCACGCAATACAATGGAGGCTATTCTCAATGTGAAGGTGGAACTTCGCTCCACAAGGATTGTGTGGTGGCCACTTTTACTGATAATGTGACGGACAGATGCATCTGCAGCCGGCAGATTGGTAAGAATGAGATGAAGTATGTTTTACCCTCTTGTTGGTTCCCTCACCACCTGGTCTAGATGTTTTATCCTTTAGGACCCAACCAGCTTGATCAGTAGTGCTGCTGCTGAGCCACTGTTGATGGTGGGCATTGAAATCTCCCACCCACAGTACATTTTGCATTCCTTGCCATTCTCAGTGCTTCCTCCAAGTTTTGTTCAACATGTCAGAGTACTGATTCATCAGCCAAGAGAGGATGGCACATGATAATCAGAAGGAGCTTTCCTTTCCCATGTTTGACCTGAAGCCATGAGACTTTACTGGGTCTGGAATCAATGTTGAGGACTTAAAGGACAACTCCCTCCTGACTGTATACCACTGTGCCACCACCTCTGCTGGGTTTGTCCTGTGGGAGGGTCAGTGGTAGTGGGAGGGGTGATCAGGATGACGTCAGGTCAGCTGGATATAATTTTCTGAATAAACTTGAAGCAGAAGTGAGACAGAACTCATGAATTATCCAACTCCGACAGATTTTTTTCAGCTTGTTCCAAGCACAGGAGAATTGTCCATCGGAAAATTCAATTTCCCTGGCAATTCTAATGGAGTCAGCTATGTCAGAGATTCTTCATGGTGCCTGTGCACAACACAGTCTACCCTGCTTCGGTGACTCTCTGGCTATCAGAATACCTGGACTTGTGTTCCAGCTTGATGATCTTTTATCAGATGATCTACAGCTGCTGCCTGCCCTGCAGAGCATTTCCAGGATTCTTTTTTTTTGTTTCAGATTTCCAGCATTTGCAGTATCTTGCTTTTAAAGTGGCCATTGTGTACGAAGGGTGTCAAAATAAATCAGTACTCATCTCTCATGTTCACCCAATCTCCTTGAACTGAGATTTTGAGGCAGGAATGTTTAAATAGTGAACAAAAGACCAAAAGAACTGTGGATGCTGGTAATCAGAAACAAAAACAAAAATTGCTGGAAAATCTCAACAGGTCTGAGCATCTGTGGAACAAAATCAGCGTTAACATTTTGAGGTGGCATCGTGGCTCAGTGGTTAGCACTGCGGCCTCACAGCACCTGGGACCAAGGTTTGATTCTACCCTCGGGCAACTGTCTGTGTGCAGTTTGCACATTTTCCCTGTGTCTGCGTGGGTTTCCTCCAGGTTCTCCGGTTTTCTCCCACAGTCCAAAGATGCACAGGTTAGGTGGATTGGCCATGCTAAATTGTCCGTAGTGTCCAGGAATGTTTAGGTTAGACTTGGGAAATGCAGGGGTAGGGGAATGGGTCTGCATGGGATGCTCTTCGGAGGGGCGATGTCGACTTGTTGGGCGAAATGGCCTGTTTCCACACTATAGGGTTTCTATGAGTCCAGTAACCCTTCTTCAGAATCTTTAAATAGTGATCAGGTTTTACCGAATTCCCTTGCCATCAGGATATTGAGACTAATCACTCACTGCCAACAAATCTAACATCACCTAAACAATCAATTTGAGGTGCTTAGGGTTTCAGCCAAGAATGTTGTGAAGCTTTTATTGAGAGGCCTGGAGAATTAATTGTATAAATCCCAGTCAGGGGAATCTTAAATAAATTCAGAAAGAATGCATAACTCGAATCATCATAAAGTGCTGATAGACATTCAAAATAACAGGTAGATAGAAGAACCATTTTCCCCTCCACCTCACTGCCAGCCCTCACCATGGCTCAGAGCAGATATTAGTAACATTAACCACAAAAGAACAGGCTCTAACCCACATTACACACTCACCCAATCACTCCATCCTATATCCCAATCTGTCTCAATCCCACATACAAATTTTCACTCCCTTTTAAATTCCCTCCATGCTATCCACCCCTCAATCATCATAGAATCCCTACAGTGTGGAAACAAGACATTCGGCCCAATAAGTCCACACCGCCCCTCTGAAGAGCATCCCACCCAGACCCATTCTGCTAATTTCCTGTGTCTAACCCACCTAACCTAAACATCCCTGGGCACAATGGGCAATTTAGCATGGCCAATCCACCTAGCCTGCACACTTTTGGACTGTGCGAGGAAACCGGAGCACCCGGAGGAAACCCACGCAGACATAGGGAGAATGTGCAAACTCCACACAGACAGTTGCCAGAGGGTGGAATTGAACCCGGGTCCCTGGAGCTGTGAGGCAGCAGTGCTAACCACAGAGCCACATGCCGCCCTCAACTTGGAGAGTGGTAAACAAATTTTTATGCAAATTAGTCTACAAGAATAAAAATACTGCAAATGCAGGTTATCTGGAATAAAATATAAACTTACGTAATGTTCAGCCGGACAGGCAGCTCTATGGAGAGAGAAACAAGTTCACACATTGGGCTGGTGACCTTTTTCTGTCAAAATGGAAAATGTTTGAGTTTTAACAACTTTTAAAGAATTAAACATGAGGATAAGAGAGGTGAGGAAGGAACGAAAGACAAGATCTGTGATGGGTGAAAGGCAGCAGAGATTAATTGGCAATGGGATAGTTGTGCAAGGTAAAGGGGATGGTAATGGACATATAAAACAGCAAAAGATGAGGTGTAAATGGCAATAGCAGAATCATTACCAACAGCAGCCAACAAAAAAATGTGAGCAGCAATTATGATCTAAAAATATTGCACTCAGTATCAAGTCTGAAGACTGTAGAGTATTGAATCAAAAAGGCACTGTTCTTTGAGCTTACTTTCCAATTTTTATGTCAGGGTAGGGTACAAGGTTAATATGGTCAGAGTGGAAGTTGGATGGAAAATTGAAATGACAAGAGACCAGAAGCTTGGAATGACTTGTTGACTGAATGGAACTGTTCTACAATCTACGTTTGGTCCACTCAGTATAAAGGAGATAATTTAAATGAGTAGCAAGAATAATAATTTAAATGAAAAACTACAAATTACAACACCATCACCATCCCTGGGTATGTTCTGTACCACTGGCCAAACAGACCACACAAGCCAAACAGAGACACGCCAGGGAATTCCTGGAGGCCTGGTATTCCGACCGGAACTCCATCAACAAACACATTGAATTAGACCTTGTGTACAAACCACTGAGAAACAGAACCAGAAGTAATAGCAACCACCCCAGCAAACCGTGGCATTTAAATAACAGAACACCGACACTTTACCAGAGGTGAACTAACAATGTTGCCTAGCAAGGTGAGGAAACGTTTGCAACCAAACCCACCGGCTCGGTGAGCATGTCTACAACCTCATCCACAACCCGAGCTACAAATCTTCTTGAAAACTCTAGACCCTGACAGTAATATATGGTCAGGAGGGAGCTGCCCTCAATATTGACTCTGGGCTTCAAAATGTCTCATGGCATCAGGCCAAACATGGTCAAGGAAACTTCCTGTTGATTACCACATACTGCACTCCCACAACTGATAAATTATTCCATGTTGGACAGCACTTGGAGGAAACACCGAGGGTGGCAAGGGCACGAAATGTACACTGGGTGAGAGACTTCAATGTCTACTACCAAGAGTGGTTCAGCATCACCACCACTGACTGAGCTGGTTGAGTTATAAAGCACATAGCTGCTAAACTGGGTCTGTGGCAGGTAGTGAGGGAACCCATAACAAAACAAACTTGACATTATCCTTACCAATCTGCCTGCTGCAGATGCATCTGTCAATGTCAGTAAGAGTGACAACCGCACAGTCCTTGTGGAGACAAAGCCCCTTCTTCACATTGAGAATACCCTCCATAGTGTTGTGTGGCTCTGTCACCGTGCTAAATGAGACAGAGTTAACAGGTCCAGCAATTCAACAGTGGGCATCCACAAGGCGTTGTGGAGCTTCAACAGCAGCAGAATTGTACTCCAGCACAATCAGTAAACTCATGACCCGGCATATCCCCGACTTAACAACTACCATCAAGCCAGTGGCTCAACCCAGGTTCAATGGAGAGTGCAGGAGAACTGCCAGAAGCAGCACCCAGACATACCTAAAAATGACGTGTCAACCTGCTGAAACTACCAAACAGGACTATTTGCCTACCAAACAGCATATACTGCAAGTGGTAGACAATGCCAAGGAATTCCACAACCAACAAATTATATCTAAGCTCTGCAGTCCTGTCACATCCCATTGTGAATAGTGGTGGAAAATAATTAACTCACTGGAGGAGGAGCTTCCACAAATTAGCATCCTCAATGATGGAAGAGCCCAGCATATCAGTGCAAAATAATAAGGCTGAAGCATTTGCAACAATCTTCAGCTAGAAGTGCCGAGCGAATGATCTATCTTGGCGTCCTCCAGGGGTCTCCAGCATTACAGATGCCAGTCGTCAGCCAGTTCAATTCACTCCACATGATATCAAGAAATGGTTGGAGGCATTGGATATAGCCAAATGTATCGGCCCTGACGGCATTCCTGCAAAGTATTGAAGACGTGCACTGCAGCATTTGCTGTACCCCTAGCCAAGCTGTTCCAGAACAGCAACAACACTGGCGTCTACACAACAATAAGAAAAATTTCCCAGGTATGCCTTGTACACAAAGAGTAGGATAAATCCAACCTGGCTAATCACTATTACCCTCAATCATCAGTAAAATGATGGAAAGTGTAATCAACGGTGCTATCAGTTTAACAATAACCTACTCAGTGATGCCCAGTTTAGGTTCCACCAAGGCCACTCAGCTCCAATGTCCTTACAGCCTAGATTAATACATGGACAATAGCACAGAATTCCAGCCGTGAGATATAAGTGACAGTCCTTGACATCAAGGCTGTCTTTGACCAAATGCGGTAACAAGGAGATCTAGCAAAACTGAAGTTAGTGGGAACCAAGGGGAAATATTGCCACTGTTGGAGTCATAACTAATACAGAGAAAAACGGTTGCGTGTTTGGAGGTCAGTCGTCTCAGACCCCAACGTCTCTACAGGGGTTTCTCAAGTTAGTATCCTCGGCCCGATCATCTCCAGCTACTTTATCAATGATCTTGCTCCATCACAAGGTCAGAAGCGAGGATGTTCACCAATAATTGCACAATGTTCAGCACCATTCATGACTCCTCAGATGTTGAAGCAGCCCATGCCCAAATATGACAAGACCTGGGCAATATCCAGTGACAAGTAACATTTGCGCCGCACAAATACCAGGCAACAACCATCTCCAAGAAGAGAGAATCCACCATCACCTCTTAAAATTAAATGCTATCACCATCCCTGAATCCCCCTCTATCAACAGCCTAAGGATTACCATTGACTATAAACTGAATGACTAATAAAATAAGTACAGAGGCTAAAAGAGCAGGTCAGAGGTTAGGAATGTTGTAGCAAGAAACACTCCTGATTTCCCAAAGTCTGTCCACCATCAACAAGGTATAAATCAGGGAGGCGGGGGGAATACTCCCACTTGTCTGGATGAGTGCTGCTCCAACAACACGCAAGAAGCTTAACAATATCCAGAACAAAGCAGCCTGCTTGATTGGTACCACAACCACATTCACTCCTTTTACCACCAATATTCAGTAGCAGTAGTGTGCACCATCTACAAGATATACTAGAAGGACAAGGCAGCAAATACATGGAAACAACAACAACTTGTGAGTTTCCCTCCAAGTCACTCAGCTTCCGGGATGTTGGGCCAAAATCTTGGAACTACCTTGTATCTACACCAAATGGACTGCAGCAGTTCAAGAAGACAGCTCACCACCAACTTCCCAGGGCAACTAGGGATGAACAATAAATGTTGGCCCAACCAGAGATACATACATTCTGTGAGTGAATTAAAAATAAATTGTTGTTTCACCGTAAATGAGTATTTCAGGCCCTGGATTGTGGGAAGGAAAGCAGGTAAAATGGCAAGTGTTGCACTTCCTATGTTTATGCAACAAGATTCAGATGGAAGAAGAGACATCAGAACTATTCTTTAACCAAACAATGCTGGGATTTTGCAACTTTATTCCTTATTTATTTAGAATCAGGACAACTCTGCTGTGGTAAGATAAGGAGCCATATGCATAAGATAATCACGTTGTAATTTCCAGTTAACTGTTTATTAGCTTAATGGTAAAGAAAAGTTGAGACAAGGTCCTTTTCATTCTGTTATTTTAAAAATGTTACTTCATTGAACAAACATTTCCCGCCATAATTCTGCACGGATATCTTTCAAAATCTATTGCTATTGCCTGAATAAATGAACATGCACTACATGTGGCAGAATGATGGAATTTGGTTCTCCATTGAGCATGGAGAGTTAAGTAATTTCAAGCAAACATCATAAATAGTATTGAGCCAGATTTTCTATGCTTTCATGATTAAATCTTGAATAATTAAAATCTATTTAATTGCAAATTAAAAACTTCCATTTATATCACACCTTTAGTACATTCAGGCTTTACAGCCAATGAATTAGGTTGAAATGGGGCCACTGCTGATAGTCAACTGGCACACGACAAACTTTCCAGACATTGATTTGATAATGATAAAGTCATCGTAGCCTTACTGCTCTCTCATTAGAGAGAGATAACTGGTGGTGGTTAAACCTGAAGGTCATCAAACGTCAGATGAGGGAGAGGTTGAGATAGGAAAGTCCTTCAGGTAACCTTAGAGGGTGTGGGAATTGAACCCACACCATTGGCATCACTCACCAGCCATCCAGCCAATTGAGCTAACTAACCCCTTGATAGTCAGTTTTCAGTAATATTAATTGAAAGATAATTATTAGACAAGACAAAAGGTGATACCTCCCCTGATCTTTCTCACAATAGTGCCATGGTATCCTTCATATCCACCAGAAAGAACTTACTGGAATTCTGTTTATCTGAAGGAAAGTACATACTTCCAAAAATGCTGTATTCATCCTACACCAAATTATCACCCATGTACATTTTTGTGCTCATATCAGTGAATAGGACTTGGACCCGTAAGACCAGAATGTATCCACTAAACCCAATTTGTGGCAGAACTATTAATTCACTACATCGATTCTTAAAGAATTTGTTAGTACTATGGAAAACAAAACTTAATCTTTAAACAATGATAAATGGTAAAAAATTTAGTTCATTCCAAGACTTTTTTTAACCAAATGCATACCAAGCATTTTGTGCGCATTCAGAAGACAAATGGGTTGTCTAATGACATGAAAAATAATCTGTCCTTTGTTTCTGATGAGCTTTCACTAGAAGCAGCCCACCAAAGCTCAGTCCTTTTAACGTAAAACATTGCTTTCTCCATAATTAAATGACAAAATACTAGCTTTGGTCTTAACAATTACAATGCAATGAATTTAATTTTAATGCATTGTCAGTAAAATATGTTTTATTCTACTTTATTATGTTGTCATTGATGTGTTTTTTGTTAGCTTATTTTTTTTCTTGATTTTACTGAAATGCAATGGTAACTAGTTTCTTGACAAGGCATGTTCCACAGGGCAGAAACCCCACAAAATAAGACACAATTAGATTCCAGGTAAAAGCAGTAATCCGTCCCATAAACGATTGCTAGCAGTAAATAAATTTGAAGTGATACTTAATCTACAAAATGTTTGTCCAAGTTGTTTAATCTAGACATACATTTGCCACAAATTACTTTCCAAATTTAGCTTGGATGTATGCACATAATTTAAAGGCCTGTCAGTAAATTGGGCCAGGGTCATTTTGTTGAGGTAATGCTTTTGCTTTTAATGGAAAGGTTTTTTTTAGGTGGTCACCCTTCTTTTCTCATAACTTTTAAAAGCTGCAATTGTCTTTTCTTTCCTCTCTCAGATCTGACACATCACCAAGATATCTTCATCTGTAAAACATTATCCCCCTCAACTTTAATCTTTACGCTGCTGTCACAGAAACCTAATTGTATTCCTTTAGCACTTCAAGGCTTTTAATACCCTTCTTTCCCGTCTGTCCATTTCCATCCTGGAAGGCTGATTTCCAATTGTAGGCAGTTTGAACAACTAATGAGAGAACAAGGTTCCATAGCCATCCCAACTTCCAATGATAGCAGAGCCTGTAGGTCTGTGCAAAAGACAAGGTTGAAATATTTGCAACTGTCTTCAACCTAAGAATTGAGGTGAGAGTGATAGCTCCTGACATCAAGGCAGTACTTGCCTGAATGTGGCATAAAGTCTTTGTGACTCATATGTGTACACGTTTAATTTCTCCCCTGTTCACACAGGACTTTCAGCGGTAAATCAAGCTTTTGTTTAAGTTGTGATGAGTTGGAGTCATTCTTGACAAATAGACACAGCTGGAAGGTGGTCCATCTATATCTCTTCTCTCAGAACATACATCTGTCTCCATCTGGCTCATTTTTTATTCTAATTTATAAATTCAAGAGTTGTGGATGTCACAAGCTAAACTAGCATCCATTGCCCATCCCAATTTGCCCTTGAGATGGTGGTGGTGAATCCCTTTGAACTGTTGCAGAGTCTATCTGCTGGCCCATCATCACTAGTGTTCTGCCAATTCAATTCACTCCTAGTGATATTAAGAAATGGCTATGACTATCCTGGTACAATAAAAGCTGACAGTTCCATCATCATGAGAGATAGTAAGAACTGCCGATGCTAGAGACAGAGATAACACAGTGTGGAGCTGGAGGAACACAGCAGGCCAGGCAGCATCAGAGGACTAGGAAAGTTGACATTTTGGGTCAGGACCCTTCTTCAGAAATGGGGGAGGGGGAAGGGAGCTCAGATATAAATAGAGAGATGAGGGGTGGGGCTGGGGAAGGTAAGTGGGATGGTGATAGGTGAGTACAGGTAGGGAGTAGTGGGGATTAGTCAGTGAGGTGGGAGGAGCAAATAGGTAGGAGAGAAAATGGACAGGCTGGGTCAGGTTGTGTCAGGACAATGAGGCTGGGATGAGAGGAAGGGTTGGTCATGGGATGAGGCCAGAGGGCGGGGATTTTTGAAACTGGTAAAGTCCACATTTAGACCATCGGACTGTAGGCTCCCAAGGCGGAATATGAGGTGCTGCTCTTCCAGTTTCTGGGTGGTGTCGCTGTGACACCAGAGGCAGCCTAGGATGGACATGTCGCCCAGAGAGTGGGAGGGGGAGTTGGAATGGTTTGCGACTGGAAGGTGGTGTTGTTGTCGTGAACAGAGTGCAGGTGCTCCACAAAGCGGTCTCCGAGCCTCCGCTCGGTCTCACCAATGTAGAGGAGGCCACGTCGGGGGCAGTGGATGCAGTAGATCACATTAGCGGATGTGCAGGTGAACCTCTGTCTGATGTGAAAGGTTTATTTGGTGCCTGGGATGGGGGTGAGGGGGGAGGTGTAGGGGCAGGTGTAGCACTTCCTGCAGTTGCAGGGAAAGGTACCGGGGGTGGTGGGGAGTGTGGAGTGGACGAGGGAGTCATGGAGAGAGCGGTCCCTGCAAATATTTCAACCTTGTCTTTTGCACAGATAGGGGTGGGGAGGGAAATATATCTTTAGTTGTGGAGTCGGATTGCAGGTGGCAGAAATGGTGGAGAATCATACGTTGAATACAGAGGTTAGTGGGGTGATATGTGAGGACAAGGGGGATTCTGTCTTTGTTTTTGTTGCGGTGAGGGAATGTGAGGGCAGCAGTGCAGGAAACGCAAGATATGCGGTTGAGAACATTTTCGACCACCGAAGGGGAGAAGTTGCGGTCATTGAAATACGAGGACATCTGGGATGTGCGGGAGTGGAATGCCCATCATCTTGGGAGCAGATGCGGTGGAGGCGGAGGAATTGGGAGTAAGGGATCGCATTCTTGCAGGAAGGTGGGTGAGAGGAGGTGTAGTCTAGGTAGCCGTGTAGCCCTGAAGGTGTTGTCCAGAATGAACTCTGTCCTTAGCCAAACTGTTCAAATCATAATTAATGCACTTTGAATTTTCTCACTTTCACATGGGACTTTCAGTGGTAAGTCAACCTTTTGTTGAAGTTGTGGTGAGTGAGAGTTATCCGTGGCAAAATTTCCAGTGATAACACACTTAACAAAAATCTTTTCCAATAGACATGACACTTCCCTTTCCTTCCTTCAGACTTCACAGCTTCCACTTCTGGGGATAGGATATCAAACAATATCCACCACAAATTCACTGACTATGACAGTTACATCAAGTTGACTTCCTGACTCTCATGCTTTCTGCAAGGACTCAATTCCATTGCCCTTGTCCCCTTTTTCACACTTGCCCCCCCACCCTTGCCCCACCTCCCAGTTTCTGTATTCAAAGGGCTACCGTCTATCATTTCTGCCACCTCCAGCAATACTGTACCAATATATTCCTCCACTCTTTGCATTCTACAGGGACTTTTCCCTTTGCAGCACCACGATCCATGCCTCTGTCATTCCTAACACGAATTTTACATCTTTCAGCCCAACTTGCTAACCTCCAATTCCATTACTTGAGACAAGGTTGAAGCATTTTCAGTCAACTTCTACAAGTAGTGCAGAGGGAAAGATCCATCTTGGCCTACTCCTTGGTCCCAGCATCAAAAATGTCAGACTTTAGCCAATTTGATTCTTTCCTCATGATATTTAAGAAATGGCTGAAGGCCCTGGATGCTACAAAAGCTACAGACTGTTTCAAGGTTCCTGGACTGTTTCAAGGTTCCTGGTTTGAAGATGTGCTCCAGAGCTGGCCTCTCTCCAGGCCCAATGTTACCATCCACCTGACAGCGTGGGAAAGTGCCCAGGCATACCCTGTCCTCAAAAAAAAGGATATATCCAACCCGACCAATTACTGTCCCATCTCTTTACCCTTGATTGTAAGCAAAGTGATGCAAGGGCTCATTGATAGTGCTACCAAGCTGCATTTACTTAGCAACAACCTGCTCACTGTGGCTGAGTTTGTGTTGTCAGGTCCTGACCTCATTATCTTGGTTCAAAAATGGATAAAAGAACTCCAGATGTGAGGTGGGAGTGTCTGTGCTTGGCATCAAAGCAGCATTTGATTGAGTGTGGAATCAGCCTGTAGGACAAAATAGCCTCCAGATTATCATCACGTTTACATCAAATCACAGTGGCAGCATTGATTACCTTGTAATTACAAATTATATGAACGCAAGAAAAATCAAAAATGAGAAAAGATTATTTTCCCAATTGATAGTCGTCACTTCAAAACATCAATTTCCTCATTGCAAATTATAATACTCCTTAGACTGACCCCAGTCAAACTTTCTTCACTCATTCAATAAAGCAGTTTTTCCTGATTTGAATTTTCCTGGTTTGTATTTAAATCCTATTGTCCTACTTCGTTGGTATACTTTGAAGTCATAATTATTCAACAGTTTGCTTCAAGAAGATGTTTAGAAAAAGCATTAGACACTTTCCTGTTCACTAAATAAGCAACAATTGATATCTGGCTTATCTTCTGGCTTATCTTATCTTCTGATTTGATATTGGAATAGACTATTTGTTGTCTAGGTCTGTAACATCAGTTTTTGACTCAGGCTTAAACAGAAGTTGCTGGAGAAGCTCAGTATTAGCGAAGAAAAAACCAGAGTTAACATTTCAGGTCCAGTGACCTGAGCTTCTCCAGCAACTTCTGTTTTTGTCCCTGATTTACAGCATCTGCAGTTTCTTTGGTTTTAATTTGACTCAGGCTTGTTCTTGGTCAAAAGATTGTCCTCTCATCCCAATGCAGTCTCCACCTGTACTGCAATAAATGAATTTGCAGGGTATACATATCCTCAATTGCTCGTCTGAAGGAAGGACCACAGATAGTGCACTTGTTGAACGAGGTTGATATCCACCCGAAAACCCCAAACTCTAAACAGGAAAAAACAGCTTCTGTTTTTGTCTGAGTATATTTAAATACCTGCAAGGCCTCAATTTACTTAATGACAGTCTAAGGCTGGTTCATAGTGACAGTGACCAGGCTCCATACCAAAGTAAAATGATACATCCTGATCTTATGAACACTGCAGCAGATAAAATTCTGTAGGCAAAAATATAGACTAAATGTATACATAAATATATATATATTTATATATATATACATTGTATATATATATAAATGTATGTACACATTTGCTATGTTACAACACTACCTAAATTTCAAAATACTTAATTGATTGTAAAGCACTTTGAAATGTCCTGAGTTCATGAAAGGTGCTATATAAATGCAAGCTTCTCATTTTTTATTACCTCTGAGTTCATGGCCTTGGTGTCAAGGCAAGATTACAATCCAAATGTGTGTTGACTTTAATCAAGTTTTAAACAGCACATGCAATGGATCATCATGTGCAGAGAGAGCCTGCCACTTTGACTAGTGACCATGGTAACAGTTCAGTGCAGCCATCCCTACCTTTCAGAAAGGATGCTTTTTCACTGGTGGGTTTCAAAGAGCAGGAATCCATAATTCAGTGAGTTCTGTTTGCAGATTACAGACATGAGATATTTGAAAAGTGAAGGAATCAAACAATATTACACAATTAAATGTGATATTATAACATATGTCAGAACAAAGTCATCATGCTTAGCCATAAAGTGCTTCACATTGCGGTACTTGATGATAGTAAGTTGTGATAAATCACCTACATTTAAACATAAAACAATAATAATGATTACAATACACATTCTTTATCTATTTAAATAAGGTAGTGTTGTACTTTAATATAGGAAAATAAAGAGTTCTTGCTGAAGAAAGAACTGTCAGAGCTTTATGTCATGCACTCAATAGGACAGATGCAAAAATATCAAATTTCATAGGGAATACCAATTTATACTCTATCAGAAAAGTGGTGCTGATTAGTTGAGAAGATCCGATTGGTCAAAGTATCACCATGGAGAATGTGCTAAGAACAATTATGCCCTGATCTATGATCAAAAAGACAGGGCAACTCTAGTTGAGACACTGCAATGCTTTTGTTCAATAAAAGAGCCAATATCAGTTTTCTGTTCTCGTATAATAGGACACTGCAAATGAATATGTGTGGCTTCCAGCAAGTGTAAGTATGACACATTGCAAGCCTAACTGATAATCATAAATTGGTTGTTAGTGTGATCCCTGCATGTGCTGGATTCTTCAGTAAGTGCTGTCCAATCTCAGAATTATGTCCAATGTTGAACACTGTATTTTTGAGTTTTGACTAATTACCGCCCCATCAGTTTACTCTCAATCATCAGTAAAAGTGATGGTAGGTGTCATCAACAGTGCTATCAAGCTGCACCTGCTCAGCAATAGCTTGCTCCATGATGTCCAGTTTGGGTTCTGCCAGGGCCACTCAGATCCTGACCTCATTAAAGCCTTGATTCAAGCATGGACAAAAGAACTGAATTCCAGAGGTGAGGTGAGAGTGACAGCCCTTGACAGCAAGACTGCATTCAACTGAGTGTGGCATCAAAGAGCCTTGCAAAACTGGAATCAATGGGAATCAGGGACAAATTATCTGCTAGTTGGAGTTATACGTGGCACATATGAAGATGGTTGTGGTTGTTGGTGGTTGGTCATCTCAGCTTTAGTGAATGAGCACATTCATGTGTTCGCATGGTACACAGTGAGCAATGATCTGATTGGGTAGACATTATGTCATAGGATAACTTTGATACACCCTATGTTGGCATCAGTCTTGCGTGATGAGTAAACAGCTCAGAACCTAATTATGAGGATGCTTATAAGGCCACTCTCATAGCATAACAGTGAAGGTCTGCTTCTGGTAGAGAACCCTTTACTGGATTTCTCAATCAGGGCATTGAGGAAAGGACAATCATTAGACTGCTCCATTTCAAAGTTGAATTTAAGCATTGAACAGAGTACGTTAAAGTGTGCAAGGAAATTCTTACATAGAGCTACAGTTTTAAATACAGCAAATATATCATCTATATATTGGAAATATGCAAGGTGTAAGAGGCTAGTAGTCACATGGGAAGTGGTAATGCTGCTAGTCTAATAATCTAGAGGCCCAGCGTCATCCTTTAGGGCCCATGAACTCAAATCCCACCAATGCAACTGGTGGAAAATTAAACTCAATTCATAAAATCAGAAAAATAGTCTACTGGTAAACATCAAACTATCATTGATTGTTATAAAATCCATCTGGTTCATGAATATGGTATAGGGAAGGAAATCCACCATCCTTACCCTTCTAGGCAACATGTGACTCCAAATCCACAATAATATTGTTAACTCTTGACTCTCCTTTTGAATCCCTGGCAAGTCACTTAGTTTCAGGGCATTTTGGGATTGGCAACAATTGCTGACATTGCCAGTGATGCTCATATCCCATGAAAGAATATAAAAAATCCATACCAAATACATTTCTCATGAAAATTGATAAAAATATTGAGGCACCAGGCTTAGAAGTGATTCCATGGCAACACCACGTATCTGAAAATCTATGGTGTTGTTAAAGATCATCTCAACTGTGTGAGTTGCTCAGTTCCTTAATTCAGTTAATGAAGATTCATACAGTGGTGGCACTTCTAGATTGCCATGATACTGTGATGCGGTGCAAATGTCTAAGTCTTCCTTGAATAGTATATTCATTACAAAGATCAGAAACATGGTGTTGTTATCAATATGCAGGGCTCGTTTAAGTCTTTGTGATGGTTAAAGAATCATTCACCATGAAAAAAGAAAACTCACTCGAAACTGGTTGTACCAAGTCCACTTTTAGCCAATTGATAGTGTGCACGACGACTGAAAGGCAATTCAGGGATTAAAGGGACTATACATGCGCACATGGATGCAATAAAACATGAGGACATTACACCACTAGGCAGCTAATTACTGTTACAAAAGTCTAACAAACATTTATTTTAAAGTTGTGTTCAAGCAGACCAATATTGGTGTCCAACATTAATTTTGTGCCCAGCATTTGGGAACACACAGCCTCATGGTATAATTGCTAGACTGGTAATCCAGAGACCCAGATATTGTTTTGGGGACCTGGGTTTGAATCCTGTCAGGTGGCAGGTGGTGGAATTTGAATTAAAAAATGAACTGGTCTTAACAGTCTAATGATGGCCATGAATTCATTGTCAATTGTTGGAAAAACCCATCAGGGAAGGAAACTGTCATCCTTACTTGGTCTGGCCTACATGTGAGTCCAGAACCACAGCAAATATGGTTGACTCTTGGGGATGGGCAACAAATACTGGCCCAATGACAGGACGCTCTCATCCTGTGAATGAATATGAATATAAAAAAGACATTAGATGTGATTTCATAATTAGACAGCACTTAATGATCAATCCTGGGCATACTAAGAATTACAGCACTAACTAATTTAAGATTATCAATCTGCTCACAATGCAGCTCAAATATGCTAGAAGTTACATATATTGATACACAAGGTACTGTCCTCAGAAAGGTGATGTCCAAGCACTGTGCCCTTTTCAAAAATAAAAGCATGAGATAACCTGTACATTCTCCATGGCAATGCCTCAACCAATCAGAGTACTCTTCTCAAAAAATTAGCACTTCTCTTGTAAAGTATAAATAACTTTTCCTTTGAAATTTAGCATTCTTGCACCTGTCCTGATAAGTGCAAGACGAAAGCTCCCACAGCTTGTCTCTTTATTTCAGCAATATGTAAGTTTTGTACTAACACATGACTGTAAAGATTTATCTTGAAAATCATTTTTATGGCATTTTGTGCAAAATCTATAACTCCAGTACTGTTTTGATGTCCTATGGCTATTTATTTGAAAATGGAATGTTTTATCATTTCCAATCTTCCTTTTTATTTCATATTTAAAAACATTATCATGCTGTAAAATTAAGTTGTAACTTGATGTTGAAATTTTAATGGTGATGATTTTACTAAGTTCTTTTGCAGCGGTATTTGCTTTATGAAAGCAGCTGTCAGCCCAAACATGAAGTACAGAGCCTGTTGTCGGTTAACCCACACAGCATATTGACATTGTTATTTTTATGATCTATTCCACATGAATCAAAAAAAAACTAGTTAAAATTTAAAATTAAGCTGGGTGCAGCACAGTCAGATCATTGTACAAATAGTAATAGTTGTGTATGTTCTGGCATGTATTGTATTTGAAGTATCAGATTTGAACTTGCAACAAAAGTATCACTGAACTAAATGTTTTTAAGTGTATTGACATAAGTACAATACTCAGTTGTAGAATAGTAGAATACACAATGCAGCATTGCAGTTTTTGGCTGATGTTTTAGAATATAGGAGTCAGTTATTTCAGTTGGCTAGCAGCTAATGTGCACCACAGATTAATGCCAAAAACATAAGGTTCGATCCATGATCTGTAGGCCTGCTCAGGGCCTGCCTACCCATAGGGAAAATCAGGCCATGTATCCATATTTCATTAAGTGGTTGCCAAAGGCCTGTCTTTGGGCAGAGAATTCCAAAAGCAGAAGAAGAAGATTAGGGATTTACGTCACAAGCAATAAACCTCAGCTATTAGTGATGCATGCAAGAACATTTTGGGTGTGTTACCCACAATTTCACGTTCTCTGTAGTCCTCCTGCCTACTTTGAGAGAATGCTACCAAAAGCAAGATGAGTGACAGAGAAGACGTCCTTGTTGCAAGAGTCTTATATCTATTGGTGTTCCCGGGCAGTAGTAGCCTGGGCTTTCCTATTCAGTCAGGGAAGGGAAGGTTTCTTCAAACCTATTTTGTGAGTTCTCCTTGGCCTCAGACATAGATCCCTGGTAAGATAGTCATTATGGGCTTTCTACTCAAGAGTGGATGAAAATTCCACCAGGGTGAATGTACATTTATTAATGAGATGGTTCCCAATGCATTAAAATTGCACATTTGTCTTCTTCATTTGTGGATCGTGAGCAGCCAACATTTATTGCCCATCCTTAATTGCCCAGATGGCAGTAAAAAGTTAACTAAATAATTGTGGGTCTGGAGTCACACGTTGACCAGATAAGGATGGCCGATTTCCTTCTTTAAAGGACATTAGTGAACCAGACAAGTTTTTACAACAGTCAACAATGGTCGCCATTAGGCTAGCATTTTTTCAAAATTTTTGTTGAATTGAGATTTCACCATCTGCCATGATGGAATTTGAATCAGTGCCCTGAAACATTAGCCTGGGATACTGAATTATTAATCTGGATTATTACCACTATGCCATCACCTCTGCATTAGGAAGAACAGAGTGAGAAATGAAACCACACTATTTCTGCTTCTCTCACCCACTGGGGAGAGATAAGCTCATCCTACCAGTCTGTGTCAGAAGTTTTCTTTAATCTCATCCAGTTAGGTTATAGTTAACCTGAAAGCCTGTGCCAGCCAACTCAATGTTGTTGTTAGACAATGGTTTGTTTGTCGTATTTTGCCTTTTCTGTGGCTATCTGTAAGTCTGTTAATGTCTCAGAAGTTGATGTTCCTTGCAAAATAATTATAGTTTTAAAATATGACCGCAAATTTATTGTGAGTCTTGCCATGATTTTTAGCCATTCAGAATTTCTGTCTGCTCAATGTCTAATTGATCATGTTTGATTATGGGAAGCCTTCCTCAACTACTGCTGGTTTTAACACAAACTGAAGTCAAATGAAAAAAACTGTTAATACTCCCAAACTCTCATACAGTTGAAATTCACCAAAGATCCTCAGACAGCACCTTCCAACCCTACAACCACCACTTCCATCTATAAGGACAAGGGTAGCAGATACGTGGGAACACTACCACCTGCAAGTTTGCCTCCAAGTCACTCACCATCCTGATTGGAAATATATCACCCTTCCTTCACTGTCACCACCTTCTCAAGGGCAACTAAGGATGGGCAATAAATACTGGCCAGCCAGCGACACCCACATCCCACAAATGAATAAGTAAGGTTGACTGAGCTCATTACGAGTATTAGATTGGTCATTAGGCTCATTCACGAAAAGTAGTACAAATGTAATAATTCATTTTATTTACTTACTCTTCATTTCAATATCCCACCTCCTGCAAGGCTAAATCCTAATAGATAACTGGACACATTACAGGGGTTAACAAGGTGCAGAGCTGGATGAACACAGCAGGCCAAGCAGCATCATTGGAGCAGAAAGGCTGACGTTTCGGGCCTAGACCCTTCATCAGAAATGGGGGAGGGGAAGGGGGTTCTGAAATAAATATGGAGAGAGTGGGAGGCGGATAGAAGATGGATAGAGGAGAGGATAGGTGCAGAGGAAACAAACAGGTCGAAGAGGCGGGGATGGAGCCAGTAAAGGTGAGTGTAGGTGGGGAGTTAGGGAGGGGATAGGTCAGTCCAGGGAGGACGGACAGGTCAAGGGGGCGGGATGAGGTTAGTAGGTAGGAGATGGGGGTGCGGCTTGAGGTGGGAGGAAGAACAGGTTAGAGAGGCGGGGACGAGCTGGACTGGTTTTGGGATGCGGTAGGGGGAGGGAAGATTTTGAAGCTTGTGAAATCCACATTGATACCATTGGGCTGTTCCTGCAACCTTCAGGTGGCATCGTTGTGGCACTGCAGGAGGCCCAGGATGGACATGTCGTCTGCGGAATGGGAGGGCGAGTTGAAATGGTTCACGACTGGGAGGTGCAGTTGTTTATTGCAAACCGAGCGTAGGTGTTCTGCAAAGCGGTCCCCGAGCCTCCGCTTGGTTTCCCCAATGTAGAGGAGGCCACAACGGGAACAGCGGATGCAGTATACCACATTAGCAGATGTGCAGGTGAACATCTGCTTGATGTGGAAAGTCTTCTTGGGGCCTGGGATGGGGGTGAGAGAGGAGGTATGGGGGCAGGTGTAGCACTTCCTGTGGTTGCAGGGAAAAGTGCCGGGTGTGGTGGGGCTGGAGGGGAGTGTGGAGCGGACAAGGGAGTCATGGAGAGAGTGGTCCCTCCGGAAAGCAGATAAGGGTGGGGAAGGAAAGATGTCTTTGGTGGTGGGGTCGGATTGCAGATGGCGGAAGTGTCGGAGGATGATGCGTTGGATCCGGAGGTTGTTGGGGTGGCACGTGAGGACGAGGGGGATTCTTTTTTGGTTCTTATTGCGTGGACGGGGTGTGAGGGATGAGTTGCGGGAAATGTGGGAGACACGGTTGAGGGCGTTCTCGACCACTGAGCGGGGGAAGTTACGGTCCTTGAAAAACGAGGACAACTGAGATGTACGGGAGTGGAATGCCTCATCCTGGGACCAGATGCGGCGGAGGCGAAGGAATTGGGAATAGGGGATGGCATTTTTGCAGGAAGGTGGGTGGGAGGAGGTGTATTCTAGGTAGCTGTGAGAGTTGGTGGGCTTGAAATGAATATCGGTTTCTAGGTGGTTGCCCGAGATGGAGACAGAGAGGTCCAGGAAGGAGAAAGAGGTATTAGAGATGGTCCAGGTAAACTTAAGGTTGGGGTGGAAGATGTTAGTGAAGTGGATGAACTGTTCGAGCTCCTCGTGGGAGGACGAGGCACCGCCGATACAGTCATCAATGTAACGGAGGAAGAGGTGGGGTTTCGGGCCAGTGTAGGTACGGAAGAGGGATTGTTCCACGTAACCTACAAAGAGGCAGGCGTAGCTTGGGCCCATGCGGGTACCATTGGCCACCCCCTTTGTCTGTAGGAAGTGGGAGGAATTGAAAGAGAAGTTGTTGAGGGTGAGGACGAGTTCGGCTAAGCGGATGAGGGTGTCAGTGGAGGGGTTCTGGTCGGGCCTGTGGGACAGGAAGAAACGGAGGGCCTTTAGGCCATCTGTATGGGGAATGCAGGTGTGGAGGGACTGGATGTCCATCGTAAGGTGTTCATTCCTTTAATATCTTTTCATGGAGGATGTTGATCACTGAGTAATATCAGATAATTTCAGGCTGTATATGTTTCACTTTTAAATCATTTTACTACATTTAATAGAAGATGAGAGGAAATTTTGTAGTAGTGTTCTACATTACGAATGGTTACGAAAGAACAAATAACCTCATTACACAAGTGCCAGGCAATGACCAAGTCCAACAAGAGAGAATCCAACTATTACTCCTTCACACCCAATGGCATTACCATAGCTGAATTCTCCATGATCAACAACTGAAATTGATAAGGACTATCGCTACAAGCGCAGCAACATCGAGGCTAAGAATTCTGCAGCAAGTAGCTCATCTCCTGTCTCCCATAGTCTGTCTACTATCTAAAAGGTGCATATCAAGAGTGTGATGGAATACTCCCCACTTGCTGCGATGGGTTTAGCTCCAGCAATATTCAACAAGTTTGGTACCATCAAGGACAAAGTAGCTTGGTTAAGACCCCACCTAATGAATTCAACGTTCATTCTCTTCACTCCCAATTAACAAGGAAAGCTGTGTGTACCATCTACAAGAATGAACTGCAGCACCTTATCAAATCTAATTTGGCAATACCTTTTAAACCCACCTCTTCAACCACCTAGAAGGGCAAGGGCAGCAGATACATGGGAGCACAAACCCCGAAGATTTCTCTGCCAAGTGACACACCATCCTGACTTGAAACTATGTTACTGTTCCTTCACTGTCACTTAGTCAAAAATCTTGAACTTCATTCCTAAAAGCACCTAGGGTGTCCCTGCACCCAACAGACTGCAGCAGTTCAAAATGGCAGCTCACTTTACCTTCTACAATGTCATTAGGAATGGATAATAAATGCTGACATTGCCAGATACAGCCACATCCCAGGAGTGAATAAAAATAAATAAATTATTTCCAGTGATTTTAGAAATGGCACAGCTGTGTGATTGGAAGGTCACCTCAGAGTCAAATATAATATTGTGCTTGTAAACAATGTGGTTCTGTCTCAGACTGTTACCTGGGAAAAGGATGGAGTCTTTAGTGGGGAAATGGAGTTTGTCTTGTGGACCAAAGACAAGGACTTCGATCTTTCCTGTATTTCACTGGAGAAATTTTTTGCATAGCCAGAACCCAATGATAGAAAAACAGTCCGATAATTTAGTATTATTAATGGGATTCAGGGAAGTTGTGAAATAAAGCCACGTATCGTCAATCTGATGTTGCATTTTCAGATAATGTCACTGTGCATCAGGATTTAGATGGAAAATAGGGAGGGGCCAAGGATAAATCTTTGTGGGACACCAAAGTTAATAGTGTAGAAGTGGAAAGAGAAGCCAGGAAAAAGATGTGAACAGCCCTGCATAGATGACGACAGCTGGAGGAGAATTATATGATTGACCATGTCAAAGGCTTTAGACAGATCAAAAGAATAAGAAAGGATACTTTACCTTTGTTACAACCTCATAGAATGTGAGTTGTGACTTTAGTAAAAATGATTTTGTTTTTGTGGCAGAGGTATAAATCTGACTGGAGGTATTCGAACATGGCAATAAATGAAAGCAGGACACAATTTGAGAGGTCACAACAGATTTAAGGACTTTAGGTTGGAAAAGGAGAGTGGAACTGGGGTGATAGTTCATGAAGATGATGGGGTCAAAAGTTCGGGAAATTAACTGATTGGCAATTTAATGGGAATATGGCTGAGGGAGTATGAGGTATGTTTCCTAGACAAGATGAGCTTGGGAAGAGCATGATGGGAAATGAAAGGGAAACTAGAGAAAATTCTGAGTTCAGGGATAGGGCAAAGAGGAGCTGGAAAAGAAGCTTTGTCTTGTGGGGTTGTGGAAGAGAGAACAGCAGCAGAGGGCAGCTGAATATATAGTCTCAATCTTAGTGGCAAAAAAAATTCATTAGCTCCTTACATTTATTGATAGAGGTGAGCATGGAGGAGACGGGGGGATGGGTTTTAAAAAGATAGATTGCAGTAGAGAAAGGAAATTAGGGATTATCTTTGTATTCCAAGGTACTTTTGGAATAGTGAACAGTTTTGGCAGATGTGAACAAAATCCAATATTGCTTTACGTTGTCTTGCCAGATCTTGCAGTGAATGACTAAAACAGTTGCCTGTCAGATTAATGGAGGTCTGACTGCCTTGGTCTTAAGGGAGTGGAAATGAAAGCCTCATTAAGAACCTTCCATGACTACTTCCAAGACTGGGAAAAGATTCTTCCAAAACTCATTAACCACAGCAGTGAAGAGTAAAGTTTCTTGGGTAAGTAGGTACTTTCTGTTTTGGGATAGAAGCTATAATTATCAGATTTAGTTTCTTGAGTCACCCACCAATCAGGGAAGGTTGCATTAATTTATGACTCCAAATGGGCAGGACATTGACATGAATGTCAACTGTGGGAAATGTGCTTGGAGGCTTGTAACATTCTGTTCATGGGCAGATTACCTCTGGCATTTAACACCAGTCAGTCTGATTTGGAACTATCTAGCATCATGCATAAAGTCTGCAGAGTATAATAAGCTGTATCAATTCTGGTTAGATCAGCTAATAAAGAAACTTGTCATTCAAATGCTGTATCTTATATAGCACAAGCATTAGGTTTTCGAAAATTTCTGAAGGAGATCGGTGAAGATAATTTGCAACAGTAAGATAATATTTCTTCCTTGTATTTGCCTCAACAATTGTCTGATTTGAAGTAGAATTTGCATTCCATAGATCCAAGGAGAACTCTATTTCAACTTGTTAAACAATGACATTTTATGAAACTGAGCAAGCTTCTGTGTCTGCACACTCAGTACTTCTGTTAACACTATTCCTAATGAAAAGCTGGCAAATGATCGATGGAATATGTTAGCATTGCACCAGGAAGAATGCTATAGGTGAAGTTAAATAGCATTCTGTGATATTGGCATTGACCTTATGGATTAACTTCAAGATGATTTCTATCGACATCATTTGTAAAACTACTATTTGGAGTAGCTGTTGAATAATGATTAAGTATAATTATTTAAATTTATAAAGGCTTGCAGTTTGCAGCTGTTTTAGCTGCAGGTGTTTCCTCTTGTCTACGATGGCTACCCTTCTGTTTCTAGGTATTAATATGTCAGTCTACACCAATATGTCAAGATGTAACTGAAGCTTAGATTTCATAAGTTGAAGAATCTTTCTTTTCATTTGCAACAGAAAAAGAGTCATCTTCCCATTCTTATTTCGGGACCGTCTGTAAATACTTATTGTTCAGGATCTTCTGCTTCCTATAGTTTCTGCCTAAAATGAAGAAGCAGGAGAGATATTTTAAATAGCGTGTGGGAGAATATCAAAAATAATTTAAAGGAATGCTGCCTTCATGATTCTGCTCGTCAATAAACTAGAGCTAACGCTGACAAGTGAAAATAAGACCAGTTGTCTGGCCTCTGGCATAAATCAGGCGGTGTACAACTCTACTGCCCCCGACAAGAATGCAGATCAAGTTGTCAGTTCAGCTAATTTTCATGCCTTGACCTTCACAGAGACATTCTTTAGAATGTCTGAGTATCCCAGAAGTGTAAGGGGGAGAGGAGAGTGTTGTGATGCTGCATGGGGAATCCTACTGTAATCCTGGCTGGAGAATTGTGTGCAGCTCTGATCACATCACTAGTGGAAGGTTGTGATAAGCACTAGAGGGGGTACAGAGAAGGTTCACCAGGATGTTGCCTGGGATGGAGAAGTTGAGCTATAAGGTGAGACTGGATAGGCTTAGATTAATTCTTTACAGCAGAAAAGAGCTGAGGGGGGGACATGATTGAGGTGTATGAGATTATGAGGGGTATGGACAGGATGAATAGAGAGCAGCCGTTCCCCTTGGTTGAAGTATCAGTCACAACTGGGCATAGAACATAGAACAGCGCAGTACAGGCCCTTCGGCCCTCGATGTTGCACTGACCTGTGAAACCAATCTGAAGCCCATCTAACCTAAACTATTCCATTATCATCCATATGTTTATCCAATGACCATTTAAATGCCCTTAAAGTTGGCGAGTCTACTACTTTTGCAGGCAGGGCATTCCATGCCCTTACTACTCTCTGCGTAAAGAACCTACCTCTGACATCTGTCCTATATCTATCACCCCTCAATTTAAAGCTATGTCCCCTTGTGCTAGCCACCACCATCCGAGGAAAAAGGCTCCCACTGTCCACCCTATCTAATCCTCTGATCATCTTGTATGTCTCTATCAAGTCACCTCTTAACCTTCTTCTCTCTAACGAAAGCAGCCTCAAGTCCCTCAGCCTTTCCTCATAAGACCTTCCCTCCATACCAGGCAACATCCTGGTAAATCTCCTCTGCACCCTTTCCAATGCTTCCACATCCTTCCTATAATGCGGTGACCAGAACTGTACTCAATACTCCAAGTGTGGCCGCACCAGTTTTGTACAGCTGCAACATGACCTCATGGCTCCGAAACTCAATCCCTCTACCAATAAAACCTAACACACCGTACGCCTTCTTAACAACCCTATCAACCTGGGTGGCAACTTTCAGTGATCTATGCACATGGACACCGAGATCTCTCTGCTCATCCACACTACCAAGAATCTTACCATTAGCCCAGTACTCTGTATTCCTGTTATTCCTTCCAAAGTGAATCACCTCATACTTTTCCGCATTAAACTCCATTTGCCACCTCTCAGCCCAGCTCTGCAGCTCATCTATGTCCCTCTGTAATCTGCAACATCCTTCCGCACTATCCACAACTCCACCGACTTTGGTGTCATCCGCAAATTTACTAACCCATCCTTCTACGCCCTCATCCAGGTCATTTATAAAAATGACAAACAGCAGTGGCCCCAAAGCAGATCCTTGAGGTACACCACTAGTAACTGAACTCCAGGATGAACATTTCCCATCAACCACCACCCTCTGTCTTCTTACAGCTAGCCAATTTCTGATCCAAACCGCTAAATCACCCTCAATCCCATGCCTCCGTATTTTCTGCAATAGCCTACCATGGGGAACCTTATCAAACGCTTTACTGAAATCCATATACACCACATCAACCGCTTTACCCTCATCCACCTGTTTGGTCACCTTCTCAAAGAACTAATTTTTTTTTTGCAAGATCAAACACTTTAATTATGCTTAAAGCATTACCATACATTATATAAAAATAATTCCCATGTCAGTTAAAGAATACAGACATAAACTGAATTTTTACATGTACCTAATCCTTTACTCATAGTGCTAGCATAGTGCTAGAGTAAGGGACAAAACATTCAGAGGGGATTTGAGAAAAAACTTATTCACTCAGAGCGGGTGGCAATCTGGAATACATTGCCTGGGAAGGTAATGGAGGCTAGAAACCTTACAATCTTTAAAAAAAATTGTAATATCATAACATTCAAGTATATAGAGTAAGTATAGGAAATTGGAATTAGTGCACCTTTAGTAGTAGCTGTGTTGGTGCAGACTCAATGGGCCAAAGGGCCTTTTCTGCACTGTATGACTCTATGATTCTACTGTTGCAGGCCTAAAAGGCTTTCTGTCTGGAGATCTCTCTTTCACAATAAAGATGAAGAAATTCTTTTTTCTCTTAGCAGGTTGTAAGAGTATGGATTTCTCCTTTGCAGAAGATAGTGGAGACTAGGTCTTTGAATTTACTTAAGGTCCAGTTATATAGATTTTTGATAAACACTGAGGTCAAGGGTGTTTAGGTGGCAGACAGGAGTGTGGAGATGAGCACAACCAGATCACCCAGATCAGCCATGATCTTATTCATTACTGGATCAGGATTGAAGTAGTCACATCCAGTTTCTAACACTTATGCATTTATACCCACCAACTTTAAACTGTCACAAGCAGAGGCAGCTGGCCTCCTGACAATCTGTGGAATCTTTGTTTTTATATGAGTACTTTTTGTTTGATTTCACTGAGGAATATATAAGAAATATTCTCGAATAAAGACTCAATTAGAGTTTAGGGAGAATGAGGTGTAGAAGGAATTAGTAAGAAGGTCGTACTGGAGAAGTTAATGGAACTGAAAGTTGATAAATCTCCAGGCCTGATATTCTATAATCTAGAGCGGTGAAGGATGTTTCTTTAGAGATTGTTAATACATTGGTGAACAACTTTCAATACTTCATAGATCCTGTAATGATTCTTGTGGATTGGAAAGTAGCAAATGTCAGTCTGCTATTTAAGAAAGGAGTGAGAATGGAAACAGGGAACTACAGACCCATCAGCTTTACATCATTAGGGGGAAAGTGCTCGAATTTATTATAAAGTATGTTTTAAATGCATCATTGATAGAATAGAATGCCTACAGAATAGGGACAGGCCGTTCAGCCCAACAATTCCACACTGAATCTCTGAAAAGCATCCCACCCAGATCCATCCCCATCCCCGTACCCTTTTCCCTGTAACCCTGCATTTCCTGTGGCTAATGCAACTAACCTACACATCCCTGAACACTAGGGGCAATTTAGCACGGCCAATCGACCTGACATGCACATCTTTGGACTGTGGGAGGAAACCAGACCACCAGGCAGAAACCCACGCAGACACAACAAGAACGTTCAAACCCCACACAGACAGTTGCCTGGGGTTGGAATTGAAACTGGGTCCCTGATGCTGTGAGGCAGCAGTGCTAACCACAGAGTCACGGTGCCACATCCTTGGACATAATCTGATTGGGCATAGATGGCCTGGATTTGTGAATGGGAAAACTTGTTGGAGACGTTTTGAGGACATTACAAACCGAATTGATAAAGAGCAGTAATAGTATACTTGAATTTTCAGAAGGCTTTTGATAAGGCCCCCCACAGGAGTTTAATTAGCAAAATTAAAGGACATGGAATAGGAGATAATGTTCTAGCATTGAATAGGGATTGATCAACAGACAGACGCTATGACAACGGATCAATGGACACACGCAACAATCGCCAGACAGGAATGTTCCCTCCCAGTCAGGGAACACTTCAGCGGTCAAGGATATTCGGTCTCTGATCTTCAGGTAAGCATCCTCCAAGGTGGCCTTCAGGATACACAACAAAACAGAATCGCCAAGCAGAAACAGAGAGTCAAGTTCTGTACCCATGAAGATGGCCTCAACTGTGATCCTGGGTTCATTTCACGCTATGTAACTGGACACGTAACCACCACCACCCCCCCCCCCCCCCCACCCCCCAACACCCCGCACTGTCCTGTATCTGTAAAATCTTCCTTACTGTCCTGTTTTGACACCATCACCTTAATTGATATGATGTCCCAACCTTAATTAGTTTGTATACTTTTGGATTGCTTATTACTTTGGTTAGACCCTTGGCATTTGACTCTTATACATATCATGTTATTCCAGTCATTTGGTTTGTCTCCAGCACCACCCTCTTTTTAATTTTTTCTAATTATCTTCCTGCCTCATTTAATCAGATTATAGGTCAGCCCTTTGCTTGTTATTCAACTGTTGACACTTTACTCACACTCTCTGACACTTTTGATCACCTACAGAGACTTATTATTTAACACTCCACTCACACCATTTGTGTGATCTTTTGGTCTCTCTGCCCATTGATCTCTCTGCCCATAAATTCTGTGCCTGTGTGCTTCTGTCTCACTTCACCTGACGAAGGGGCAACGCTCCGAAAGCTTGAGATTTCAAATAAAAATGTTGGTCTATAACCTGGTATTGTATGATTTCTGACTTTGTCCACCCCAGTCAAACACCGACACCTCCACATCAACAGACAGAAAACAGAGAGTAGATATAAACAGGTCGTTCTCACATTGGTTGATTGCGACTAGCAGGGTACCACAAAAACCAGTACTTAGGCCTCAGCTGTCCACTTTTGATTATGCATAAATATAATGATGTTTAAAAGTTAGGGACCAAATGTAATATTTTAAAATATACCAGTGATGCAAAACTAATTTGTGTGAATATGTGCTGTGAGGGAGATGTAAAGCAGCTGCAGGAAGATTTGTACAGATTTAGTGAGTGCGTAAGAACATGTCAGATTGAATATAATGTGGAAATATATGAGAGTTCCACTTTGGGAGGAGGTACAGAAATGCTGAATATTTCTTGAATGCTCAAGAAGCTTAGAAAGTGGAAATATATAAAGTGACCTGGTGTGCTCATTGCTAGCATGCTACAAACCTGTAGGAAGGCTAATTGAATATTAACTTGTTTTGCAAGAGCATTTGCAACAGGAGGAGTCAAGTCTTACTTCAGTTCTATAGAAGCTTGGTTAGACCACACCTGGAGTTGTCAAAACTACACTTCATTTTATAGCACTGAGTACCACATTATGAATTTACATAAGAACATAAGAACTAGGAGCAGGAGTAGGCCGTCTGGCCCTTCGAGCCTGCTCCGCCATTCAATAAGATCCTTTCGTGGACTCAGATCCACTTACCCGCGTTCTCACCGTATCCCTTAATTCCTTTATTGTTAAAAAAAATCTACCTTTTTTTTAAAAACATTTACTGAAGTAGCGTCAACTACTTCACTGGGCAAGGAATTCCATAGATTAACAACCCTCTGGGTAAAGAAATTCCTTCTCAATTCAATCCTAAATCTGCTCCCTCTAATCTTGAGGCTATGCCCCCTTGTCCTAGCTTCACCTGCCAGTGGAAACATCCTCTCTACTTCTATCTTATCTATTTCCTTCATAATTTTATATGTTTCTATAAGATCCCCCCTCAATCTTCTGAAATTTAAATGTCAAAAAGACACTTTGAAAGCTACTATGAGAGGGCAAGTATGTAAAGTAAATGAGAATGTCACGGGACAGTGCTGCATGCAATTCTGAGCATGGTAGACCCTGAGCCTTGTTAGTAGCTGGGTGAAGTGGTTGATTTAGAATGAGTGTGAGGTCACAGATGGAAGATGATGGCACTTACCCTTGCAGAGTGCTGAAGGTCATTAAACTTCTCGCAGTCTTACTGCATATTCCTCCGAACCATGGACATGGCATGGGCCTTGGTGGCTACTTCAGACCAGACTGGCAATGCTTGACATACTGCACAGCTGAATTTTACATCTGAAATCTGTGGCTGAGAACTAGATAACAGGAGATAGGGACCATGGTTCGTAACTAATGAGGTAAGCAGTGGAAAATCGCGTGAGATAACTTGTGAGAGCTGACAGAGATCAACTGTCCATGAAACTCCCTAACATTGACATACAGCTGATTTTTAGCTGATTTTGAAATTTGTTAAATTTCAACCCAATATATTAGATATTCATTGACAACATATGATCTACATTTTAAAGAGGTTAGAGGAATTTTACAGCCCACTATTGGGACAATTGCAGGTTAAGGGGCGTATAAAAATAAAAAGGTGTAAGCCCACCATCTCCTGTCCGCCCCAAATTATCCTCCTTCTTTGCTGTGGACTGCCAATCAACCTTCAGCCTACTGGGACCCTTGACTGGTCAAGTCATGGCCAATTTAAGACCTGTTCTGTCTCTGCCATGATAACACATGTGACTGCAGAAGACAAAACAAAAGAGGCCTTTCTGGCACTTTTCCTACTTGGGCTAAAAGGCAGGAAGGGATGGAAGTACCTTTATTGATGGTCTACTGTGCCCAACATTGTTTCTACCCCCAAAACTCTACCCCACTTTGCGCCTTCCACACAGGCCCCTAAAACTCTCCCCCCATAACCCTGAATAGGGATCCTTACCAAAAAAACCAAGTTTACATGTAAACCCTCAGGATTGCTTGCAGTTTCAATAATTCCCAGGCACTGCAGGGATTACTCAGCTGCTGGCCAATCAAATTGGCTGACAGCTGTCAGGTAGGACTTACTTACCAATAGGTTGGAAGTCCCACTTTCCCTTTGTTACTGTTGCCCCTGGCATATCATTGTGGCACGGCAGCCTTTTTAAATCTGTCTATTTAGGCTGACTTTGCTTCTGGTGGGAGGGGAGGGGATATCCAAGCAAGTTGTACTCCCATGAAATTTATCCCACCATGAAAATATTGCATTAGACGATAAACTTTCTCTACACCTCATGCATGGGGTAATATAGTAGCTGTAAAATTCAATGTTAGGAAGTTATTGAGGGAATAGAATAAAACTAGATCGTTATTTCAAGTAGATTTTTTTCTAAAATTATTTACAAATGAATTTTTTCGCTGTGCTTGGTTGAAATTGTAGTGCCCTTCAAATGTTGCTCCAATCAGATTTAACTTCCATCAGCAAAATCCACCATGGTGACTCCTGGATCTGAAAATGTCTAAATTTCCCATTGAATCTGTACCATTCCTTCTAAACAAGAAACCATATTCCTCCAAACCATGGACGCTGCATGGACCTTGGTGGCTACACAGACCAGACTGGCAATGCTTGACATACTGCACAGCTGAATTTAATAGCAGGAAACCAATTCTCAAAAGCATCCTGCTTGTTAAAATAAAACTTTCCTTCTCCACTCTTCACAGGAGTAATTGATTTATCAAAGGGCACCAGTGAGAAGCAACTGGGGAGCATTCTGGCAGAAGTTAGTGCAGTCACAATGACTGCTAATTTTGAGTAGCAGCCTTACCTTGATCAGAAACCAGGAACCAGAACCAAAGAGGCTGGAGGGAGGAGACAGCGACCGAAGCAGATACAAACTTGAGCACAGGGCATTGACTTGATCCATTTCACAGTGAGTATTGTGGGAGCTGCACTTCATCACACCACAGGTAAAGAAAAGTATGATGGATTATGAGAGGAAACTAGCTCAGAATATAAAAATAGATAGCAAAAGTTTCTGCAAATATATAAAATGAAAAAGAGTGGCCAAGGTAAACATTGGTCCTTAGAGGATAAGAAGGAGATTTAATAATGGGAAATAAGGAAATGACTGAGGCATTGAACAAGTATTTTGTGTCAGTCTTCACAGTGCAAGACACAAATAATGTGTCAATGAATGACAACAATGAGGCTGTGGCAGGTGAGAACCTAGAAATGATTATTATCACTAAAGGGTTAATGTTGGTCCATCTAATGGGGCTAAAGGTAGACAAGTCTCCTGGTCCTGATGGAATGGATGCCAGGGTACAAAAGAGATGGCTGGGGAAATAGCAAATGGGCTCGTGGTAATTTACCAAATTCACTAGATTCTGGGTCAGTTCCAGCAGATTGGAAAATGGCAAATGTGACTCCACCATTTAAAAAAGAAGGAAGACAAAATGTGGGTAACTATAGGCCCGTTAGCTTTAATGGCTGTGGTGGGGAAAATGTTTGAATCTATCATCAAGAAGAAATAGCGAGACATTGGGATAGAAATTATTTCTTCAGGCTGATGCAGTATGGATTCATGGAAGACAGGTCATGTTTAAATAATTTATTGGAATTCTTTAAGGACATTATGAGCACAGTGGACAATGGGTAACTGGTAGATATGGTGTATCTGGATTTTCAGACGGCATTCAAGAAGGTGCCGCACAAAATACTGCTGTATCAGATAACATTGCATAGTGTTACGGATAATGCATTAACATGGATAGAAGATTGGCTAACCAACAGAAAGCAAAGGATGGGGATAAATGGGTGTTTTTCTGCTTAGCAATTAGTGCTAGCAGTGTGCCTCAGAGATCATTGTTGGGACCACAATTGTTTATAATTTGAATAGATGATTTGGAGTTGGGGCCCAAGTGTAGTGTGTAAAAGTTCACATATGACACTAAAATGAATAGTAGAGCAAAGTGTGCGGAGGTCACTGAATGTCTACAGAGGTATACCGATAGGTTAAGTGAGTGGACAAGCATCTGGTAGATGGAGTACAATGTTGGTAAATGTGAGGACATCCATTTTCGTAGGAATAACAGCAAAATGGGCTATTATTTAAATGGTGAAAAATTACAGCATGCTGCTGTGCAGAGGGACCTGGATGTCCTTGTGCATGAGTCACAAAATTTCGATTTGCAGCTGCAGCAGATAATTAAGAAAGTAAATGGAATATTGTCCTTCATTGCTAAAGGGATGGAGTTTAAAAATAGAGAGATAATGCTGCAGCTGTTTAGGGTGCTGGTGAGGCCACACCTGGAGTACAGTGTACAGTTTTGGTCTCCTTACTTGAGAAACGATGTACTGGCACTGGAGGGGGTGCCATCAAGATTCACAAAGTTGATTCTGAAATTGAGAGGGTTGGCTTATGTGGAAAGATTGAGTAGACTGGGATTTAGGAGAATGAGGGGGCATCTCATAGAAACATATCAAATTATGAAGGGAATAGATAAGATAGAAGCAGGGAGGTTGTTTTCACTGATGGGTGAAACTAGAACCGGGGGCATAGCTTCAAAATAATGGTGAGCACATAAAGGACTGAGTTGAGAAAGAACTTCTACACCCAAAGGGTTCTGAATCTGTGGGATTCCATGCCCACTGTAGCAGTTGAGGCTACCTTGTTGAATGTTTTTAAGGCAAAGTTAGACAGATTTTTGAACAGTAAAGGAAGTATGGGTTATAGGGAATGAGTGGGTAAGTGGAGCTGAGTCCAGAAAAAGATCAGCCATGATCTTATTGAGTGGTGGAGCAGGCTTGATGGGGCAGATTGGCTGCTCCTGCTCCTATTTATCTTCTTATTAGGTTTTAAATTAAAAAGTGACATTTTGGACAGAAGGGTCCCTGACTGGTAAGCAGTGGTCAGGAATATTTTTTTTCTTTAGCTT
The DNA here is from genome assembly GCF_021869965.1 of Rhincodon typus. Taxonomy (NCBI): domain Eukaryota; kingdom Metazoa; phylum Chordata; class Chondrichthyes; order Orectolobiformes; family Rhincodontidae; genus Rhincodon; species Rhincodon typus. The sequence continues at coordinate 55,061,503 of NC_063334.1, forward strand.
CAATTTCAATCAACCCAGTACCTATAACATTTTAGAGTTATGGGATTTAGGCTAGTGGTAGAATATTACAGTACTGGGATTTAGAATGGTACCTAGACTGTTGTTTACAGAACAGTCTATTTAGTATTTTTTTAGTGAAAATCTAACATAAGACACCATCTAGTTAGCCGTAATGTAATTTAATTGAAATTTACTTTTAATTAAATATTTGCTGGGTGTAAACATGGAGGTCAGTAGGGTAGTCTGCTTCTGCTGCGGAATGTGGGAAATTAGAGAGAGTTCAACCTCCCTGACAATGACATCTGTAGAAAGTGTGTCCAATTGTGGCTCCCGTCGGACCATATGGATCGGCTGGGGTGGCAGTTGGACACACTTAGAGACATGCAGGAGACGGAAAGTGTCACAGACATAGAGTTTTAGAAATACAGTCACACCCATGGTTCAGGCAGGTAGATGGGTGACTGCTGGAGGGGCAGTGCAAGAGTCCCCTGTGGCTATCCCCCTCCCTAACAAGTATACCATTTCACTGGGGGGAGTTGCCCTTCAGAGGATGGTAACAGCAGCAGCCAGAACAGTGGCTCCACAGCTGGCTTTGTTGTACAGCAGGAAGGGTCAAAGTACAGTAGAGCAGTAGTAAGAGGGGACTGTATAGTTAGGGGCACAGACAGACATTTCTGTGGCCGCAAAAGAGACTCCAGGATGGTGTGTTGCCTCCCTGGTGCCAGTGTGAAGGGAGGTCGAGAAGACAGAGGTCATGGTACACATTGGTACTAATGACTCAGGCAGGAAGAGTGACGAAGTCCTGCTAAGGGATTTCAGTGAGTTAGGTAGGAAGTTGAAAAGCAGAAACACCAGGGTTATAATTATGGGATTACTCCCTGTGCCACATGCCAGTGAGGCTAGGAACAGGAAGAGAGTAGAGTTAAATACTTGGCTATAGAGCTAGGAGGGAGGGCTTGAAGTATGTGGATAATTGGGAGGTCTTCCAGGAAAGCTGGAACCTGTACAAGAAGGATGGATTGCACCTAAACTGGAGGGGCACCAATATCTTGGCAGGGAGGTTTGCTAGCGTCACTTGGGAAGGTTTAAACTAGTGTGGCAGGGGGGCAGGAACAGGAGCAATAGATCCGCAAGAGAAATGACCAAGGAGTAGTCAGAGCGTAAGGCCAGTAAGACCATGAAGAAGAAGACAGGGAGAAGTTACTGAACAAAAACAAAGTTGCTGGAAAAGCTCAGCAGGTCTGGCGGCATCTGTGGAGGAGAAAACAGAGTTAACGTTTCGGGTCCGGTGACCCTTCCTTAGAACTTAGTCACAAACAGAAAGGAAGCTTATGTAAGGTTAGGAAACAGAGCTTTTAAAGAAAATAAAGAAAGCAGGAAAAAACTTAAACAAGAAGTTAGGTGGCTAAAAGGAGCCATGACATGTCCTTGGCAAACAGGTTTAAGGAAAATCCTAAGGCGCTGTACACATATATAAGGAGCAAGAGGGTAGCTAGGGAAAAGGTAGATTTACTCAAGGAGAAAGGAGGGAATTTATGCATGGAACTGGAGGAAGTGGATGAGGTCCTATAAATGAAAACTTTGCATTTGTATTCAAAGGATGAATGACACGGTGGATGGTGAGTCTCAGGAGGGGTATGTTGATATTCTAGAGCATATTGATATAAAAAACGAGGAGATGGGTGTTTTGAAAAGCATTCAGGTAAATAAGTCCCAAAGACTTGATGGGATCTATCCCAGAGTACTCAGAGAGACGAAGGATAAAATTCCTGGGGTCTTATATGACATTTTTGTATCCTGTTCAGTCACAAGAGAGGTCCTAGAAGACTGGAGAATAGCCAATGTTGTTCCTTTGTTCAAAAAAGGAGCAAAGATAATCTGGGAAATTACAGGCTGGAAATTACAGCAATGGTAGAGAAATTATTGAAGACGATTGTTAGGGACAGGATTTACTCACATTTGGAAAACTATGGACTTATTAATGATAGTTTACATGGCTTTTGGTGGGGAAGGTTGTGTCTCACAAACTTGATTGAATTTTTTGAGAAAGACAGAAAAGATGATTGATGAGGACAGGGAGATAGATGTCGTCTACATGGACTTTAGCAAGGCCTTTGATAAGGTTCCTCATGGCAGATTAAAACAGAATGTGAAGTCACATGGGATTCACAGTGAGCTGGTGAAATGAATAAAGAACTAGTTTGGTCATCGAAGACATAGCGATCAAAGAGCGTTTTTCTGACTGGAGATCTGTCATCAGTAGGGTGCACAGGGATCATTGCTGGGATCCCTATTGTTTATAATGCGTATAAATGATTTGGAGGAGAATGTAGGTAGCCTGATTAGCAAATTTGCAGATGACACAAAGATTGTGGGAGCTGCTATCTGAAGATAGTTAGGCGTATACAGCAAGATATAGATAAGCTGGAGACTCAGGCAGAGAAATGGCAGATGGAATTTAATCCAGACAAATATGACGTGATGTACCTTGGAAGGTCTTACGCAAGGGGGAAGTAACAATAAATGGTAGAACTCTTAGAAGCATTAACATTCAGAGGGATCTAGGCGCACAGGTCCACAGTGCCTTGAAAGTGGTAACGCAAATGGATAAGGTGATCGACAAGGCATATTTCATGTTTACCTTCATCAATTGGGGCATAGAATATAAAATTTGGCAAGTCATGTTACAATTGTATAAAATGTTAGTTAGACCAGATTTGGAATATTGCATACAGTTCTGGTCACCACACTAACAGAAGGATGTGGATGCTTTGTAAACAGTACAGAAATAGTTTACCAGGATGTTGCTTGATTTGGAGGGTATTAGCTGTGAGGAGAGACTGGACAAACTTGGTTTGTTTTCACTTGAATGTTGGAGGCTGAGGGTGACCTGATAGAAGTTTACAAAATTATGGGACAAATAGATAGAATGGATAGTCAGAGGCTTTTTCCCAGAGCAGAAATATCAATTACTAGGGTACATGGGTTTTAGGTAAAAGGGAGAAAGTTTAAAGGAGATGTGAGAGGCAAGTTTTTACTCAGAGAGTGGTAAGTGCCTTGAGTGTGCTGCCAGAGGAGGTGGTAGAAGCAGATACAATAGCAACATTTAACAGGCATCTTGACATGATACAAGAATAGACAGGGAATAGAGGGATATGGACTGCGTTGAAGCAAAAGGTTGTTAGTTTAGTAAAGTGTCATATGTTGGCGCAGGCTTGGAGGGCTGAAGGGCCTGTTCTTATGCTGTTCTGTCCTTTGTACTTTGTTCTCGTTTTTCATGACTCAAGAATATGTTTCCTTTACTGTTAGTCATTGTGGAAAGATCTGGAACCTGTCACCAGATATTTCAATTGGTTTCTGTTTGATTCTCTTATGCATGACCACCAGATTACATTGGTCTACCTCTGAGTGGAGGTGTTTAGTATGACGTCATCATCCTCTTTACGGGATTGTTTTGCTTAAAGTTAAAGGAGGAATTTCAAAATAACACTGCCTTATGAAGTCCGGCATTTGTAACAATGGTTAATTAATAGCTTTCACTTGGAGATGTTGATTTCCTTGTCTGTATTGAACAATAAGTAAACTGCATTTCACAGCCTGGCCACTGTACAAGTTTAGCAAAGATCTCTAGACACACTTCCACCTCAATCTCTTAATACATTCACCAGAAATCCAAAGAATATTTTGTGTTAGGTTTACATGTGACATGATATCAGGATGCCTGTGTGAGGGTGCAAGTCTGGTTTGTTCTGTATGAAGCAATTAACAACTAGATTGCAGGGTGAATTTGCACCGAAGAATATGTCTAATCAATGTATAGTTATTGACAACAGATTGGATTTGCACCTTTATCATTTAGTTTTTAATTGGTGATAAATTAAGCAAGACCTCTCAAAAGCATCTGGTAACAATATAATCCTTTATTTTGTAGTGCATGGCTGTTTTGTTTACTATGTGGGCCTTTTAAAAACTAACTGTGCAGCACTACGTATGTATTTCAACTGGAAGAGGATAAGTTGTAGACAGCCTGCTGGGAATTTCCAGCTTGCTGTGTGGCTGTGCAGCTCAGATGGAACATGGTACATATGCCACAGAACCATCACATGATTAAGACGGATCTGCAGAAATTGCAAAAACACAAAAGGAAGCAAACTATTTATAATATTTGAGAATACCCTTTGGTGTTCCTTTTGTTATATACATTTCTTATTCTTCAAATATTTTTTGCCCATTGCTCAGAGTATGAACCTATATCATTGATGTTGATTTTGTAGTATATAAAAAGCTGCTTTCTACAAATTGAAATTATAAAATTATGGAAAAGTCTAAAGTAAAAGCATTACTTTTCCTGCCATCTGTTAAAATATATAAGTATAAATATAACGTCATGAGGATGAATAAAATCTGTATAATCTGTATATTCTATTAATGAAAGCAGCGTTGGGATGTGTGCCTGGAAGCAAGGGCTGATCGATATGCTTGAGAAGGGATGAAGGAAAATCTGTTTTAAACATTCCCAGCAACAAAGGGAATTTGAGAATAAAAGAAAAATACCGCAGATACTGGAATAACTTATTCTATCAGGAAAATCTTAACAATGGCTAAATCACATTAAACTAAAAGCTGAGCTGCAGGAAGATTGATAGACTTTGTTAGTCAAAGACAGCTGATAACCAAGGAAAAATCTTGTGTGCTATGGAATCAGAACAGAGGCTTTCGGTATTGAGATTATTCATCATTAAACTGCACTCAGTGTTGCTCATAAACTTTAATCCTCCAGACTCTCTAGGCATTATTGTATTCCTCCAGAGTATCCTCTGTATCCCATTTATAGTTTCTTTCAGCCTGTTCACATTCCTTTGTGATTCTTCAAAAGTTCTCTCCTTTTTCTGTACTTACTGCAAAAGGGCTGAAATTTCTTATCTGTATTTGAACCAAAAGCGATGGAGTGGAACACTGCTCAACTTTGTTTGATGAAGTGGACCACCTACTGTGTTTATTTGCAGTGAGAGGAGGGTGGTCATCTTGGCCTTCCCCAGCCATCCTTCCCAAAGATCAGCTGATCAGCCATTCTGATGGAGATAATAACCAGGCTGAAAGAATGAATTTGGGGGTACCCCAATGGCAGTACAACCCTCCCAGCTCCTGGCTTCCAGCAGCTGGTGTAGTTAAAGCTGCCAAGCAGTGACAAAAGTAGAAGCTAATTGTGCACTCAAGGGCCTCAATTTGCTGAAGCGTGGGTAGACTGCCAGATGTCTTAATGTGGGGTGGGGAGGAAAGTGGTAGACTGGAACCCATTTTATTCTGTGTCCCCAGTCTTTAAAAATAGTCATGTAGTGAGAGGCACTTTGCTATTTCCCTTGAGTTGCAGCTCGTCTCAACAACAATGACAACCTACCTTTACAAAGCAAGTTAATGTAGGAAAATGTGATAAAGTACATTACAGAAATGAGTATCAAACTAATCTTGATACCAAGTAACATATTAGGTCTAGGTATCAAAATTATAGTTATAAAGGTAGTTTTTAAGTACCATCTTAAAGGAAGAAAGAGTTAGAAAGGTGATGAGGCATAGAGAGGGAGTTCCAGAAATTAGGACACAGGCATCTAATGACATCTAATATGGGTGCCACTTTCTTAAATTAAAAAAAAACAATATTTCTCTGACAGAACGTACTAGAATATAGAAGGAGCTTTAAAGGATTGACATTATCCCCATCCCTAGACTACCCACTGGACAGTAAGAAGTTGAACTCTTCCCTGGGTTATATGTGTTGTTCCTGAGAATTGAACAGTGAAGGGAAACAGGAATTCTCCATACTGAAAATTATGCTTCCTAGTAGGGAATCAATGTACTCTGAGGGCAGTAAGCTGAATGAGATGTACCAGCTTCATGGTAGGTGCAAGGGTTAAACCAGAGGGAGCAGGCTCAACACAATTTTCATTAAATAAATTAATGAGCTATCTTGAATGGGAGAGACACAGCGGCATTTTATGTGACACATGATATATGTGTGGCCAAACATGTAGTGTTCCAGGTGCTGGAGTTACTGAATATGTGGGAGAGGTATGTTTCAGAGTGTGCTTATAGGTCACAGGGCATCCACCAAGCTCATGCAAATATCAGATTGATTAATTTCAGCTCTCTTTTTTCCAGTCTGCTTCTTTTCTGGTCGACTAATATTTTATAACATTTATTATGATGTTAGCGTTTAATATAGTTTAGTTTATAAATAGGTCAATGAGTAATATTTTCCATGCTGTTGCCATCATTTTGTTCCTTTCCTCCTAAACAGAATTCTAAAGACCTGGGTCACAGCAGCAGAATTAACAGAAAAACCTTTGACATTGCTAATGTGACAACAGGTCATACTATTCATTTATAAACCAGAATACAAGACAAATCATCTCTAATGCAATGATTTAGAAATAATAGCATTAGTCACCATTAGACTTTCTGAGAGCTAACATTTAAAAAAAATCACATGGATCATCAATTCTAGTTGTGTGAAAATATCTTGCCAACCCCAAATTAACTAAATGATTTTTAATTAAACCGAGATCTTAAAAGAATCCATCAGTAGGAATAACAATGAAGTTTTGACTTACGATTGCAAGATAAACATATTGTGACTTCGCTGCTTTTTAAATGATGTGTACAATTTGATTCATTTCTGCGTTAGTTTCTGAATTCCAACTTTTGAAAATAAGTCACATACCCAGGATTAAAATAAAGTTCATTTATTATTCAGGGAAAATATTTGTAAATTTCCCGTCGAAGAAATAATGACTAAAAACACAGTCTTAAAAAATTATTTGATTAATTAACCAATTTTGCAGAAATGGTGGTTTTGAAACGTATCTGAGGACTTTTATTGTTTGGTATTCTAGTTCTTGTATAAGAAGAAAGAAGTTGTAATTGTGTAGCAACTTATTACATTTGTGGATTGAGGTTTAAGAGATCCCACATGTTTGACCCTTGGAAGAAGCCAGTTGCACCGAAGTTTAGTGCAGCTGTCACCTTGATGGTCATTGGAATAGGATAGTCATCTGCCTCTTCAGTTTGTGTCCCATTTCAGCAGTTGACACATAATGATAGTGTACTGGGACATCCTCAGTCTGGAATGGCAATACACCTCATTAATCTGGGGAAATGACATTGAGGATGATAGAACCTTAACCCTGTAGCACCATCACATCTGACGGGACCTGCAGTCATGACTTCTTCATATGGAGGCTATTCAGCAGCCATTGGAAGTTGCCGCTGCTCCTGGGCTTGCTGATGCATTTGTTGTCACTCAATTTATCTGTGCCTTTGTACCACACAATGAACAAAGTGACGATCATCTCTGTTGCAGTTGGATGCATTGTTCACTTTTCCAATGAACCTGCGTGGGGATTATCAGAAACAGAGCATGTGCTTATTAATGTGAACAGTCACCATTCACATCACACACAAATGCCAGTCTAACATGGTTCTTGATACCTGGACCACTCCAACAAGAAGAATCATAGAATGTCTGTACATGGACATTTGACATAGTTTTGATATGAACAGCATAAGCCATACCTTACAAATACAGCAGGAGATTGTAAACACAGTAGGATTAGTGAAATGTTGTCTCTCACCCCCACCCCAGTTCTTCAAAGAAGGGTAATATTGTACCTAAGAGCATGTTGGCATACGTTTACAATTTAAGGTGAGGAATTCAGTTCTGTGCCCTTGTGCAGCCACTGAGAACTTTGTCTTTGTGAATTGTGGCCCATAGGTGATAGTTTTAAGATCTCGAGTAGTTACTTCTGCTTCACAGAGATGATTGTGATCAATTTGTAATGACCAATCACATAGTCAAAGTTGTTTGTGGCAGGATTGTGTCCGATATAGCTGGTCACTGCATGTGTTTCACAGGCAGGGTTCTATCATTACAGGTGTCTTTAACCCAAACTGTGTAAGTATGTGCTGAATGCAATGGCTATTTAAAGGGCCTCACATTGATCTTAAGTACAACTCACATTCTCAGGGAAAACTACTTACATCACCCACTCCAGTTGTGATGGCAGCTATTTTTCATTTCCATCGCACATTTACAGTTTGGATGTGGTTGGAAGGTGACACATGTTACACAGTCAGTTCTTTAGCCTGTTGGTCGAGGTGACTTGCTAAACCTTCATGTTCTTTTCATCCTTACATTCCATGTTGAACCCATCAATTCCAACCAACTCTTTGACTTTTTTCAACATCTGCTGATGTAATGTGAGCTTCACTGGCTACTTCAGCGTTTATTCCCCATCCCTTATTGCCAAGAAGCAGTTAAGAATCAACCATAATTGTTGTGGGGTCTGTAGTCACGTGTAGGTCAATCCAGGCAGGATGGCAAATTTCCTTGCCTAAGGGACGTTAGTGAACTGCGTGGGTTTATTGCAAATGGCTGCATGGTTGCCATTTGGCTAGCTTGTGGTTCTAGATATTTTCTTTATTAAATTCAAACATCACCATCTGCCCTAATGGAATTTGTACCTACGTCCCCAGAAACAGTAACCTGGGTTTCTGGATTGCTAGCCCACTCACATTACCCCACCATTCCCTCTTCATCTACCAACATTACTCCTGAGCCCTGGCCTACAGCTTATCCTTGGCAATTATCATGATGCATTGTCTCCCCATCAAAGCCAGGGTGCTGATAACCATTGATAACATACCCCTGCTACAATAACCTGTGCTATTCAATGTATTATTGGTTCCCATCCTAGTATGTTGAGCCACTCCATGTCATAATTTTACCTGCTTTCTATCCCAACATGGTTCCTCAAATCCCCATGATTGACTTCCTCAAAATCCCTACCACAGCTGTAGCCCTTGATAACCCACATGCCTTTCACTGACCAAACCACCCATACTGACTGTTGCCCCCTGGCTACTCCCCCCCTACCCCACTCACATGGAATGACAGCCTTGACTGACGAGTGACCAGATTTCTGACTGATGACTGTGTCGCTCCCAGACTAATTTCCTGTCAATCCCCTTACTGATTGCACACTGATTGTGGTTGGGGCCCTGACTGACAACAGTCCACCTTGCCTTGATGGGACTACTCCCCTTAGACTTTGAGACATGGTCTTAAGCACATGCGTGTAAGCTGTTGCCACATGGTGTAGGTGTGACAGTGATTTAACACAGTGTAGTACAGCCAGACGTCCACTCCCTTGACTGATCACTGTTAACAAGCAACGTTAACAAGATAATAGTTTTGCTGTGTGATAAAAGGCAAAATGAGACAAAAGTATGGTGAGAAAGTAAAGTTCTGAATGAGGCAGAAAAGTGCTGAAAGGCAAGGGAGTGTCATTGTCAAGTAGTTATGACCTAAATGAACACTAAGAATAGATTCACCCTGTCTGATGCATGAACTGGGTGACTCTTACTGTGTGCAAAGTGACCTGATCGCAGCATTACAATGAAAAGTGCTCCAAAGTGCGGCAGTTAAGTGGATAACTGTACTCTAAGTGAGTCAGTGATGTGCAATCGTGCATTGAGGCTTGTCTGTACCTGATGCCAACCTTTTTGACTGCCCATGGATTGTGCTCTGAGGGGTTGGGTACTGCTGTCCAAGATGCAGGCTCCGAGCAGCAAGTGGGGAGCTATAGCCATGAAGTCGCTCTTTAATGTTCTTGTTGGGAATTATTATGGCCCACTTTCTTTCTGCTGGCTGAGAGAATAGCAAACTGCATACAAATGAGGCAAGAATAGGTACTAATGAAATATTAATGCATGAAAATGGGCCTATATCCACTCATCGGTGACAGTCTCATCTTGCCATTGAAACCCTCAGTGGAAAATCAGACATTTTTTGTTTTCATCAAGAATCTCATTTTTCTAATTTTTCAATATGTTTTCAGTGGAGCTGTTAAGACCATATTCTTCAGGGGCTGAGAAAATTCTGCCCAACATTTATGTCCAGGCAGACAGATTCTTGATTTGATATCCCAGCCAAAAAATAACAGCTTTGATTATACAGCATTCCTGCATCACAGTGTCCATACTATCAAACTTTGGAGAAAATTTTGAACTGATAACTTTCTGACTGAGAGCAAAGGATGTTGCCACTGAAACTAGCTGATGAAACTCCTTTACAGGCAATATTTGCCAGTGTTGATTTATTCACATTTAAAAGGTACTGTCATCATAATCCCAGTAGACCATAGGGCTGTTCCCTCATAAAAGAGAGAAGGCTGATGAGAGTCTAACTGAGGGTTACCATCCCTGAGGGAAGATGCAAGAATGAGAATGTGAGGCCTTCATGGTAACCTCAACCCATGCAGGAATTGAACCTGTGCTGCAATGTCATAATGCATTGCAAACCAGCTGTCCAGTCAATTGAGCTAACTGACCCCCTTACTTTTCCCATATAACCAATATCTAATTGATAACATAACTGGCTCTTTAAGCCCACAGTGACTTGCATAATCACATGGACAAGTGCACCAGAAATTTTCTCTGGGGATCTTTTGATCTGCTACTATAAGTGCGGTGGAACCTCAGTATTGATTATTTAGCATTATCTGAGGCTGCACTTTATAATGTGAAAATTATACATGATTGACGCATTAAGACACAGGACTTTAAAATAATTGATTTGTTTTTTTTATAAAAACAAGCAAAAATGCTACAAATAGCCAACAGGACTGTGAACATCTTCAGAGAGAAATAAAACTTAACTCTTTCTTTTAAAAGAAATTCATACATTGGATGTGGGTGGCTAAGCCAGTATTTCTTGGCCTTTTCCAGTTGCCCAGAGGATAGCTAAGAGTAATCTACATTGCTATAGGCCAAACCAGATAAGGACAGCAGATTTCCTTCCATAAAGGACAGTCCTGAATCAGATAAGTTTTTACAATGAGGTTGTTGCTTGCTTGCCAAGCTGACGGGTTATCGTACAGACATTTCGTCACCATGCTAGGTAACATCATCAGTGCGGCCTCCGATGAAGCGTTGTTGTTCTGCTCTGCTATGATCCAGTCTGTTAAGTTGGGTTGTGTCATTTCCAGTTCTATTTTGCATGGGGTCTAATTCCACATGTTTGTTAATTGCATTATGGGTTGAAAACCAGGCCTCTAGGAATTCCCAAGCATGTCTATAGTTGGCTTGAGCTAGGATGGTCATGTTACCCCAGTTAAATTGATGGCCTTCGTTGTCTGAGTGCACTGAGATGAGAGAAAGTTTGTCGTGTTGTTTTGCTGCTAGCTGGTGTGCGTGTATCCTGATGGCTAGTTTCCTCCCGGTCTGGCCAATGTAATGTTTGTTGCAGTCATTGCAAGGTATTTTGTAAACTATGTCGATCCTGCATGTGAAGGGTATGGGGTCATCGGTCCTTGTGAGTGTTTTGTCGTAGTGTGGCTGTAGGTTTCTGTGCTGTCCTGATTCCTAGTGGTCATAGGAATCTCATTGTCAGTTCTGATATGTTCAGAACTCGTCAGGGTAGAATGAATGATCAACAGGGACTTCCAAACCAAAGTATATAGGAAGGCAACCCACACTGACCAAATCCTCAATTTCCACAGCAATCACCCCAACGTCCGCAAACAAAGCTTTGTTAGGACACTATTCAAATGGGCCACAACTCGCTGCAACACACCAGAACTAGGCAGGAAGGAGGAGGAGCACCTACACAAGGTCTTTGTTAACGGATATCCCAACAACTTCATCCACTAGATAGGCAACACCAAGAGGACACAGTACACCCCAATACACTGGCCACACAACCATGTATCAAGAACATATCAGAACTGACAACGAGATTTCTGCAAGCCAATAACCTCATCCACAACCAAAGCCACAAATCTTTGCAAGAACCTTAAAGGTTTTACAAAATTCGACAGTGTTGCACGGTGACCATTCAGCTAGCTTTTTAATCCAGATTTTGTTGAATTCAAATTTCACCCTCTGCTATTGTGGGATTCAAACATATGTTTGATGAGGTCTGGCTGATATCCACAGAACGTTAGGCTGGGATCCTGGATTATTCACCCAGTAACATTACCACAACACTACCGTTTCCCCATAACTTACAGTCAGTGATCTGATGTCAAAAACAAGAGTTTTTAAATAAGCAAAGTACGGCCATGACATAAAGGAGTACAAATTAAAAGCATTAACTCTGTTTCTGTCTCTCCCCATGGATGTTGGGCACCGCTGAGTATTTCGCAGAATTTTCTGCTTTTATTTCAAATTTCCAACATTCATGGTGCTTTGTTCTGGTATGTCATAAATTCAGAGGAACATTTCAAAAACAATAAATGGCACACACGATCTGCCAGTTTGTACACCAGTTTTAATGCCTGGTTGCTGTGTTCACGCCAAGTATATGTTAACAGGTATATTATTTCATCTGCATATCTATATAAACTTTCCTCTAAACATAATTCTATTAAAACAGCACCAAATACATGTTTCTGATGGCAATGTTTATTGTAAGACAGAATTTTTCCATTGAATTTGTTGTATCACAAGAAAGTTTCCATTTCAATTTGAGAAACTGGTCACATTTCAACATACAAATATATAACACAGTTACTTAGGCATCATCTAAAAATCAGCCAAGTGCTACACAGACTATTCAAGAAATAAATGTGTACAACAGACTGGAATGGAAAAAAAGGCAAAGCCTCCAATAAAACAACATCATGAGGCCGATTTGGGCAGCAGGCTGCTCAAAACCGGACATGTTAAACTTTTAAACTGAATTTCATGTAATTAGTGATCCTCCCGGCCCCACAAAATTCCACCTGCCACAGAGCTCCCTTGAGAACTCCTGTCCCTGCTGTCACTCACTATCTGCACTGGCTGAGTGTCATGATGAACCCACTAGTTTTGCAATCTTTGCCGATAATAAAAAAGAGTCAAGGCCCAGGTGTGGGAACTGTCAAGGCTTTGGATCAAATCCATCTAACAAGTGCTGGGCATGTTTCTTCTGGCTTCTGCTCCATGGAATCGGACACATGATGACAATCTTCCCCGCAAATCTTAATTTCAACATCTGTGTAGATTTTTTGTGAAAGACAGAACACAAAAATGTCTTCAATGGGTTTTTTTTAAGAAGACACTGAAAAATATCATTAATCAGAACAAAAGAAGATAGAAAATTATGTTAAATATCAAGATGAATTTAAGAAAAAAAATAATACCAGGTCACAGTTTCAGTTCCAAGAGGTTGGTAAAACTTGTCTTCGTAGATTAGGACACAAAAATCTCTGCCTTCCTAATGCTGTAAAGAAGCGACAGGTAATTTCAAACTGAGGGAGGATTGGCTTATTGACATTATCCTGCCAATCACTACCACTAAGAAATGCATTAAAGCCGCAACATCAAGCAGAAATATCCATCAATCTTCAAATTGTTGAAACTATGCTCATATACATGATAAAAAAAATGAAGCTAACCCACACTGGGACTGTCTTTGGCCTGATTGGAAGCTACTCCCAGTATTGTAAGTGAATGAAATTAGCTGTAGTTCACATATCCTTTGATGTTGCCTGTGCTTTTTCACCCCATCAAAAATCCAATGTGTAAGAAGTCAGTTGCTCATTAACAGATAGAATATAATCACAGCACAAGACTTTTAATCAAGTGTGAATATAGCTAAAGATTTCTCCAGGCTCTGGTGACAGTATTTATTTTAACAGAAGCAGTCCCTCTTTCAGTGCCTTTGTCCAATTGTTGCTAATACATCAATCTCTCTAAAATGTTAAAATTAGTTGATGTCAGGCATGTGTTAGTAATGAACCTAAAGCACTGTTACACATTGGATGCCACACTTCAACATCCACAGAATGCACAAAAACGTTTCATCAAAGTTAGCTCATTTGCTGAGTTATTTTAAACTTGTTATGACGAACATATGCCACATTTTATGGCCACTAAGTATTTTGAAATTTTGTCAGTAAACGTTGAGGCTTTATTCCTCCATTTCAATGTTTACATCCATTGCTTTTTGCAAAAGAACTTGTAAGAGCAGAAAATAATACAGTGTAAGAAAAAAATGTGATTTTATTAGCATAAAAGCTAATATATATTTTTGATTGGCATTAACATTTCAAATGTTCAGAAGTTTTGAACTTCTTAAAGAAATCTTCTTGCTGAGTTCAACTTACAACAAAACTCACTAAATTCTTTATACTCGTTATACATCTGTACTAAGATTTGGATTGATTATAATTCTGTTTGTAAGCGTAAATGTAGATGGAAGGCACATCCTTCAGATCATAGGAACAAAGAATACCGGAACGTATGAATGGGTTGAAGCTGTTCAGTCCTTCAAAGTGGTTCCCCATTCAAATAGAGCATGACCAATAACTATGTTACCTCCATTTATCTGTATTTGTTTCACACCCCTTAACACTGTTGGCTAAAACATCCATTGATCTCAGGTTGCTTGGTGGATCATCCTGTGAATATCTACATTTATCTGTTATGCTACCCTGCATATCAAGGGGATGTAAATGCCTTATTAAATGCTGCTAAACTGTTGTAGCTCTGGCAGTTAAGAATTCAGCTTAATGAATCTGTCAAAATCACAAATGAATAGCAGGACATAACGAAAAGTAACTTGTGCCATTTATAGACAACTCAGAATTTTTTTGCTAATTAACAGACATTTGAACCATTTTAATTAAACAAAACAAGTAAAAGATCTAAGGCTTTAATTAATAACTTACGTAAAAAAATAAAACAATCATTGTCAATGAAACTAAACGTATTAAATTATTAAATATTTGGCCATTACATTTAAAAAGTTGAATGGATACCCTATATAGACCTCCTCAAATTTATGAGAAAACAGGAAAACAGACAAATCCTAAGAACAATCCATGGCTTGTTGCTGAATGCAGTTACAAGTTACAACTGTGCTCCCTCACAGAGGAAGTACATTTTCAAAAGGAGGAAACATTAGGTTTTGACAGATCAGGTGCTTATTTTAGTGTGAATTTGTCAAACAGATATGGCAGCTAACCTAGGATTCCCCAGCATCACAAGATAACTGAGATTTATATGCCAACAAGCTAGACATGAGCCATTGACCATGCGTTTTGTACTGCAATGCATCCATGCTCTGTCTGCCAGAATATTTTTAGAGGAAAAAAAATTAAGCAAGCAAAGGATGCTGAGAATGGAGATACCATAGCAACATAGCTAAGGTTAGGTTTTATGTGATGGCGATCATATCTCAATTATAGGATCACTTCTGTCTACCATAGGGACTTAATTTCACTGTCTCTTTATGGATTATATGATCTTTATAATTTTTGTCCATATTCCTGTATTTCTATCATCCTATCATACTGTTAAAGCATAAGACCATTTCCTGGAAGTAATGGCCTCCAGTAGGGTTTCTAATTAAATATATGTAACACCATTATGGATAACATTCTACATCTAAAAGGTGTACAAGAAATGAGCAATATTTTGTACATACATTATGGTATTAGGATCATGCACAATTATATTTCACTCACATACCTAAGGGAAAGAATGTTTTAGGATAAGTACATTTTCAGATGATTTGCCTAGACAACTACAAGTGCTGTGTTATTAAAGTCAATCACCTTCAGTATTTGACCCTGAAATTAATACTGAACATTACAACACACTCCAGCCTGAAGCTCAGAAAGCCTGTCTGGAGACTGCATTCACATATTTGTTGTTTTGCATTGTTATAGATGCCCAGTTCACAGCAAATTGTTGCATCACGCATACTTCTTTGCGAGACATGTTATCCAATGCAAAAAAAACAGAGAAAGCAAGAAGCCGGGAAAAGTTTCTGTACCATGGGCTTGAATAAAGTGGCTAAATAACAGCATGTATTCGAGGTTAGTTTTAGAGACTCCAGTAGCAAAGTTGAAGCCTATTAAATTATCAGTATGCAGTAAATCATGACATAATGCCTTCCTTTGCTGAATTAAAAATATTTTCCATATACGTAGATATTTCCCTATTTTCAGCTATGTTTTGTTCATGGCCTGTGGAATATATGTAGTTGAATCAGTTGTTTTCTTTGCTGTGTGTTGTAGCTGGGTACTTATGATTCACAGTCATCTGTTCTTCCCTTTTTTCATCCAAATCAAAGGCAAATCACTTAGAATATTTGTAAATTGCAGTGAGAAATTTTGACTGTCTTCAGCAGAATAATCAGTTAGATTAAGGCCTGAGTTTAGGCAGAGTTGCAAATGAGCAAAAGCCAAATTAATTTGAGTGAGAATGATAAAACTCAAAGTCAATAATGCATCTACAGATGGAGAAGTTTTACCATTTTGCCCTTTAAAGCTTCTTCTCATTGCTATTAATACTGTCAGGAATCAGAGCACGTTTCTTCATAATGCAGCAACAATCTCGCACGCACACGCACGCCTACAATTGTGAAAGTGATGCTTAGCCAAGAATATCCAGATAGACTGGGGAGGCTTTTGCCAATGTTTGGAGGAGACTGTGAATTTCCTTGATGTTGAGCCTCATGTGTGGTTCACGCTGCCAGCAACCAAGCATCAGGTCATAGACCTCTTTCGGGCAGGTTCGAGGGCGTTGAAGTACACGTCCTTGTGTGATGCACTCAATAACCTGGTGGAAATATTGGAGAATGTTTGGATTAACAATGACTTTGTCTTCACAATTTGAGTAACCTTTTTGCAACTTTGGATAAATTTGATCCATTTGTTTTCTATTATTGTCTTTTTTACTTCAATGTCAGGCTAGATGTTTTTAGCCAAGATACTAGGCATAATCCTGGTTTGCCTACAATAACCACTTTAGTCAGTCCCCAAGAAGGGCCAGAAAGTATCAACCTCTCCAATTTCCTTTCCCCTAGTGTTTGCTTACTGCCCAGATAGAAGATTGAGCAAACAGTGATTAAACTTGTAATGATCACTCCTCTTTGGCACCATAACACTCAGTTTTCCTGTACTGTCTGTCTTAATTTGTTCACATATCATTCTGTCATCTAATTCTACCCACTCTTAAGTTACACACTCAGATCATTAGATAATTGATCTTATGAACACTGTTCATTGTGTTTACATTTAAAAAGAAAATAAAGAGATAGATTTAAAGCTAAGAAAAAATCTTGAAGATTGCCAACATCATACTTAAAGGAACTGGCAGTCACACTGTTTTCAGAATTACTATCTGTCTTTTCTCTTGTCCTCATTTCTGAGAGTTAGGCCATGGACTGCCATTTGGATTGGTCCAAGGTTATGGGCAATGTGGTGCAGCCATTTGCCACTGCCTTCTGCAGGATGGCTGACCAGAAAATTTACCTGTCTCACACAAATTGCCAGCATTTACAGGCTCCTAGATCACCTGCCTGGCCATGTTATGAATATACTTTCTATGCCTCACAAGTCCTGTCTTGAAACTCAAACCTGAGCTTCTGGCCCAGAGGTAGGATGCTACCACTACACTACAAGATCACCAGCTTTCAATTACTACAAACAATTACTAAATTCTGTATTGTCAGGTAACATATGAATTAAGAAAAATACTGTTCGGTCTCCAAAAACAACTGTACTACTATAGGATGCTGTTGCAAAGAATGGCTGCTACCTTTTGACGAAAGTTCATAAAACCTAACACAAACCTCATTGTTTGATAGCTGGTACCAGGGTTGCTTTCCATAGGTAAAGATTTCCCATAACACCACTCCCAAACTCCACACATCACTTTCAGTGGTGAATCTCCTGTACATAATGCTCTCAGGCGGCATCCAGCGAATAGGAAGCATGGTGTGACCACCAACCTGAAAAAGGAACCAAATGAAATGTCATTCCACCTGAATAAAAATTACAGAAGAGAAATCACTGCATCAGTAGTGAATCGGGCAAAATACAATATACCACCACACTTAAGACATATTATGAATGGGTACGGCACTGAACTGAGACAAAGTTATACAATATTTGTCCGGTTTTAGTCATTAGGACCATGATTCACATATTTTTGTTTAAAAATGTGGTTTATTTTTCTCTACTCTAAACTTAAAAATAAACACAGCTCTTTTTGTTTAAACTGGTTTAGTAATCTGCCTCACTTTTCTTGACATTAATCTCAATTCTCATTTTTTTCCGATCTTGACAGCATATTGTTTTGATAAAGCAATTGGCTCTGGAAAGGCATTTATTTTATCAGTAATTTTTGCTTAATTGTGCAAGCTCTTCTGCATTTCTAGAAATACAAGCTTCTGAAGAATAAGATGGACCAGGATTTTTTTTTTTTTAAATATTGCCTGGATCAAAGGTCGCCCAGCCAAACTACATTTATGGAAATTACCATCTGTCGTCTGTATCTTAGCAACAGCAAGAGAGTGAGTGTAGCTGGATTACTGAAATAGTTCAAAAATTGACATATTTCAGTGGTCTTTTATTGCCTAAATTAGGAGCAGTTTCAATTCTATGAATGTGGAACAAGCATATGCTGTAATTATTTTCTTCCTTATGCCAACTTTCGATTAATATATTGTGTACTGCCCCATGCATTAATGGAAGAAGAATACTCTGAAGCAATATCAAACATTCAGCCTAGCTAAAAATGCTCAGAAATAAATACTCTACGATTTATATACAGGAGCAACATTGAACAAGGAAAATACAAATGTATATTTTTCTTTATTGTTCGTGTTTTATTAATTTATTTTTCCTCATGTTCCTGGTTTCTTGCTAAGTTGGAAGAACACACCAGCCTAGAATCTTCAGAGTTGCTTCTTCTTTGCTTCCAACATTTGACCGAAGTGCAACAGAGATCTCCCACATATGATGCAGAAGGAGGCCATTCGGCCGCTGACCCTCCGAAGAGCATCTTACCCAGCCAAAGCTCCCCACGCTATTCCTGTAATCCCACATTTACCAAGACTATTCCACCATGGAATCCATGGTCACTATGAACAATTTGACATGGCCAATCCACCCAACCTGTATATCTTTGGACTGTGGGAGGAAGGGAAAACTCATGCAGACACGGGGAGAATGTGCAAACTCCATACCAGCTTAAAGCTGGAATTGAACCTGGGTCCCTGGCACTGTGAGGCAGCAGTGCTAACCACTATGTCACTAAGCTGCCCATGCTGCCAAATAGTCCTGCTAACACCCTGCTCATACAACTCAACCTTATGGATAGGCTAACACCCTGCTCATCAAATATACTAGGGTCCCTTTTAATTCTGATGGAATAGGAGTGAAGGAAATCAATTCCAACATGGCAGTCTTGTCTGTGAACTTACACTGGTGCCACAAAGCTTTGCCTTTCCAAAAATACTATTAGTTGAACACTCAAGACAATCTTAGCAGCAACAATGATCCATGGAAATCTACTCCAAATAGGTTGAGTTAAATATAAGCAAGTGTATCTCTTTGATATATGATTACGGCATATATCAGATTAATTTTATATATTTGCACCCCAGGTGCTTTAATTTGTCTACCATTTGCACAAAGTGGAAGTAATGATGTACGATTCAAATCATTTGCTTCATTATACATCAGCTTAAATGTTTGGTTAAAGATGGCTGATGTTCTTTGGCTTGAAGCCCAGCAAACACTCGATTCCAGTGCACAACTCAGAGAAGAAAGCAGCAGAGAACCATGTTGCTAAGATTATGCACAATTTTTGTTGCGCTGGAACTTTTCCAGAAGAAAGATGGAATATTTGTACTGGGAAGAAGTGAGATGTCCCATTGTACATTCATGGGTAAAGATCTGTTTCTGTATGGCAGCTAGGTGTTCTGGACAGCCACCATTATCAATATTACCGTCCTGAGAGATTGGGTTTATGGCCATATTTCCAGGCACAAGGCCTTACTGAGGGGTACTCATGTTCCAAATATATGTTGAGTCCATGGTCATTCTGCAACAATGGATCAAAACTCCAAAATACTGAGAGAGTTTTAGTCGTTAATGCAATAATTTTTTTTAAAAGAAGAGGACTATTAGAGACAAAATAATTGCAGGAGTAAGTTCTGTGGCTTTTTTTGCAAAAAGTTTGTATGGATCCAATGGGATACAACACCTAAAGTGTGAGAGAATTTTCAAACAGAAAGAGAGAGAGAGAGAGACTTCATACAAGAACCTCCTCCACAACAACTTTTCATCCCTACAGATTATGTTGAAACCTTCTCATAGAGTTTGTTTTGTTTTCTTTTGAAGAATACAAATTGAACATTCTGGTCTAGAAGTTTCAACTCTACTGGATTGTGCTAGTGGGCATGAACGCTGTTATGTGTACCAACCTGTCGTCGCATATTTATATGCTGTGAAGGTAATGGTCAAACAACTATCTCCTAGTACATCCTGTGTTACAGCTAGCACCCAGACAAAAGGGGTCTGCACAACACAATGACCCTCTCTTACCCTAAATGCTAGAATTTATTCACAGTTGAAAGGAATCAGAACTACAAAATCTCAACCATTCTGTTAAACTAAGGATTGTGAAACCACTTCAACTGTTAATGACAACATTACTGGTAAAACTTCATTGCAATGGCCACGACATTGTACTATCTGTTCTTCGTGAACAATTCACAGACTGATTGGTATGTCTTATTTTTAATCTTTTATCCTTTTGGATTTGCCTCTTCTTTTTAATCTATATGTTTGTAGTTGCATATTTAATTCCTCTTGCATTCAGTAATTAATAACTCACTTGTTGTTAACCCAGGAAAGCCTGGTTAAATTAGTTCATTTTTAAAACAGAATTTTTCTTGCGAATGGGAGGAAGGTATCCACATGGGAAGGGATCCATTTTTAAATTAATCTTGTTGCTACAAACTGAGGAAGACAAATGAATGAAGATGTGGAGCCAGTTAGTCCCTCATCACCTGGAACCTTAATAAATTGTGTTATCCTGCCTGGAAAGATAACAAATTGGGGACTTGTGCCTGGGGTCTGCGTGTAACAAAATTGAGGTCTTGTCCAGGATCTGAGTCATACAGCATAGAAACAGGCCCTTTGGTCCACCGTTTCTATGTTGACTAACAAATACTAAACTACACTAATCCCATTTACCTGCATTTAGTCCATAGAATATTATTCCCTGGCATTTTAAGTGTACATCCAGATAGATCTTAAATGTTGTGAGAGTACTTGCCTCCATCACCATCTCAGGCATTACTTTCCATGCTTCTACCACCCTCTTGGTTAAAAAATGTTATTTCAGATCGCCTCTAAACTATTTACTCCTCACCTTAAACTTTTGTTTGGTCTTAGACATGCCTCCCATGGGGAAAAGATTCTCATGACCATCCCTGTTTATGTCTCTCATAATTTGGTATACCATAATCAGATCTCCCTCAAGCTCCTCTGCTCTAAAGAAAACAAATCCAGCATATTCAGTATCTCCTCATAACTGAGACTTTTCATCCCAGGGAATCTCCTCTGCAGCCTCTCTAGGGCGGTGATATCCTTTCGATAGTATGGTGACCAGAACTGTATACAGTATTCCATCTGTGGCCTAATCAATGTTTTATAAAGTTGTAACAAGACTACCTTGCTCCTGTATTCTATGCCCTGGCTAAAGAAGGCAAGCATCCCATATGCCTCCTTCACCACCTGTCTGCTTGTGCTGATACCTTCAGGGATCTATGGGCATATGCATCAATATTCATTTGTTTCTCACTACTCCCTTGGGACCAACCATTTACTGTATATATCCTTCCCTTTTTAGATCTCCTAAAATGCATCCCCTCACACTTATCAGAATTAAATTCTATCTGCCATTGCTCAGCCCAATTTACCAGCTGATCAAAATCAGACTGTATCCTGAGACCTACCTCCTCACTATCAACACCACCAATTTTTGTGTCATCGGCAAACTTACTAATTATACCTGGTCACAACAATCAGGTTAAGTGAGGCAGACCTACGGAAAATTATTCTCAATTCTTCAATCATGCTCTCACCCAATATATGCCCATTAAAAAAAAAGGAAAGAAATTAGACCACAGAATTCCTGCATTACATCGCTCTCATATTCATATTGCTTGAAATCAGCCTTAAGATTCCACTGTTACACGGGATATTCTTTTAACATTGCTATTCCAGCATGGGTTTCATGAATTAAATCAGAAGTGCATCTACTGATTGAATAAAGTAAATCGAAATCTTATCTCAGTTTTGATACTGAACTAGAGTTGTCAGTTAATGAAGGAAAAGTTGTGATCATCTATAAACTTGTTTAGCTATGATAGCTATAACATCATTTCATTTTCTATATCATATCCTCCACTTACAGGAAACTTTACTTTAGAATCATAGGGATGTTTCTTTAAATCAAGTAGAAGTGTTTCAAATTGCTTGTACTTCCTCCTTTTGGAGGATGGTCAGCAGCATCCAGCCTTCAGGTGTTAGGTCAGAAATAATGGATTGTCAGGATTCCCATGTTAACTAGAAACTGCTGTATCAATGGTGGGCAAGAGAGAATGATTATTGCAATCTTCTGTCACATGACCGTATTTTTGATGCACCAACAAAAGCCTTTTATCTGGCCCTTAGCTGGAAGTTGAAAAAATCCAATTGAGTAAGCAATCCTAAAATTTGAAACAACCGTCTTCATTTAGTTGTCAAGGACTGAAGTACTTGAGCTAGAGGCAGCTGCTTCAATTTTACATAGCCAAAAAACAAGATGACTGCAGCACTGAGCAAGTGAGAGACTTGTATTTTAATCCAGATAAACAAATATCACAATTTAAACAGATGATATTGCAAGACAATTAAAATTGATTCTTCTTTATCGTCACTATAAGATGACAAAATGTGATATCTCCAATCCTCCTTCATCCTATTGACCAACATTTATGTATGTTCAGGAACTTTATATATAGCAATAGCCTTGAGCCTTCAGAGAGTGATTAATTGTCAAATGGCTCAAGGCTCATTAAAAATTAAAGTCCAGCTCTCCGCACACTTTGTTATTTATATGACAATCTAGTTTCAGCAGTTTTTGCTGCCTTAAATATTAATGACTGTCCTATAATCTCATGGAAATTGTCCTTTTAGCATGAGCCATATCAATAATCTTCATTGTATCATTTCTCTTAACAACCGTCACTACAACCAATGTCACTCTATCATTCTGAAGAAGGGTCACTGGACCCAAAACGTTAATCCTGCTTTCTCTCCTCAGAATCTGCCAGACCTAATGAGGTTTTTCCAGCATTTTCTACTTTTGTTTCACTCTACCCGTCTTTGCTGAGGTGATGACAATAATGTATTTTCTATCAATTGGCCAAAACATATAATTTTGATTCCATTATCCTAGTCAATTTGAGGAGAAAGGGCAATGAGCTCAGTAACTTTGCTGAAGTTTTCAGAGAAGTGTTTTATTGGATTTTGCTAACTTTAGCAGTATCTGTTCTATAGCTTTATTTTGCCGTGGTCTGTGATCCAATACTGGAAGTAGATAGGACTGATGATTGCTGGGTTGCAAATGGCTACAGATTCACTTTGAAGTAGTGCCAGGAAATGATTTGGTTATATCAAGCATATCTAAGATGGCCTGCTGGTGAATGACCGCAGTTTAGCTGATAAGATCAAGTAAATCTCAGCTTTGTTGGGAATGGAACACACGATATGCACTAACTGTCATCATAAGCAATAATCAGGCAATCGCTAAGTTCCTTATTTGCAGAAATTTAATTGAGTTGAGAGAATAAATTTATAGTTAAGGAAACACAGCATATCCAACCTAATTTATCCTTGTTATAAGTAACTGGTTCTGCTCATAATGACTGCAAATGTTTGAGAATTACTCTGAAGCTATACAGGAGTGTCAGATGGTGATGCTGTGGCTGTTTAAATACCACACTGTTCAATGTCAGGTCACTAATGTAATGTCTTGGGAACAAGTTACAGTATCAGTTCCAAGTTTCACACGGTCCATACACTGGCTTTTGCAAGTCACGTCAGACAGCAAAGCTGTTTTAAGGCCACGTTATCAAAAAGAGCACTTTGTAACTGTCTGAACAATACTTCAGCAGTTACCCACAAAACGTGATACTTGAAATGTGTCTTAAAGAGATGAGTACTCAAGGCCATAAAATTTGGGTAAATATAAAGACAAAGGTAGTTACTTTCTCAGCAGGTAAGTCATCCTAAAGGTTTTGTGACACTGTGGATAATGTCATAGCTTGTGTGTCAAAAGTTCCAGATTTGAGTCTCATTTTCAGATCTGACGGTGGTGGATCACACAAACAAACAGATTGATTGTTGGCAGACAAATCTTTCAACACATGTAACAGTAATGGAATAAGAACAAGATAGTCTCCTGGTCAGCCCTGTTCAATGCAGAATGGCACCCCTCAAGCTACAGTTTCTTGCTTCAGGTTAGTGACCTGTTCCAGGAGAAACAGACCTGAGATTACAGACATAAGCAAGTACTTTGTCGCCCTTTTGCATTTCTAGACGTGAGCAGCCTCCAAAGTTCTGCTGCCAGGAATGAAACCATTTCTGCTGAGACTAGTAGTGTTATTGTAGGCGACTAGAATACTGGTAAGAAACTAGATGAAAGCAAATTAAAACAGATTACGCAGATCTACTCCAAAACCTTACAGATTAAAACTAATTTATGCCACTATAGGTCAGTAAATCTCTACCTGGTTGTGTACATGTTCATACTGGTTTTTCTTTCTGCTGCCAGGTCTGAAAGCAGTGGGACTCTGTGCTACATTATCAGCAACAGCCAATTGGTCAGCAGATGTAAGGACTGCCTCTCAGAATTGCTGAACCAATCAGAGGGCCAGTATCTTAGCCACCTTGGCACCTTGGATTCAGGAAATTATCCTTAATTGGTCACCTAACTTTTTTTCTTATTCATTCATGGGATGAGGGTGTCGCTGACCAGGCAGCATTTATTGACAGTGGGCTTATGGTCATCATTAGACTCTTAATTCCAGATATTTTATTGAATTCACATTTCACCATCTGCCTGGCAGGATTCGAACTTTATCTGGGTGTCTGAATTAACAGTCCAGTGATAATACCACTAGGCCATTGCCTCCCCAATTGAGAGCCATTCCACCACCGTTTTTGAGATTTTCTACTTCCAATTCCTGGTTCACCTTTAGAGGGCAGGTAAAATATAGTCCAAACTCTAATTCAGAGCAGGAGCTCTTTATATCAGCAGAGAACACCTCCATCCTCCACCATCACTAATAATAGGGGATCAGAGAGACGCATCTATTGCATTGCTTCTATTTCTGTGGACTATCAGAAGTGCCAGAAAGTAAGATTCCATTGCTGTAAGGCTCTTATAGGTACAGATCATATTTCTGAAACCAGTAAGGAATATAATAATATACTTGCCAAGACTGCCAAACAGCACACTTATCCTTTATTCATTAAAGGGATGTGGGTGTCACGGGCTAGGCAGCATTCATTGCTGGTCTCCAATTGCCCAGAAGGCAGTTCAGAGTCAACCACATTGCTGTTTTTCTGACAATCGACAATTAATTCATCGTCATAGTTAGATTCCTAATTCCAGATATTTTGAATGTAATGATGACAATGAATCCATTGTTGATTGTTGGAAAAACTGACCTTGTTCAATGTCCTTTAGGAAAGGAAACTGCCATCCTTACCTGGTCTGGCCTACATGTGACCCCAGACCCACAGCAATGTGTTTGATTCTGAACTGCCCTCTGGGCAATTAGGGATGGGCAATAAATGCTGCCTAGTCAGCGATGCCCTCATCCTGTTAATGAATAAAGGATAATTTGTGTCCTCAAGCATTTGAATTCATAGCTATGATAATATTGCCCTGAACACAGGTATACAACTGCTGCTGGTATTGGAGGGAAAGGTTAAGTCTATAAAAAGATCACTATGAATCTGACAGCAGACCTAGAAAAAAAAACATATAAATTATGTAAAGGTTAATGGAAAGCATAGGTGATTTGATTCTGCTCAGAGATAGAAAAAAGTCAACCTGCCACTTAATCATAAAGTAGCAAGTGTTATGGCGTACTGTTTATAAGGGTTTTACAAAAAGTACACTTTGCCTCTTGAATACTTACTCTATGATGTTGGGGACAAGACAAAAGTTGTGCACACACAAATATAGAACATTTTGTCTCTCCATGAGTGAACAGCACTCCTTTAGTTAAAGAGATAGATGTGTGCCAACAAAATTGCATATTTGTGGAGGCTCATTTTAAAACAACAGCAAATATACACAACTTTCAGTGTTACTCTTAGGAGCTACATGTTTGTTGTGGAAGTGCACTTCTGAATATTTAGTGCATTTATGGGTATCCTTCATTTCCACAAGTACTGCAATATAAACAAGCGGAGGATAGCCTAAATACTGAAAGTGATCTTCACCAGCAGTTACCACTGGGATGGTGTGAATAGACCACACAGCTGGCTACTCTTACACGAGAGAGGATAGTGAACACTGCCACATGTCGAAGCACAAAAACAACTTAAATAGTGAACGTTTTTCAATGCTTTCGGCAACTTGGGAAATCTCAATTCATGAAACTGCAACAACACATCAGTGATCACTCTCGTGTTGTTATTGTTTTGTTTCTGCTTTAAAATGTGACAGTAGCAGGATCAAATTCAGTTGTTTATCACATCAAATTACCACAGATTCAAGATCAGCTTGTTACCCACTGCTATTAGACTTGTGATGTATTGGAGCTGATCTTTCTCTGCACCTTCTCTGTAACAGTAGCACTATATTCTGCATTCTGTTCTATTACCCTGATGTACTTGTGTAAGGTCTGATTTGTCTGGATAGCACGCAAGACAATACATTTCACTATATGTCACAACTTATGACAATAATAAATCAAATCGAATCAAATCACTGTGTTGTCAGTGCACTGATTTGCTGACCTTATGATTGGCAAGAAGAACTGCATTCTGGTTCCCAAAATCCACACTAGCGCACCTCATATATGCAGTCAAGCCAGGGTGAATAGCACAGATAAAATTAAGCCATTTTCACCTCTGCCCACCTAGCTTCTGCCAGTTCCCACACTTGCTTGCAAATCATGGGCAGCTAGTATAAACCAACAGGCAGCTAACTCTAATAAGGAAGAAAATCTTCAGATGCTTTTAGGAAATGTTGGGTGGAACGTTTAGAGGCAATACTTTATAGCAGGAACTTGTTGGTTCTGAACTTTTGAAATATTTCGTGCTTGATTCTGTAGTTATGGAGACATGTTGACTGCTGTTCCCAGGTACTGTTTCTTTTGTATTCCTGATGCTATATGCATTTTTCTTTGAAGATGCTGCTGCAAACCCGTTACAGTCCCCACCATACCGGAGTAACTGCCTCTAGAATTGGTGAGCGCCAACTGGGAACCAACTACATTGTACTGAATGCCCAGGAACAAGATCAATTGGATCCCATCATAATTGCTCTGGACAGTCGCTCTATATCTAACTGATCAATATGCACCGTTAAAATCTATTTCATCATCATCCAAATGTTTTTCTACCCTTGAAGAAAAAGAATCCACAAGACTCCACATTTTGAAATCACGTATCATTTTCCAAAAATACCTATTCAAAAAAATAGCTTCAAAAATCTGAAAAGCATTGAAAAAACACAAATAGGAATAGGTCATGTGATCCAAGGGGATAAAGCTCATCCTCATGATTTATCATTTTTGCCATAATCCAAAGTCTTTTCTCTCTTCACAAATGCCACCCTTCGAAGTCATATTATTTGACGATTTATTCTACAAGTTCAGTATCCTTTGTGTAAAAATACTTCCATTTTGTTATTCCTATCTGCCCAATATTTATTTTGCATTGCTTGGTATTCAATAGTGAACATTTTACCTGGACATTAGTTTTGCTAATCTGCTTTATAATTTTGAATATTTCAATTAGGTTTGCTCAAAGTCTTCCGTTTTCTAAAGAACGTATGCCTTCCTTCAAAATTTACGTCCCCAAAAATCTAGTAAGAAATTATATTTTTTTTCTTATTGTCAATGTTCTTTTCCATGTTTCCTTATTTTTATCTAATCTGAGATTAGAATGTGTTTTATTATTCAATTACCAAACCAACGTTACCTTAATTGAGAGAAGAATTAACATCAAAGTAGTTCAGAGAAAATTTGATGAGTCCCTATTCTCCAGGCATCAATTGACCTTTTGTCCTTCATAGCTATGCAACTGACACTTGTGTAAGAGCCATGGAAAATTATTCTCAATTCATCAATAATGATCTTGACTGGTATTTAATAAACATTATGAATGCAGAAGATCTTAGTAGTGGAAAAAATTGTCTGCCCATCTACTGCAGTATCAAATTCCAGTTAGTGATTGTGCTGAAATCATTAGTTAAATCCTCAGTTTTATGAAAACAATCTTTCATACACAATGAGTTTAAAACTAGTTTAGGTCATCTTACTTCGAGGTGAGGTGTCCACACCCTGCCAGTTAGAACAATTAGCTATACAATCTAGAGTAAAAGAAATTTTCACAGTGTTTTTGTGGGGTGCTTCCCTTCATCTCTGCCTCAGTATGTTCTTGTTTTAGAAGAATTTGTCTTAAAGAGGCATTGTTACGTTAAAAACAGTTTTGAGAATGTAAAACTTTTGAAGCGGCCTGGGAGATTTTACACCAAATATTCATCTTAAAGTTTCACATCTTGGCCATATTACTTCTGGATTGCCGTGTAAACTTTTGCAATGCATTCAGATAAATCTAAACAATTCATAATCCAATGAATCTGACAATTCAATTTTCATGCATGTATTTTCCAAGACTAAATTATTAGATACTCTTCTGTTAAAAATGCCCACAATTAGGGCACTCAGTTTCTGTTTTTACTTTGTTGTACTTGAATACATCAACTTATATAGCAATTCCTGAAGCACCACTTTAAATATAATGTATTAGCCAATCATTTAGCAGTATTACTGACCACATGAACAATAGGCTGACTGTAAATTCGTAACCGATGTTAATGTATGTTATTCTTTCAAATGGTCAGTGATGATACTGGAATTGCCTAAGAGCAGGGCATGAAAAGGAGTTGCTAATGACTTCAGAATAGATTTAGGATGGGAGAAGTTGTGTGAAAAATATGGGGCTGTATTTTCAAATGCCAATGGGGATGGGCATGAGGCTGAATTGACAACTATGTTCCAGGAGAAGTTGGAAATGGATCCTGCTGTTTATGAGATAATTTGCTGTTTTTAAAGACCTGTTTGCAATCAAGGATGTGGGGGGAGGGGTACAGATATCAGACATCCCCTCACCACTACTTAAGGTCCTTAAGGAACTTGTTAAAAGCCTTTCAGGAACAAAAATGGTATTTTAAATCTTTTTGCTGAGCAAAGCCGTATGTCTGGTGCATGTTAGGGCAAGCTGTCAGGTTCACCTCAGAGCAAGCTTGTTTCCATCTGTGACTTCTTTAATGAAATTTGAGGAATCAGTTAACACTGGATCAAATGTTGTGCCTCAACTTATTGTGTGCGACCAATTTCTGACATTTTTAAGTCCCTAACTTTTCACAAACCACAGTTTCTGACAAAGCTGCTGTCTGGCTTGGGTGTTAGCACCAGACAGCCATTGCCTGCCTCCCAGAAGTGCTTGGCTGTAGCCACTTTGAAAATCTAGTTTATGATCAAAATCAGTTTCCATCCTATACCATATCCAACCATTTGTGGATAGAATAGATTGATGGGAGAAGAAGATAGAAGATTAAGATGAAGACACTGTCAGCAAAGCAATTTGGAAAAGGGTCTAAGGTTATGTCAATAGGTCAAAAGGTACAAAATAGAAGAGCGATGAGATTGAGGGTTTTGGAGAAAAAGAATAGGTGCTTTGATGATGAAAGGTTAGGGGATGTGATAGGAACAGAGGAACTATGGTAGTAACAGATTGGTATAGTTCTATTTAGGTATGCAGGCCACATGTCTAATGCCTGCTTCAACGTTGAAACATTTGTCTGTTCCAAAGGCAGTCAGTCAATGTTGACTATCAAAACAAATAATAATAAACAATACATAAGTGAAAAAAACAGGTAATTATTATCACCATGCTGATACCGAAGCCCAACAATAGAGGTTCCTGTCTTCCGTCCGAATATTTAATACCTACCTGCTTCAACAGTCCTAACTTCTTTACCCGGGGTTAATTCCTGATAATGTTATATAGTAGTCAATTTCTGTAAAATAATATGTGATTTGGAGGGAACATTGAAGATCAGAGTACTGGCAAATCGTTCGCAGAACAATGTTTCCACAGATCATAAAATTCTTCCTCTGGTCAATTCTTTCCTGTTTTCTGGGGACAAAGTCATTTGCTTTCTTTAAACTAGGCTTTTTGGCTATTTTCAAGTGATTTGACTGAAAGGGGCTGTAGCAGACTGCAGAGACTCACCAAGAACGGTGAAGTTCGCTGCCTCAGTGTTTGACTGCAAAAGGTCAAAATATTAATAAAGGTATGAGATATGATCAAGAACTAAAATTTGTTGCCCAGTGCATCACAGTCATAGTTTATGGTGACCTCAAAGTTGATTCAAATCATAGCCCTTGCAACTTACTACCAATTAATAGAATTTTTGCATGCAAAAATCAGATGTTTCAACCTTACCATAAACAAACAAAAATATGAGAAATTAAATGGTGAAGATAACTTTCAGTAAATCAAATTTATGGCTTGTTTTTCAAGGGGAAAGAGTTGCTTTGACCGATGATGACCCTCGCTAATTAAGCGCAGTCCCAGTGTAAACAACTCAATTTATTGACTTAAAGTCTCTCAATTAAAGTATGGCTTGGCCACAAACTGTACTGCCTTGTGCAAGAGGGACTTACTGGGTACAGGATTTCATTCAGTTTAGCACTGGGGGAAGGGGAAATCTGAGGAATAAAAGTTGACATTTATGTCTGTAACATGCTTCTGCTTGCTAATGAATGAAACAAATTAGCATCAGTGCTCAAAAGTAGAATTTCATCATATTTTTTGAGCTTCATCGCTATGTCAACATTTGACAAAGTAAAATAAAAAACAAGTTCTTCTGAATCAGATCATAGATTTCTTTAAACCAGTCTCAGTGGGAGGGGCAAAAACTACTAATTAACTTTTGCAGGATGAGTGATCGATCCTGGAGTATTGTGAGATTCCTGGGATGAAAGGACAAAAGAACACATGCCCTAGCCTGCTGTTTGCTTGTCACAGTATCTCAAGTCACTGCACTTTAAATAAAGTTCTACTTTCTGCTAACTTGCTCTTTCAGCCAAGGCCAAGTGTTGAATGTAAGACTTCTAGACCCAAACCTGAACATTTTTTAAAAATAGTTAAACAGACTGAAAGTGTCAATTGGTAATTATAGCATTACCTAACCAAAAATAAGTTACAATGATTATTGCATTAATTATCAAAAGCTGACTTAAGGGATGATTTTGTATATTTTTAATCAATTTTCACTAACTGTTCCTATATAGAGTAAACTTTGAACCAATGCCATTTTCTCTGAATGTTATTTTCCTGTTTACACCATTTTTGTGCCAAATCAGAGATACTGTACTTGTGAAGAAGCTTGATCCTCAGTGGGGGTTTTCTTTTCATTTTGAGTTGTTTTTGTGCTTTATTTAAATTTGCAGCGATCTCAATGTAATTACATTATTGTCCATCACTGCATTCTTGTGAAACTAATTACAAGTTTCTCAAGAATTAGAAGTAACTGGTAATGACGATCAGTCCTTCTTTGATGAAGGAGAGCAAATAAAATTGGACCGAGAAACTGATTACAGATTTCGCAAGAATGATACCTTTTTTTGTCAGCCTGGGAATTTGCCCAACTTCTTTATTTCTTTGGTCAATGCTTTTTCAATTTTCCATTCATTCAAAGACTTCTATGCAGTTCCATGCACCACTTTTGTCTTTTTGCAAATTGCAGCGTAGGTTCATTTTCTGATGAAGGGTCTAGGCCCGAAACGTCAGCCTCTCTGCTCCTATGATGCTGCTTGGCCTGCTGTGTTCATCCAGCCCTGCACCTTGTTGTCTCAATTTATTTGTTGTTTTGTTTGTGTTTTATTTGATTGCCTATCTTCTTTCTATAAGCATATTTATAGTCTGTAGTCTACATTCACTTCTCTACTTAAGCATCTGATTCATCCTGATTCAGCTCTTTTCCTTCATCAATCACTATTGCCTTTTAAAGATGTGTACATAAATTGCATTAGTGTACAGTTGTTTATTTATTTGTGCTATTAACCAAACACTCTATTACACCTCACTTATATGACTATTTTAAGTTCACCACATGTTAATTTTGTTACTGTCTAGATTTGTACTCTGACTTTATTGTCATTTATTGTTATATGAACAGGACAGCTTGCTCATTTTTTACAGACTTTACCCAGTTTCCATGTACTTGGTCTTCAGACGTGTAGTGCTAATATTAGAAAGGTAATTTGCATAATGTGCAGATGTATTCAGCATAAAGTGTAGAGTCAACATAGGGGATGTAAAGTCATCAAAATCTCAGAGGGCCATAGGGCTGCTAGCTCATTATAAAGAGATGACTGGTGGTGAGTTTAAGCTGAGGATCACCATGCATCAGGTAACGGGACAGGTTAGAAGGTGCGACCTACACAGTGACCTTAACTTGTGTGGCAATTGAACTGTGCTGTTGGTGTCACTCTGCATCACAAACCAGCATCCAAACAATCTAACTGGCCCCCTAACATGGGTAACTTTTTATTGTGACTAAGTACATTATGCAGATTAGCAAAGTGTGGCCTGGTCTATATGATGGTCTAGATTGAGATTTTGGGTTGGAACCCCAAATATAAAGATTCACAATTTCTTGAAACTAAATGTCAATGCAGTCAACTACAAAGGTATCAATCAGGGTAACTGAAATATATTTTTAGAGGGGAGATGGGAGCAATCCCCATCCTGAAAAGAATGACTGTTCTCCTGGGTTCTCTCATATTTTCCTGTAAGGCATGCATGCCAAATTAGCTTCTAATGGCCTAATGTGCATCATTGTCATTCTAATATAGAGACTGGTGTAGAGGCATATGTTAGACCAAGCCACATTGAGGATTAACGGGTAACAGTCTATGATATCATGAAAGGAAGTGATATATAATCATGTGATGTTAAACTTTAGCAAAATATGTCTGGACAGACGCTTGCTAACTTACACTAGTGTGAGGAGTGTTCTCATTACTGTAAATGTGTTACATTTAAGCTTGGGTGTTTTTCAGCCAGCAGTCTTTGAGAGTTAACGAAATTATTTCACGAGTACAATATATGGGGGCAGTGATTTATAAGAAAGTGCAATTAAAAGAGTCTCCACCTTTATTGGAGTGCGTCGAGACATTCACAAACTTTAACCAGTTGAATCATGGCCAAAGTGATAGTGGAAATTTGCTTGATACCACATTGTATTGAGTTTCACAGTGAAGGTGGACTGAGCAGGTCAGTACACTTTTGTGTATAATTAGCTCCTGCATAGATGACAACCAAGTTACCCTGAGCTTTGGTGAAGATAAAACCACATATGCAGAAGCAATTGATTCATTGGAGACATATTTCAATCTTTCAAAGAACAGAATCATGGAACATGCAAAATTCAATAATTGCATCCAGAGGCGTGGGGTGGGATGGGGCATTGATGCATTTCTAAATAATTTCGACTAATTTGTAGAAGAGTATGAGTATGGTAATCTGAAAGAAGAGCTAATTTGCGAATGAATAGTTTTTGAAGTAATAGACGACTTGTTGTCAAATAATTCACATTCCTGAGGTGACTTCGTACTGGCAAAAGTGGTACAATTGAGTAGACAGAGCAAGATCAGGAAGTTGAACCAATCAGTAATCACAGGAGAGAGAGAGAGCAGAGAGAGAAAAACCCATATCCAAAATTAATAGATACAGTTGAAATCATTATAAAATGGGAAAAAATAAGAGTGAAAGGAAAAGGTGTGACAAGAAAAGCAATTGACTGGAAGCAGATGAGACACATTGTTGGCATGGCAGAGAAAGGCAAAGCCATGAAAATTGTAAGCCATGGAAATTGTCCTGCCAAAAGCGTGTATTAACTTTATTGTAAAAAGATGGGACATTTTCAAACAGTATATCGCAGAAGAAACAACAGGCAAAACACTCAAGAAGAAAATCATTGAAAAGGAAACTCAATCAATTAAATAAAAGTTCCAACAAGATGCTGAGATACCCTTCTTAAGAGGAAATTTTAAAAATAGTGAAAATTATTTAACTGCAGAGATTCTGGCAGAAGGTCAAACAAAAAACTTTGTTAGATACTGGAGGAGTAATTTGAGTTCTTTCAAAAGCAGAGCAATTACAAACATATGAATTAAGATCAGCAGAAGGCCATTCAGCTCCTTGAGCCTGTCTGCCATTTGATCGGATTGTGGCAAATCTGATTCTGATCTGATGGCTCTAACTCCCCCTTCTTGTCTATCCTGAAAACTTTTGACCCTCTTGTTCGTCAATCATCCTGCAAAAAGGTACATGGTCCAGACAAAACAGAGCTAGTCCCGTGGGGCAGCATGGTGGCTCAGTGGTTAGCACTGCTGCCTCACAGCATCAGGGGCCCGGGTTCGATTCCACCTCGGATGACTGTGTGGAGTTTGCACATTCTCCGTGACTGTGTGGGTTTCCTCCGGGTGCTCCGGTTTCCTCCCACAGTCCAAAGATGTGCAGGTTAGGTGGATCGGCCATGCTAAATTGCCTGTAGTGTTCGGGGATATGTAGCTTAGGTGGGTTATAGGGGGATGGGTCTGAGTGGAATGCTGTAAGGGTCGGTGTGAACTTGTTGGGCCAAAGGGCCTGTTTCCATTCTATGATCTAGCTGAAGATTCTGAGACAACTATCAACTACTTGAAAACACAGAGAGAAAGTAATTACTGAAGTACAAATTCAAGATCAGAGTTATTTATACTTATGCAGAAAGTTGTGCATTGAATTAAAGCTGATTCACAGAATGGATGAAATAAAGAATTGTGAAAAGTTAATCAAGAAACTTCATAGTAAAATTTTCAAACAAGTTTACAGGAGTGGGAATTCTGTAAGCAGTCTATCATAAAAAAAACTAACATGCCTATACACGATCAAAGGCTCCACACCCTTTCCTTCCAAAGGTAAAGAAAGAGTTGATTCAGTGGTAATACAAAAACTCATTTTAACCGCTAAAAAGAAAAAAATGTTGGTGTGCAGGGAAAAATAACAGTTGCATTGATCTTGCACAATTCAACAAAGCTGTGAAAGCTGAAATCCAACAAATAGCATCAGCACTTGAGAGTATAGCTTAATCAAGGAAGAATTCAATATTCTCTAAATTAACAGTGGATTCTATTAAAAGCCATGAACAAGAGCAATCTAAACTTCTCACGACATGCATACCCCATTTGAAAGATTCTGTTTTGACTTTCCCTTGGAACAATATCAACATCAGAGATCATTCATCAAACAATACAAACCTTTTCAGAGATCTTACAAGGAATTCTTTACCAAATGGTTAATGTGTCGATACATGGGCCCACTCAAGTTGAGCATGAGATGAGAGAGAGAGCCGAGTGGATAAGATGAGAAGTGACAGGATTGACAGTTAACTATAGGTGTGAATTTTCATTGTCAACAATCAGATTTCCGTAGTGAATGCATCCAAAATAAAGATTGATCCATTGAAGGACAGGATCATTAATTAACTTGCAGCTCCAATGAACATTACTTGAGATACAAAGGTTCATTTAGAAAATGTTGAATCAAGTAACAAGATTTCCAAAACAAAAAACTTAACAGAGCTCAACAAGCCAATTCACCAATTGTTACACCAAAACAATGAATGCTGTTGAGAAGAAGCACATCAGACATCTTTTGAAAATTATCAAGGAGAGGTTGATGTCATCAGAGATAGTAACACATTACTATCTAAAATCACCTATAATTACTGCCGTCAACATTTCCTCTACAAGATTGAGGGCAAATGTTTTCGGATTCAAAAAAGATGGAAAATACAGACCAGTCCATTATGCGTAATGGTTATTAACTGATACAGAGAAAAAAGTGCACAGTAATTGAAAAGAAGCATTCACAGCTGTATGAACATGTGAAAACTTTGCTTTCCTTATCTTAGGTATTCACATAATGATAAAACAGACCGGAAATGTTTAGGCACAGTATTATACTTGAAGGAACCTGCATCGATACCACCTAGCATTCAAAGATTTAAATTAAATTTGATGAGGTTTGGTATGTACTACATGTACAAGGGAACCAACATAGAAACTTGGAGTAGCAGTAGGCCATTCAGCCCTCATGCCTGTTCTGCCATTCCATATGACAATGCCAGATCCTCTATTTCAATGCCATATTCCTTTCTCCCCATACCCCTTTATGCCTTTAAAATCAGATTTTCTTTCCTATCTCTTTCTTGAATATATTCAGTGACTTGGCCATCTAGCATGTCCAGCTCGGTCAGAATTTTATATGGTTCAATCAGATCTCCTCCCATCCTTCTAAATTCTAGTGAATACAAGCCCATTCAAATCAATCTCTCCTCATAGTCTTGCTATCCCCGGTATCAGCCTCGTGAATTTCTACTGCACTCCCTCTATAATAAGTATATCTATTCATAGGTAGGGAGACTAAAATTGCACTCAATATTCCAGGTATGGTCTCAAGACCCTGTATAACTGCCATGTGTTTGCCCATTCACTAAACACGTCTAAATCACCTTGAAGCTGCCTTGTATCCTTCTCATAACAACACAACACCTATTAAGGTCATCAACAAACTTTGAAATGTATTTGGTTTCCTTGGAGAACAGCAAACCCATTTTTATTCATTGAGATGGTGATTTCTGAAAAAATGCGACATTGAAATTGTGATATAAATCAAGGAGTTTGCTACAATGACAGTCGATACACTACCAGTAACTACATGAAGATCGAGTGAAATCAGAGGGGCTGAAAAATCAGACAATGAGTGTAAGCAGATCAAAGAATTTTGTTTTAGAGGATATCCAACATTTATAAAGCATATATTCCTATCTTGTAACCATATTTCAATCAGAGAGCAAATCCAGGAGTGATCAATAATATATTTGTGCATGATGATAGATTAGCAGTCCCAAGAGTATGGAGACTTGAAAATTTACGTTAAGGTCAGCAGGCCTGGCAACATCCATGCAGAGAAATCAGAGTTAACGTTTCAGGTTGAGTGACACTTCCTCAGAACTTGACCCGAAATGTTAACTCTGATTTCTCTCCACAGATGCTGCCAGATCTGCTAGGCTTTTCCAGCAATTTCCGATTTTGTTTCTCATTTACAGCGTCGGCAGTTCTTTCGGTTTTTATTTACTGACATTTAGGTATTGTAAGGTGCAGAGTCAGAGCATGGTATTTAGTTTGGTGGTTAGGTCTCCTCATGTCATTGGACAAAATATTATCCAGATGCTCAGTTCACAAACAAGAATCAAAAGTACCTTCTACTAGTTCAAATTCTGTTCAACAACATTCAGAAGACCAACATTTGAATGAGAAAACCTTATTCTCTGCAAACGAGAGGAGAACTAGATACAATAGATTGTGAAGTCACCACAACGTTTAATAATGAAAGCTTACACAGAGGAAAGTGAATAAGAAGAGAACACGGAGAGAGAAAGAAAAATATCATTTACCCAGGAGTTAAAAAAACTAAATTTTCCACAGGAGTACAAAAGACAAAAAAGTTTAGAATAACTTAGACTGAAGAAATAGGGTTCCAGAAAGGTCATAAAGGTACTGTGTGTAACTGAAGCATGACTTCTACCCCTGTTTATTTAAATCCTTTAGATACAAAGGCCAACATTCCGTTAGCCTTTTGATTATTCCATACAGGGGCGTATGACATGGGAATATATGTTTCAGGAGCAGGAGTAGACCATTTGGTCCTTCATGTCTCCTTCATCATTCAATATGATCACAGCCTGATCAGCTCGTGTTCCCAGCACCATATTTTGGTTTGCAGCCTACAACCATTGCCTCTGTTATCCATCAAAAACATATCCAAATTGGACTCAATTTAAATACCCAGCATCCAATCCATTCTGGGAAAGAGAATTCCACAAACTAATGAGAAAAAATATCCTCATTTCAGTCTTGAATGGGAGACCTCAATCTGCAGTTACTTTTATTGAAGACACATCACGTCCATTTAATTAATATTGTGTGACTTTCATCCATCTCCAGCACAACATTCTGCCTCCTTGAGCAGCCAACCAATCTGAAACCAACTCTGCAGTGCCAGTGGAAGCAGTGGCCATTGCTGGTGCTAACAGTTGAGCTAAGGCAGTGGTATACAGATATCGAGGTATATCTGTGATCTCACTGACAGCAAGGGAGAGTAAGGAGGGCTTGTTGGATAGGGAAGGGAGAATGTGGGATGGCAAAAACTAATTCAACAAGGTTCTTCCTGGTAGACTATTTGGCAAGGCTAGATTGCACTGAATACAGGGAGAACTAGCTATTTGGGTACAGAACTGGCTCAAAGGTAGAAGGCAGAGGGTGGTGGTGGAGGGTTGCTTTTCAGACTGGATGCCTGTGACCAGTGGTGTGCACCAAGGATCGGTGCTGGGTCCACTGGTTTTTGTCATTATATAAATGATTTGGATGTGAACATAGGAGGTATGGTTAGTAAGTTTGCAGATCACACTTTAAAATTGGAGGTGTAGTGGGCAGCGAAGAAGGCTACCTCAGAGTACAACGGGTTCTTGATCAGATGGGCCAATAGGCTGAGAAGTGGCAGATGGAGTTTAATTTAGTTAAGAGTCAGGTGCTGCACTTTGGAAAGGCAAATCAGGGCAGGACATATACATTTAATGGTAAGGTCCTGGGGAGTGTTGCTGAATAAAGAGACCTTGGAGTGCAGGTTCATAGTTCCTTGAAAGTGGAGCTTCAGGTAGATAGGATAGTGAAGAAGGCGTTTGGTATACTTGCCTTTCGTGGTCAGTACATTGAGTATACGAGTTGGGAGGTCATGTTGCAGCTGTACAGGACATTGGTTAGGCCACTTTTGGAATACTGAGTTCAATTCTGGTGTCCCTGCTATAGGAAGGAAGTTGTGAAACTAGAAATGTTTCAGAAAAAAATTACAAGGATGTTGCTAGGATTGGTGAGTTTGAGCTATAGGGAGAGGCTGAATAGGCTGGGGCTATTTTCTCTGGAGTGTCGGAGGCTGAGGAGTGACCTAATAGAGGTTTATAAAATCATGAGGGGCACGGGTACGATAAATAGACAAGGTCCTTTCCCCGGGCTGAGGTGAGTCCAAAACTGGACGGCATACGTTTCAGGTGAGAGGGGAAAGATTTAACAAGGGACCCAAGGGGCAACTTTTTCATGCAAAGGGTGGTGTGCACATGGAATGAGCTACCAGAGGAAATGGTGGAGGCTGGTTCAACTACAACATTTAAAAGGCATCTGGATGGGTGTATTAATGGAAAAGGTTTAGAGGGACGTGGGCCAAATGCTAGCGAATGGGACTAGATTAATTTAGGATATCTGGTTGGCATGGACAAGTTGGACCAAAGTGTCTGTTTCTGTGCTGTACATCTCTATGACTCTATGAAAACTATGGGAAGGTGGTCTCTGAGTGGGACCAGAAGGCCCAAGACAGACTGCTCCTCTAGTTAACCAGCAGCCCGCAGAGTTAAACATACTGGCCTATAAATGGTCATTGGCCTCTTAGATAAACTGTTATATCAGAATGTCATCAGGATGAGGCCTTCAATTGGATACTGATGGCCCACTTGAGGACCACAACTGGGCCTTTGGCAGGCAACCTATGTTAAACCACCCACATGGCTCACAAATTCATGTAGGTCTGAAAGTCTGGGGGTGGGTAGACTGCCAATGGCACAGTGCCCATTCTATATATGTTCACCTGCCTGATTTTCCATTCACAGGCGGCCTGTAAAATTCAGCTCCAAGTTGCTGTTTGCTGCTTCAAAATAGTATAAAAATTTAGACTTATGAAAATTAATCTTTATCCTCCTTAAAACAGTCTCTAGAATTTCTAGGTATTTATTAAGGCAAGGAAAACAAAACAAATTCCATCCAAGCACCAGGCAGCATTCATGTTCTGTAAATATAGCTGCTGATACAGAAGGATACACTGGTGTGGTACTGCATACTAATCTAGAAATGACTTTTCTCTGAATTGTCTGTCATATCCCTCTTTCTAGCTGTTGAGATTCGCTGCCATGGAAACAAGAGTTCTAAATGCGTAAAAACCCAATATCAACACTGCCAGCATATTCAACAAGTGGATTTCAAAGAAAATAGTTGGTCATTGTCTGACACTGCTGCCGTTTCAAGATAAAACAGCCAATAATGAAACAACTGGAAATGAATATCATTTGTAATTAGAATTAATTTTGTTCCAAATGTTTCCACTTTGGTAATGTAGATGACATAATTTTCAAACTGACAGATCATGCTTCTGTCTGCATGTGCCAAGGAGAAGCCTTCCATTAACAAACTGTTAGTGGGCGTTGTGATAGGCTAGAGCTAAGTAGGATTATTTTAGAGAAAATATATATAAACATATAATAAAAATACTCTGAATAAATCATATTTTGCAGTTATTACTGTATTCTTTTCTATCTGTTCTCAAACTTTCACAAGACACTTAACCCTGTAAGTTCAGAGGAACAAACAGTAGTATAGCTTCCCTGTGTAGATTTCAAATGATAAATTGTGTTCTATTACAAAAGCATGAGAGGGTTGTCAACAATTGCTGCTATTGTGAAACAAATCTGCTGACAAAGTATCCTGTTCCTGACTATGATACAAGTACCACCACTTGACACATTTACAGAAAAGCGAAACATTTGATACATTGACAATTTTCACGTGGCCACATTTGAAATCATTTTTTGAAGAGAACGAAACCTGCTGCTGGATCAATTGGAACTACACTGATTGCTTTCAGTTTTAAAAATGTTACAGAATTAACTCTTGGCTCAGGAAAGTTTAATTATTTGCCAGATGTTTCAGTCTAACCAGATGTAGCAACAGTATACAATTTCATCATTATAGCACTGAATTTTACATATGATGGCCAAGAGAAATAGCCAGGATTTAAGGTGCTGTTAGGACAAAAAAAAAATCTAGTTCCATATTTGTAAACCAAACCAAACCAAAAGGAAGATACTAGAGCTGGGACTACTCAGCTCCTGACCTCATTACAGGCTTGGCTCAAAAGTAGATAGAAGAAAGTGACTGCTCCTGACATCAAGGCCATATTTGACCGAGTGTGGCATCAAGAAGTCCTAGCATAGAATCAATGGAAATTGGGGGGAAATGTCTCCATTGGTTGGAGTCATGCCTAGCACAAAATAGATGACTATGATTGTTGAAGGTCAAACATCTCAGATCTAGGGCATTGCATCCCAACCAACTTCAACTGCTTGATCAATGATCTTCCCTCACCACAAGGTCAGAAGTGGAATGTTCACTGATGATTGCACAATGTTTACCACTCCTAAGATACAGAAGCATGCTGTGTCCATATGTAGCAAGATTTGGACATTTAGAATTGGGCTGATTGGTGGCAAGCAATATGTGCACCAAAAGCATCAGGCACTACCATTGGTGATTTTGCCACAATCTATATCATTGATCAGAAACTGGATTGGACCAGCCATATTAATACTGTGGCTGCAAAAGCAGGTCATAGGCTAGGAATCTTGTGGTGAATAACTCACCTCCTGACTCTTCAAAAATCCCTCTGCTATCCAGAAAGCATAAGTCAGGAATGTGATGAAATACTCCCCACCTCCTTGAATGAGTACAGCTCCAACAACACTCAAAAAGCTTGACACCATCCAGGACAAAGCAGCCGGTTTGATTGACCCCACATCCACAAACATTCACTCCAACACTTAGTGTACTATCCACAACCTGCACTGC
Organism: Rhincodon typus; assembly: GCF_021869965.1. NCBI lineage: Eukaryota > Metazoa > Chordata > Chondrichthyes > Orectolobiformes > Rhincodontidae > Rhincodon > Rhincodon typus. Next base: position 55,103,420 of record NC_063334.1, read on the forward strand.
AGCAACTCACCAAGTTGACTGCAGTATCCAACGTGCGACCTCTACTACTTACAAGGACAAGGTCAGCTGTTTTCTGTAACATATACATGACACACTGCAGTGCCATCACCTGCAGTCAGCAATGGCTCTTTCCCAGGAACAGATTGCCATGAGATCATGGTTGCCTCTGTTATATGACCATTTTGCAGCACAGGCATAGTCAACAAATTGTTCAGAGAAATTCGTACATGAAAAACAATGGTACACGTATCCACCCAGAACAATGCAATTTTACTTCTGATTGCTTTTGAGTTAGTTATATGCTTACTTCTAAATACAAGACCATTAATCATTGGAGACACAATAGGCCCTTTGAAGCTGCTCCACCATTCAATCAGATCATGGCTGATGTGATAGTCCTCAACTCCACTTTCCTTCCCTTTTCCCCATAACCCTTAATTCCCTTACTGATTAAAAACCTGTCTATCTCAGCTTTGAATATACCTAATGACCCAGACTCTAGACGGCCCTCTGTGGTCAGCAGCTCGCTCTCCATTCGTAAGTAAAGTGCCCTAACCTTAGCAAACCTGAAGGAGCTTGATGGGACCTTGATTTAAATATGTTAATAAAGCTTCCAAGCTGAGACACATGCATGCTTCACCATCCACTGGGGTGAAATTGATGGTAGGCATGTCAGAATCCAATTAGAGTCATATTTTGGATTTACCTGCCCCCTGCCTGACTTTCCTTTGTCCATCATGTGGGTGTGAGGAAACATTCATATCAAGCCCATTCAGTTAGATAGTTATTCTTAGCAATGTCATACATGGCAAAAAGCAGTGTTCTAGGTTGGGTACTGGATTGAAGAACTTGTCATTCATTTAAATGTGGGAGAAGAGTGATTAAAGCACTGGTGAGGGAGGTGCAGTGCGTCAAACCAAAGAGAGGATGTCCATGATGAAATATGATCTATTGCAGCAGTTCTTGAAATTTCATCGGAGTGATATTCATTCTGACATTTTCCTCCATATAATACTTTAATCAAAGCAGTTGAGGCCACTTTCCCAGGAATATCCTAGTCCAGATCTTTCTGAATGACAAAAATGTTCAAAGTCCAGCAGAACACAGCACCTTTAACTGGGTCATGAAGTGAAACTCACTGTACAGCTTCTCCTACCCGGTTTTCAAAAGCATAAAATCCTGTTTTAGAATCCTACTGAAAACTAGATTGATTATCATGGTAGCTCAGTGGTTAGTACTGCTGCATAGCACTAGGGACCTGGGTTCGATTCCACCTTCAGGCAACTCTCTCTGCAGAGTTTGCACATTCTCCCCGTGTCTGCGTGTGTTTCCATCAGGTGCTTCGGTTTCCTCCCACAGTCCAAAGATGTGCAAAGGTGGATTGGCCATGCTAATTTACCCATAGTGTGCACGAGTATTAAGGTTAGGTGCTTTATCCATAGGAAATGCAGGATTACAGGGAGGGGGATAAGTCTGGGTGGGATGCTCTTAGGAAGTTGATGTGGACTTGTTGGGTTGAATTGCCTGTTTCTATAGTGTAGGGATTCTATATATACATATGGCAAAGGTAGTTGTAGCATTCCTTTGCTACTGTTATGACAAGTTTTATTAGAACCAATATCTATGGCAGCAAAGGGTATATCAAGTTGCCCACAAACCATAGTTTTCTTCCTTCCAGCTAAATTATGAAGACTTTATATTCTGTGACAAGTAGCTTGCTTTTGATACTCAAACAAATTCATCAAATTAACTTTGACAGCTCCCTTTCCTATGGCCTTAATCATTAAGAAAGGCAAAAGCAGTGCTGTTTTGGGATCACTTTCAAGTCCCATACTATCCTGACTTGAAATACCCCATACTTCATTGCTGCTAATCAATGCCCTGGAATTTTCTACGTCTCATTATTGTAGGAGAATTTTTGCTGCAACAACTGCAGTAACTTAAAATGAAAGCCAACTGGCATTATCTCAGGGCAATTAGGGATTGGTAATAAATGAAGTCTTGTCAATTATACAAATATTCTCAAACCAAATCCTTTTTTAAGACTGAGTGCTTCTTCAGTAAGATCATGTTGTTGACAGTGAGAACTCACAAAATTATGAAGGTGCCACCTATTGTAGCCTGAACTTTGGCTAATATGGATGGTCTGATTGTGTTGATATATTGCTATAATGAAAACATTAACCAATTCCCCAACTTTCTTACAAAGTACATCAGCATCTGATGCATGAATGCATAGTGTGCCCATAAGAAACAAGTTAGATTGCCTTTTTTTCCAACTGCCTGCAAATATAGTATGTAGCTCAGTGACTAAACCTGTGCATCTATTCAAGGTGTGGCTGTGTAAGTGCCTTGGACATATTTATTTTCACTGTGTGTAATTTGTGCTTTATTTCCCTGGCTATACATACTGAGTTTTTGCCTTTCTTTCCAGTAATTTTATGTTTGGATCTTTCCAATCAGATTTCCATCTGTGCTCAGTTAATGAAATAACTCTTTTCAGGGTCACAACAATCCTGTGATTGACTGTAGTAAACTACCTATCTGTATCCCTTTTGAGCTGCCTGCAGTCTTTCATCACATTTCCCCTCTATCATACAGCTGGGTGAGACTTCATTCTCATGGTTTCATTTTTATTTATTCAGCCCATCTTATCCCCGTAACCAGGTTCAGCACTACAACACTCTAAGATCTCTTTGTTCCCTCATTTCTAACCTCCTGGATATCCCCAATCTTGATTGCTCCACTGTTAATGATCGTGTTTAAAGCTGTCATGGTCTTCCTTTTCAAAACTTCTCCACATCACTAATTTCCTTCTACTTTTATGAGGCTGCCTAAAACCTGCTTCTTCAACCAAGCTTTTGGTCAGTGCCTTACATGATTAGGTATAATTTTGAGCTTGATAAAAAATCTTGTACTGTGCTTTGTGCCATTTTATGACTGTAAATCGAGAGAGGGGAATGTTCAACAAGACCTGGGTGACCTTGTGCACCTGTCGCTGAAAGTAAGCATACAGATGCAGCAGACAGTGAGAAGATTCAAGTACAAGAACAAAGTTGTCTTGCTGCAATTATACAGGGCATTGGCAAGGCTACACCTAGAATATTGTGTACAGTTTTGGTCTGCTTATCTGAGGAAGGATGTTCTTGCTATAGAGGAAGTGCAGCAAAGGTTTACCAGACTGATTCTTAGGATGGCAGGACTGACTTTTGAGGCGAGATTGAGTCGGTTACAATTGTTGAAGAATTAAAGCGGTGGGGGGATTTCTCATAGAAACCCATAAAATTCTAACAGTATTAGGCAGGTTAGATCAGGAAGGATGTTCCCGATGTTGGGGGAATCCAGAATCCTGAGTCATAGTTGTGGGACTGAGATGAGGAGAAATTTCTTCATCCAGAAAATGCTAAGCCCGTGGAATTCACTATCACAGAAAGTGGTTGTGGCCAAAACATTACGTGCCTTCAAGGAGGTAGACATAGCTGTTGTGCTAAAGGAATCAAGGGACATGGAGGAGGGTGGCATGAGAGTAATGTGCTCAATGATCAGCTATGATCATATTGAATGGCAGAGCAGACTCGAGGGGATGAATGGCCTACTCCTGCTGCTATTTTCTTTGTTTCCATGTTTGTTATGTTAAATACTTTACACAATGCATGCTTTTGAGTAGGTTCTCTCCTTCCTGTTGTGCACTGCTCGAGGTTTCTAAGCTAAGTAAACAGTTCCATCAATAACTCCAGATCCCACGCTGTGTTATACCCTGTACCCCACAGAAATTTACTTTGTATTCCCACCAGTTATCTCCTTTCTTTGATCTCAGTTGCACTGGACTGTGTTAGACACTATCTGCCATTCATCTGTCAGTTTCTCAAGAACTTCTTATACTTAGATTGCCTTTGATCTGATATTTATTATGTACCCTGCGCTCAATTTATTGCCATCTTTAAATTTTTATTTAATTTCCTGTCTCTAAATAATTTCTATGGCTCAAATCCTCTGATGTCCAGAGCAGCAAAATCTGGATTTAAGTCTTTGATGCATGTTGGGACTCTACAAACATTGTGGTGCATACATATACAATAACTGCCTGGGAAGTTTAAAATTCTCAGTGTCACACAGCACACAAACAGACCCTTTGGCCCAATTCCTCCATGCTGACCAGGTTTCCTCAACTGAACTAGTCCCATTTGCCTGCATTTGGCCCATATCCCTCTAAACCTTTCCTATCCATGTACTTGTCCAATTGTCTTTTTAAATATTGTGATTGTATTTGCTGCTATCACTTCCTCTGACAGCTTGTTCCATACAGGCATCACCCTGTGTGTGAAATAGTTGCCCCTCAGGAACATATTAAATCTTTCCCCTCTCCATGCTGCCCAGGACTTTTCAGGAATGTCTTCTAGCCCACATTCATGGTTTGGGGCAATTTGGAGGGTTAACTCAGATAGTTTTGTTGGAAATGTTGCAGAGTTTAATTTGGTGTTGCTCAATGATTAACAGCTTATTTTAATGGAGCACCACAACTGACACTCCCATCACCCCTTTGACCTCACCCAAAGACATTCCCATGGGAACTGACCATTCCCAGAATTGACCTGGCTATTCCTCCCACCCAACCCAACCCAACCCAAATTACAAGACTAGCAGCCACTCAACTGCATCACAATAAAGGCTATTCTATTCTATCCTATTCACAGCACGATGAAGTGTTGTACTAAGAATAAAATTAGATTGAACCCTGGTCTCAACACAAGCAAAGGCACATCAAAGATTCATCCAGCCCCATAATTCCTGCAAAGTTCTCCTCAGAAACATCTGGGGACTTCTACATAAACAAGGAGTGTTGTCCTACACCACGGTCAAATAGCCTGACATAGTTATACTCCCAGAATCAAACGTTTCAGATAATGTCCAAAATTCCTCCATCATCAATGCTGGGTATATTCTATCCCACAAGCTGGACACACTCACTGCAGGTAATGGCACAGTATTCTGCAAAGAGGAAGAGGTCCGAGAGTCCTCAATATTAACTCTGGATCCAATTGGAGTCTCACAACATCAGGCAAACATGGAAAAGGAAAACCCACCCTGATTATCATCTACTGCCTTCTTTGAGCTGGCAAATCAGCACTCTTCCATATTTAACACCACTTAAATCTAGCACTTGAGGGCTGCAAAAGTTCCGAATATACTCTGTATGGGAGACTTAAATACTCATTACCAAGAGCGACACCAGTACTGAAGAGCTGGCAAAGTACAAACGACAGTAGGTGCCAGACCGGGTGTTTGCAGCAGGTGATGTGAAAATCAATATGCTGAAAAATCTACTTGACCTTGTTCTCACAAACCTAGCATCATTCAAATATCTTTTCATGTCAGTGTTGTTAGTACAGACAACTGTTCAGTCCTTGTGAAAACAAAATCTCATCTTCACTTAGAGAATATTCTCAATAGGGGTGCCTTGTACCACCACTAGACTAAATGAAATACATTTGAAACTAATAAGCAGCCCAAGCTGGGAATCCTAGAGATGATATGAATGAGTAGCAACAGCAGAACTGTATTCAAATCAAATCCATAATGTCATGACCTTACATATTCCTTACTTTACTATTACCATCGAGGTAGAAGATCAAACCCAAATAAAGCCGAATGCATTGCACAGGCTACAGCCAGTTCATCAGTCCAGCTGTGCGGCTAAAGATAACACAGTGTGGATGGAGGAACACAGCAGGCCAGGCAGCATCAGAGGAGCAGGAAAGTTGATGCTTCTTCAAAAATGGGGGAGGGGGAAGGGAGCTCAGAAATAAATAGAGAGGGGAGGGGTAGAGTGGGGAAGGTAGGTGGGATGGTGACAGGTGAGTGCAGGTAGGCAGTCGTAAGAATAGGTCAGTGAGGTGGGAGGGGTGGATAGGTGGGAAAGATGATGGACAGGTTGTGTCAGGTCAAGGAGGCGGGGATGAGAGGGAGGGTTGGTCATGGGATGAGGAGGTTTTGAAATTGTGGTAAAGTCCACATTTAGGCCATTGGGCTATAGGCTCCCAAGGCGGAATATGAGGTGCTGCTCCTCCAGTTTCCGGGTGGCGCAGCTAAAGACTTGTGTTCTAGAGCAAGCCATAACTCCAGCCATGATGGTGCAGCGTAGCTGATGACATCTATCCAAAAAAAACACAAATTGTCTACAAAACACAGGACAAATACATTCTGTCCAATTAAAGTCCCATCAATGTACTCTCAATCGTATGTAAATTGTGTCACTGACATTGTTATCAAGAGTACTTATTCATTAATAACCCGATAACCAATGAGCAATTCCGGGTTCCCCCAGGACAACATATTTCCAGATAACACTCAAACTAGGTCCAAAAATGAGCAGAAATGTAACATTCCAGAGTCAATAACGAGAGCACCTGCCCTCAACATCGAGGCAACATTTAAACAAATGTTACTTCAAGGACACCAGCAAACCAGAAGTCAATGGGAATCAGGGGAAAATCTCTTTAATGGCTGGAATCATAACTGGCACAAATGAAGACTACTGTGATTATTTCACTAAGGGAATTCCTCTGGCAAGTGTCCTAAGCCCAACCATCTTTTACTGCTCCACTAAATGACATTTTCTCTATCATGAAGTGAGAAATGAAGATGTCAATTGATAATTACAGAGTATTCAGTTCCATTCAAGGATCAAGTAGTGACCATCTCCAACAACACAGACTCTAAACACATTACTTTGACATTCAGCAGGATTACTGATGATGGATCTCCCAACTTCATAAAATCACAGAATTGTTTAGGTGCATTAGGAGACCATTTGGCCCATCATGTCTGCACCAGCTCTCCAATCAGTATCATGGCTTAGTGCCATTTTCCTACCTGTTCTTCATATTCTTGCACATTATTTGAATAAAAACAATCAATCATTGAATGCTTCAAATGACTCTGCCTCCCACACTTCCAGGCAGTGCATTTCAGATCTGAAATATTCATCTGATAAAATTTTTTCTCACATCACATTTACTATGTTTATATATCAGTTTAAATCTATGCCTTCTTGTTCTCAATCCTTTTATGAATGGTTTCATAGAATCATAGAATCCCTACGGCGTGGAAACAGGCCCTTTGGCCCAATAGGTCCACACCGACTCTCAGAACATGCAACCCAGACCCATCCCCCTATAACCCATCTAATCTATACATCCCTCAACACTATGGGCAATGTTTTGTGGCCAATCCACCTAGCCTGCACATTTTTGGGCTGTGGGAGGAAATTGGAGCACCCAGAGAAAACCCACGCAGACACAGGGAGAACGTGCAAACTCCACACAGATGTTGCCCAAGGATGGAATCGAACCTGGGTCCCTGGCGCTGTGAGGCAGCAGTGCTAACCACTGAGCCACTCTCAAGATTTTGAAATCTTCTATCAGTTCTCCTTTTAGTCTTTTTCTTTCCAAGAAGAACAGTCTCAACCGTTACAATCTACCCTCATAACTGAAGTTCCTCATTCTTAGAAACATTTCTGTGAATTGCTTCTGCACTCTCTCCAATATGTTCACATCCTTCCTATAACCTGAAACTGTAACACAATACTCTAGCTGAAGGCTAACAAGTTTTTTTTTAAACTCTATGCCCCTGTTAATAAAGCTGAGAATAATGTATACTTTATTTACTGCTTTCTCCATCTGTCCTGCCAACGTTATCGATCTATGTGAGTACATTTGAGGTCATTTGGATCCTACACTCTTAAGAATTGTATCTTCTATTTTATATTTCTTGTCCATTTTGTTCCAACCAAAATGTAACATCATTCATTGGACTTCACTGTCACATATCTGGCCATTCTACCAATTTATTTATGTCCTTTTGGAGTTCTACATTGTTCTCCTCACAGGGTACAATACTTCCAGATTTTATATCGAGATAAACTTTGAAATCCCTGCACACCATGATCTAGATCATCATATATCAGGGAAAACAAGGGTCCCAATATCAGCCCCTGGGGAAATTATCTACAAACCTCTTCCCAGCCATGAAAACGTCCATTGACCATAACTGTTTCCTCCCATTTTGCTATTGTCCTTTTATTCCATGAGGTACAACTTTTCTCACAAATCTGTTGCATGCACTGTATCAAATTTTTTTTTCAAATCCGTATACATCGTATCAATATCATTACTGTTATCAATCTCTGTTATATCTTCTAAAGAAAATGAAGTTAATTAAACTCGATTTCCCCTTAAGAAATCCATGCTGGCTCTTGCTAAACAACCCACCTTTTTCCATGTGACTTCTAATTTTATCTCAAAAATTGTTTCTTCAAGCTTCCTTCAGGTTTACTATTGACTAAAAATCTAATTGAATCAGATCTGTAAATACCGTGGCTACAAAATTAGGCCAGAGGCTGGCTACTCTATGTGACTCACTGCCCAACTTCCCAAAGTCTTTTCATCATCTGCAAGACATAAGACTCTTTGCTTGAATGAGTACTGCTCTTCTAAAATCTAAAAGGTTTCAACACTATCCAAGACTAAGCTGCTGTCTTAACTTGTATTCAATCAATCAACGCACTGGCAGTTGTGTATACCATCTACAAGATTCACTGGGCAATTAGCAAAACTCCTTTTATGATACTTTCAAAATCTGAGCTCTATACCAATTGAAAGAATAAGGGCAGCAACCATTTAGAAACACACCAGTGGAAGACCATCTGAGCAGCAAGGTATCTGGAACAACAAATCATCCTGACTTGAAATGATATCATTATTCCTCAGTCATTTCTTAGTCAAATTGTACAAACTCTCTTCAGAACAAAAGGAGACCAATTTCAACTTATTCAAGAGCGAGAGGGATTGGCAATAAATGTGAGCCTTGCCAGCAGTACTGGCAACCCATGAATGAAGAGATATAACAAAGATTCTGTTCACAACTATCTTCTGCATGATGCTTTTGTATTTATATAAACCCCAGAAGAAACTAACCAACAGTTTGAATGATAAAACTAAGTCATTAGTGCAGGGCATATAAGAACCAGAAAACACATGCTTTCTTGATAAGGATCTTATAAAATTGATCAGGAAATGAAAGCAATGAGCTTACATGAGAAAAAGTTTAAGTGTTACATTAAAAACATCTGCAATTCTGTAATTGTCTTGGAATGAAATTGCTGTTTGAATAAATGAATTACAGATCTGTTTCAGACAATTAATTAGAAACTCAGCGGATTTCTGAAGATATGGATGAAGGCGATGTGTATTAATAGATAACATAATATCACTTTATTTCATCTACATGGTAAAAGCTATTGTGCGTTAATAAAGTTTGTTACTAATTTAAGAACTGAATCTTCAACACATACTTTACAAATTTAATTCCATTTTTCTCCCTCTATATTATCTTATTCTTTCTGCTGTTATTCCAGTTTCATATTAGACAGCCACAACATTAGTGAAATGGCAGGACAAACTTTTACAAATCTTCTTTGTTGGATATCCAAAACACAACCATTGTAGTGTAGGCAACTGATGTTAGTATATAAAATGTGATAGCATAGTCCAACTCCAGATGGGCTCAGTAGAAAATGTCAACATGCTCACTTCAAATACTTCTTCTGGAAGAATATGGTCAATGTTGTTTATCTCAGCTGATTGCTCACAAACATTCACAATGCTGAGATATCCAGTATATACCATGGCAAGATCAGAAGATTACTGATTTGCCTGTTTCTCTTTACTGCTCAACACCAGTAATTTTGTTTGTAAAAGGTCTGTGTTTTATCAAACACAAAGCGAACGTTCTAATTAAATGTTTTAAGCAGTAAGCTTTCTGTGAGTTTTAAACTAAAGCTGATTATTCATTCTCACCTACTTGCGATGAAATATCACATTTCACTCACTCACCTCACACACGTACACAGATTAGATACAAATGAAAGTATAAGATTGTTAAAGCTCATAATTGTCACCAACCTTTTTTTGGCTGGGCAGCAATTTTGTAATTGAAGTTGATGCTTTTACTAAAGTGAAGGTCCTGTAAAGGAATGTATTGCAGTTCATACCAGATTTCTAGGAGCTTGATTCTTTGGTGAACTTGAAGTTGGAACCAGTTTGGGAGAATCCTACTCCGTCCCTCTTCAAGTATTGCTTTTTGTTAACCATGACAGCTTCGAAGAATTATAATTTCAATAACTTTCAGTGGAACTCTCAATTACCTGCAGGAAGGTTCTCACTGATTTAAAGGCAAACAACAAAATAGCTTCCTCACAGACTCCACAGGTGATTTTCATAGGCTAAAAGACCTCTTTCCAAACAAAGCATGGCATGTTAATGGTATATCCTGTATTGTATTTAACACCTTGAGAATTTGAGGCAACCATTCTCGGTTGGTTGAGGGACTATCATAACATAATGGAAAGAGGGCAGGATCAATTCAGTCAACATACACACATTGAATTTTAACATTCCTTTTATCCAGGATGAAAAATAGAGAGACAGTCCAGCTAGAACTTTAAAGTTCATTTATGGTGATCCTTCCTAAATAAAAGGTTTTGTGAATTTTTTGGATGGCTGTGAATGTCCATATTTAATTTAGTGTTTGCCTCAGACATAGGGCTGTCTGAAGTTCAAAATGCCAAAGATCACATGATTTACAATAACCATTCTAATAGCCTGTTTGTGTCCAATTTCTGCAAGTATTGAGTGAAAAATCATAATACACTGGGACACGACAGTATATAAATTCATCTGGAGTGAAATTTGTCAGTGAATTATTTTTGTTAGATTGGTGACATGTTTGGATGAATTCCCTTTTCTATTAAGTTAAGAAATGCAAGTTACACTGTAAAATCAAAAAAATAGAATGTGACATGATCAAACTAAGAGACTAAAAATAGCACACAGGTAAAATATTTACCCTGCTAAAAGTTCTATATGACTGATTTAATGTCATTTTTAACATCTGCTTCTTGGACCTTATCAGTCTCCTTCTTTCAGTTCATATATTGAATGACAATTCCTACAGACAAAGGGATTTCTAACAATTCTGGTACTGGTGGCTAAGGTGTAGACACAGTCTTAAATGGAGCAACAGATTCTCCTGGCATACTTACCATTGAAATATATGTTATATTGTTATACTAATACTGGTAAAGAGCCAGGAACTGACTATCATGTGAATAAATATCCCAGAGTGCCATATTCATGGTTGGACTGCAGTCTAATACCAAGTAACAATGTAGCAGCCCCACAGAAAGTAACAAGAAATGCACTTGACAAAGCTCCAGCATTTCTAAGTCTAAGATGTAATAGTTTTGAGTTTATTAGCACCCACAAGTCATAACACAGTGGCAGCAGTTGTCTGTGACTGGAAACCAAAAAAAAATTTAAAATTCAACGCTGAATTAAGTTGAAAAACTCAACCCAAATTAGGGCCAAAAAGAGAGAAAAGGCTCTAGACCCGAAACGTCAGCTTTCCTGCTCCCCTGATGCTGCTTGGCCTGCTGTGTTCATCCAGCTCTACACCTTGTTATCACAGATTCTCCAGCATCGGCAGTTCTTACTATCTCTGAGATACTGCGTGAATTGTGCGAAATGAAATGATCACCATTGCAGAAATGAACACACAGCTTCAGCTCAGAATTCGGACACTGATATTGGAGAGGCATTTGAGAAGTTTAAACAAAAGTACAGGCTAGCGTTCAGTTGGTTTCTAAAAGGACCTGGGAAAGTAAAAAAGGTCAGGTATGTTATTTTGTGGGCAGGAGAGAAAGAGTTACATTTGTTTAATAGCTTAGGGCTGAGTGAAGCTGACAGCAGAAACAGAGATAAAATCTTCGTAAAATTCAACACCACCTCTCCAGCCCAAACTCAAATCATCAAATCTACTGACATGAATTTCAATGCAGGAATCAAGTGAGCCTGTTGAAAGTTTTATGTAGAGGAAGCCTTTGAAAACATCAGCACATAGGCTTCCCTACAGATCAATGGATAAATATAGACAAATGACAATTTTGTGTGGTGGGCAGAGAAGAGAAAGCCTGCCTTTGCAAATGCAAACTACCATGGATGGCTGCAAGTCTCTGATAGAACAGATGTATCCCACAGCTATCTAAGAACTCTGTGGGATTCTTCCTGCTGTGATGAGGGGAAGAATCAAATGTATGGTGATTTACTGCTGCTACAAGAGTAAGGTGTTACAACTCAATAGGCTAGCAAGCCCTATTATTTCTGAAGTTGTACCAAATGTTAAAGTTTTTTTAAAAGTATGCACAGTACCTCAATTTATCCGACTTTCAGACCAAAGTTAATTGGAAACATGGACCAGGTTTCTGCACTAAACAAGAATTGTTATTCATTGCAAGTAACTAGACTATATCTACAGGTAAACATATAAACCATTGACATAACATTAATAACTGAAACTTCAATTGCCTTACAAATCCCCCTCCCTTTTTCACACACTCTCACACTCACACAAAAGATAGGTTACTAGCAGAGATAGATGAACTGGAATGCCAGTTCAGTATTTTTTGCTTCTCAGTACTGATGTTGAAATGATTTTTCTTCACTGGCCAGAAACCTTGTTGTTCAGATGGTCTTCCACTGGTGTGCAAGAAATACCCAGTAACTGGCTACACTTGGAAAATGTCTCTGATTTGTCAGTTCAAAAGTTACAGCTTGCAGCAGGAAAGGTAACTAGTTTTCTTCAGGTTTAAATGGATTTTTTTGACTGCCAAAAACAGGCAGCTTATGGGCTGGGAGAAGACTTGTGCATGTTTTTCCCTCCTCTGTCTCTCTTACCCGTTTCCAGCTCCAAACTGTTCAGTCATCCAAGAATCAATAACAGTTGTTGGCAAGCATAAGGTCTCTGTCATTGATAACTGTCACTAGTTGACAGACCTACAAGATGCGCTGTAGAAATTCACCAAAGATCCTCAGACAGCTTCTTCCAAACCCAAGACCACTTCTATCTAGAAGGACAAGGGTAGCAGATACATGGGAACACTATCAACTGCAAGCTCCTGTCCAAGCCACTCATCATCCTGACTGTGGAAATATATCACAGTCCTTTCACTGTCACTTGGTCAATATCCTGGAATTCCCTCCCTTAGGACATTATGGATCTACCTACAGCATATGGACTGCTGCATTTCAAGGCGGCAGCTCACCATCTCCTTCTCAAGGGCAACTAAAAATGGGCAATAAACGCTGGCCAGCCAGCGACACCCATATCCTTCAAATAAATATAAAAGTATACACACCCTCGGCTCCAGACCGTTTGCAATCTGAACGTCAAGTACTGCTTGTTCAAACAGTTGTTTACAATGCCTGCCTACAACGGTTACTTGCTTTCAGAACTGCAGCCACTCTTTTAAACATTAGTCTTTAAAAAAAATTCTCTCTCATTTCAATCTCCAGTTTTTAAAAACACAAAAATAAAAAGACATGATTCTTATATATGAAATGCTGCAAAAATTACGTGAAGTGCCCAAAGTGGTTACTCGAGTAACCACTTAACAAAATAGGGAAATGCAAACCCATTGAAAGTTGACAGCAATTGTGGACCGTTTGCTATGAGGACTGTGATTCTCTGGAGGGCGTAATGAGTGATATGCATAAAAGGGGACCTTTTTGTGTAATTCAAAATATGTTGCCTATCAAATGTGATTAAGTAAGTGTTATTGGTAAATTATTGCAGTAAAAATCTTAATTCATCAAATTTTGTTGCATTAAATTGTTAAGCTTTAATTAGAAATTCAGATTTCTTTTAAAACGTTGTCTGTCTCTACAGGGATCACTGCTAGATCAGGTCATCTGGGGCTCTACACTTCCTGAAGTACAAAAAGATTTTATCAGAGAAGACAAGTTCAAAATAGTGCAGGTTTTAGACACTGCCAAAGAATATGAAGTAATGAGCAAACAGATGAAGATGTTGACTAACTAAACTAACTTTGAAGTAAGGTCAAGAAAAAGATAGCAGAATTGATACAGTGAAGCAACCAAAAAGAAGGCATTTCAGACAGTGAGAAAAACGTGTAGGAGCTGTGGATGTTCATGAGCTTAAGACATAAGAAACTATCCCGCATATGGATTGAACGGCATACTTTATGGAAAGGCAAAGTTCTGCTGAACTACAAAAGAAGATGGTAGACAAGTTACAAGAGATGGAACAACAGGGCAGCTAAGAAATGAAAGGAACCATAATGTCCATTTCCATAATCAATGATTAGATTAAGGACACAACTGGCTTAGAAATGCATGAAATGGCTGAAGGTGAAGGATTTCAGAGAAAATAAATTCACACAATATTTCAGATCAGGAAGAAGGTGAGAAATAAGCCAACAAGCATGGATCTGAATGATGAGACTGATATTGGAGCACAGAATAACATCATCTGGCTCAGACTCATGATGAAATTCTCTGGTTTTATCCATTTCTTTCCTACTGAAATAAAATAGCCGATGTTCTCTGTAAAATGTAACACTCAGAGCACACTATTCCAACTGAGCAACATTCAGTTCTGCCCAGCAACAAGGGTGGTGTTTAATGCAAGGTTTGCAATTGGTCACTCAGGACTGTTCAGGGGTCAGTGAAATGAAGCTTCAGGGACACATTTTGTTGGAGAAGGAGAAGTAGACTCAGTTTAGGAGTGGGTCAAGTTAGCTGTACTACTGGGAAAACAGTTGAATTATACAGATTCTGGAAAGAGGAGCTTGGTGAGCAGTTGGTTGGCTCTGTGCTGTTTGTTATAGGAATTAGTGGAAAGGTAAGGGTTGGAGCCAGTAGTCAGAGGAAGTCCTTGGGAGCAGAGAAAGTAGGAAGGTCACTGTTTCTGCTTGGGTAAAGCTGTGAGGGATTTGGAAGAAGGTTGAGAGTGTTAATACTTCAGCGCAGCTGAGAGAGCAGGGGTAAAATGCACTAGCAGTGTTTGCTTGATGTAACTGAGCAAAGTTTGGATCTTGGGGATAAACTAGGACTGGTTCAGTGAAGCTGTTGATGAAGAGCTGGAGTTTCCCTTGTGACTGTGTACTCGAGTGCAGATTCAGAGTACAGGGGAGTGTGATCCCAGGACAGGAGGGTGACTGACCAGAACAAGAGCAGTCATTGAGGGCAGCCCATGACAGGACAGCAATTGAAAGGGAATTTCACAGCTAAATCATCAAAAGGGAAGAATTGTTATCTCTTATAAAGTTTAAAGACATTTGATGAACCACTGTGTTATTAATATTTGGAGGAAGCTGTTGAGTGATCCATAGGATCTTTCATGATCATATTTATTGTTTGATGTATGCTATGCGGTGTTCAATCACAGTCTACTATCAATGCTTACTACATGTTAATTCTGGGGGTTAGAAATAAGTTATACATGTAGTGCAGATTATGTTATTATTCTAAGGCTGTAGATAAGAGTTTATTGCTGTTTATTCAAAACCTTGAAATCCTATGAATTTATTCTCCTAGAAGTCATTAAGAGCTCACCTTTTGTCTACTTGAAAAGTAAAAAGTTACTGGTCACCAACCAGATCATAACATAATTGAGCGGTGTGCTCTAGGATCATAATAAATTTGGAAATCTGGTCTGGGATCATAACATAATGAGAAAATCATTCCCGAAAATGTGTGCGTAAATGGATACCCAGCGAAAGGCACATTAAAAAGGAGCAACATTCCGTTGACAGTAAATGGGAAGGCATTGAGATTCAACAGCTAGGAACAACGCAAATCAGAGGGACAGAAAGGGAAAAAGTAATAACTGCTTTGTCTACATCACTGAAACAGATGGCCATGCAATCCGACAGTTGAGCAGTTATGATAAGCTGCAGTTTATCTCAGTAAAACATAAGATGAAACATCTCGGTCTAAGGATCCATCATCCAGTAAAATTAACACAATAAAATGGAGTTCAATTAGAGATTAAATCATCAACGTTGAAGAGTTGCAAGAGTTGCAAATGTTCATTTATTGTGCAATTCCGTGAGCCTGATAAGATATCACAAGGACAGCCTGCAAAATACATTGGTCTATCGGAGATAATGGGTGAATCTTACTGTTTTTGGCTGTCAGTTCTATTGAGTTTCATGGTGGCCTTCTCTCTGCGAGGCATTGTGGGTTTTCTCACTGCATCTTACTAAATTTGCCTTATTTATTATTACGTACCCTGTCCCCATGGAATCTCTCTCATCTGATTCCACCCCCACTGTAACACTTGCCATACCCAGACCAACTCGAATTGACTGGATATCCCAGAATTGACTGTCACCCCTAGCTGTCTTTAGAAAGCTGTTGTTCACCTGGACAAGAACTGAGTGTGCTTTTCCAGATATGGCAGATAACAGAAAATTAGCATCTTGTTTTGAGGGCTGGGATGTGAAGTTCCTGCAGGATGGAGAAGTGCAGAGGCAGGATATCACCTTCCGTCAGGACCAGGTGTGCAGGCTATGACACCAGATCTTGCCAACCTGGTTTGAGATTGCCACGTGGGTCAGTGCGGTCTCTACCATCTAGAGGAAGGCACAGCACTATAGTGAGAAGGTCAATGATCTTCCGCACTCTGCCAGTGTAAGTGCCACTATCTTTTCTCCGATACTTCATGCTAACTTTATGCTCCTGTACCCACCTCCCACCAAAGCCAAAGTTCTACCATGCTCAATATTGCCTGCAACATCTTCCCTCACTCACTGTCAGACACCCTAACACCGACAACACTAACCATATATGTCATTTGTGCCGCCTACTCGATTGGCATGGTCTGGTGTCAGAGCCTCCATTCCTTGCCCTGAGGGAAGTTGACATTCTGCATCTGCGCTGTGACTAAAAGTATCAGCTGTGCCACCCACTTTCATCTGCCTTAATAGGGCAGACAGAATCAAGGCAGGTGCTGGATAGCCCAACATTTGGTTCTTGACCTGTTGTGAGGAGAGGATCCTGAATTTGAACAGCTGACTGATCATGTCCAAGCCCCTGGACTTGGATCAGAGGCTGTCCTTCACTTACTGTGCCAGGACCCCATGAACGAAGGCTATCTCCCTTAACTTAACTGAGGACTGCTGACAACCACGCTTTGTGTCTGCACTTAACAGCGTGGCAATACAGCAGTACTCTAAGTCCTGTACACCTGGTTGAAGGACTAGACAAAGCAGAGATGCTGTCAGCATCCAGGTAGGCTGAAAGTTAGTAATGAGAAAGCAAGAGCGCAGCTCTGAGATACAGTCTGGTGCATGTCCCTGAGCGCAAAGTGTCCTTACTGCAGCATTACACCGACAGTACTAAAGTACAGAAACATATTATAAGTGGATTGGTGATACGCCATGACATTTCTTAAAGACTGGCAACTGATGGGCACCGGTGTCTGTTGAAATGGTGTGTGGGGTGTGGTTAGTGCCTAAGATGTTGTGTCATGAGAGGCACGGAGGCTCTTTGTAGCCAGCAGAGATCAGATGTTAGGTAAACTCTCTGAGCTCCATATTGGGAATTCTTGGCATCTAATTTGCTCACGGTGTGGTAAGATAGCAAACTACATATTAATGAGGCGAAATCTGCAGTTCATAAGATTGTTAGCACACATTGCTCAGGCCCCAAAAAATTCCCCCTGACGAGAAGTTGGTGTTCTGCTTATGGACCTAAAGTCATCATATACAAAATGATGCATGAGAAACTTCTCCAAAGACATGTGGGAACTAGGGAAGGGTAAGTTCAGAGCTAGATCCATAAAGACAGCGAGTAAATGACATTTGCATGCAATGTATACCAGAAATACAGAAAATACACAGCCAATGAGAGCTACTGAAGCACCACTCAGACTGTGACATAGTGAGAGAACTGACTTATTCACGTACAAACAAGAATGATATCTCATGTTGTAGACCACTACCCAAAGTTCCCTTTAGCCAAAAGGTGAACGATTGAAGAGCTACAGCAATCACTAGTCTGTCTTTCCAAGCAAGGGATTCTTTAAAGAATAATCTGTAATATAAGAACCCAATTCATTTGTGGAGAAGCTAAGGAATTCACTGAATAGTATGGGTTGAAAATCATGATTGTATCATCACATTAACTATGTGAAGACACAGTAACAATGAGAACACCCTCAAACAGTGGAGACACAAAGGACACTTTGCCTTATTGTCTCTCTGATTGACACACCTCAAGGCTTACATGAAATCACCTGCAGTTGATTGGAAGAAAACACAAGTCCATCATTATTGTCAAGGTAGATGGAGGTCAAAGCTTCTACAAGCATGTTAAATTCTTGCCTGAGCTATAGAAATGTACAGGATCCAAGAATGAAAACCTAAAACCCAACATAAGTTGCTGGAAAACCTGAGATCCCATTGTCATATATATTTGAAAGCAAATTATAACATTAATCTCGCTTAGTTTAGAAACAAAAATGATAATGATTGGAAGAGCTAGCCAAATCAAGGTTAGATTTAGAATAAACCTAGCAAATCAAAACTGGATGCATATGAGGTACCAAAGAAACAGCAGAATAGTATTTGATCACAGTCTTAGGAGGATGCAGAGATGCTTCATTGTGATTTGGAAAAGTTGGGTGAATGGGCAAATGCAAGGCAGATGAAGTATAATGTGAATAAATGTGAGGTTTTCAAAATTGGTAACACAAGCAGAAAGGTGGATTATTATCTGCTTGGTGATAGATTGGGAAAGGTAGTGGTGCAATGAGAACTGGGTATCCTTGTACACCAGTTGTTGAAAGCTAGTGTACAGGTGCACCAGGCAGTGAGGCAGCAAATGGTATTTTGACCCTCATAGCAAGAGGATTCAAGAATGGAAACAAAGGTGTCTTGTTGCAATGAGTCTTGTTGAGACCACACCAAGAGTATTGGTCTTTATACCTAAGAAGGATGGTCCGGCTATGGAGGAAGTGAAACAAAGATTTACCTGACTGATTCCTGGGATAGACAGTCTGAAGAGAGTATGAAGAGTAAGAATAAAGTTTAGATTTTATCCATTAGAGTTCAGAAGAGTGGGATCTCATAACGGGCGGCACGGTGGCTCAGTGGTTAGACCTGCTGCCTCACAGCGCCCGGGGCCTGGGTTCAATTCCACCCTCAGGCGACTGTCTGTGTGGAGTTTGCACATTCTCCCCGTGTCTGTGTGGGTTTCCTCCAGGTGCTCCGGTTTCCTCCCACAGTCCAAAGATGTTCACGTTAGGTGGATTGACCATGCTAAATTGCCTGTAGTGTTCAGGGATGTGTAGATTAGGTGGGTTATAGGGGGAATGGGTTTGGGTGGGATGCTCTGAGGGTCGGTATGGACTTGTTGGGCTGAAGGGCCTGTTTCCATACTGTGGGCATTCTATGATTCTATGATAACAATCTGTAAAATTCTAACAAGACTAAAGAGGGTAAACTTAGGGAGATGTTCCTGATGACCATGGACCATAATTTAAGGATATGGGGTATGCCATTTAGGACTGAAATGAAGAGAAATTTCTTCACCCAGAGAGTGGTGAGTCTGTAGAAATCTCTGTCACAGAAAATAGTTGAGGCCAAAACACTGAATGACTTCAAAGAGTGAGATACAATTCTTAGGTCAAAAGGGATCAAAGGGTATGAGGCAAAAGCAGGAACAACATACTGAGTTTGATGATCGGTCATAATTATACTGAATGGTAAAGCAGCCTCAGAGGGCTGAATCCTGTTCCTATTTTCTACGTTTGTGTTTCTAACTTTATGGCCCAGCAAAACCCCACTCCATCATCACCAACAAGCTGGAGAATCAACCCTGGTTCATCACGAGGCGCAGAACAGCATACTTGAAAATGAGGTGTCAACCTGATGAAGGTGCAACACCAAACTATTTGCTTATGAAACAGCAGAAGCAGCACGTGATAGACAATCTCACAAGCAATGGATCAGATCTGAGTTCTGCAGTCTTGCCATATCCAATTCTGAATCACGGTGAATAATTAAACAATTAATTAATCAGACAATGAAGCTCCACAAATATCCCTACGTTCAATAATAGGGAGCCCAGCATATCAATATA
This sequence comes from Rhincodon typus, assembly GCF_021869965.1. Classification (NCBI taxonomy): domain Eukaryota; kingdom Metazoa; phylum Chordata; class Chondrichthyes; order Orectolobiformes; family Rhincodontidae; genus Rhincodon; species Rhincodon typus. The sequence continues at coordinate 55,123,423 of NC_063334.1, forward strand.
AAAGGCACACCTAAAGCATTTGCAAGTATCTCCACCAGTAATGCCTAGACGATGATCAATACCAGCCTCTTCCTGAGATCCACAGCCTTCAAGTCACTCCAGATGATATCAAGAAGGTACTTCAATGGCTCGGACATCATTCTGCTTAAAGTACTGATGACTTGTGTTCCAAACTAGCTGTACACCTAGCCAAGTTATTCCAGTCTTATGTTATGTCTCCTGGGTAGTATGCAGTATAACTTTAAGGGACATGCTTATGAATCATCATGTTATCATTGCATGTGATATGAGAATATGAAGATCTCCAACTCCGTGTTAGTAGTGGCCCAGACACTACAGTGGCTATAAGATATGCAGATATCAGGAGTTGGAATAAATGGCTATTGAATATTTCTGTATGGCTCGCCCCACTTTTGAGCGGAGAGAGCTGCAGCACGGATCACAAAAAGTGAGCATACAAATCAAGCAGATAATGAGGGAGACAAATGGAATGTTGTCCTTTATCCCAAAGGGAGTGGAGAATAAAGATAAAGAAGTCTCTCTAAAACCATACAAGGCACTAGTTTGATCACAACTGGAAAACTATGAAAGATTTTGGTTCTTTCATCTAAGGGAAGATATACTGGTATTGGAGGCAGTCCAGAAAAAGTTTACTAGTTTGATTTTGATTATGAAAGGATTGTCTTGGAGGGTAGTACATCTGTGGAATTTGTTACTGCAGAGGGTTGTAGGGACTGGATAGCTAAATACATTCAAAACAGAGATATATTGATTTTTTTTAAACCAATAAGGGAATCAAGGTTTATTGGGACAAAAAGACAGGAAAGTGGAGTTCAGTATTATCAGATCAACCATGATCTCATTGAATGACACAGTAGACCTGATAGGCTGAAAGCATTCTTCTGCTCCTATGTTTCATGGTGTAATTCAGTTTTTATGTTGTGGGAGTAACTTAAATATTACCTTCTCATGTACAAATCCCCACTGGAGGCAAAAGCCCACATACTGAATTAGCTGCAACCCCAGCCAAGCTGTTCTAGTAAATAATAATTGTTACTAGTCTCTGGCCAACAATTTCAAAAACTATTCAGGTACATCCTGTCCACAACAGCAGCACAAAACCAAATCAGCCAATTAGCAACAAAAACAAAGTTGCTGGAAAAGCTCAGCAGGTCTGGCAGCATCAGTGAAGGAAAAAACAGAGTTAACATTTCAAGTCTGGTGACCCTTCCTCAATACTGAACGTTAACTCTGTTTTTCCTTCAAAGATGCTGCCAGACCGGTCAGTTAGCAGTTTATCAGTCTACTCTCAATCATCAGCAAAGTAATACAAGGGGGTCACTGATAATCTATCAATTGTCACTTTCAAAAAAAGGTTTCTGATACTCAGTTTAGATTCTCTGAGGGTACTCGTTGTTTTACGCTACTCCAACCTTGATTCAAACATAGACAAAGAACTGAATTTAAGAAGTGAGAAGAGAGGGACAGCCTTTGGCATCAAGGCAGCATTTGATCAAGTATGGAATCAATCCCAGCAAACTTGGTTTCAATGGGAATCAGGAGGAAATCTCTCTATTGGTTGAAATAAAACCTAGCACAAAGAAGATGACTGTGTTTGTTAGAGGTTGATCAACTCAGCCTCATGACATTATTTCAGTAGTTCCTTGAGGTAGTGTGATGGGCCCAACCATCTTGAGATACTTCATCAAGGACCTTACCTCAGTCATAAGGTCAGAACTGGGGATGTTCATTGATGTTTGCACAATGCTCAACATCAATCATGACTCCCCAAATACTGAAGCAATCCATGTCCAAATGCAGCAAGACCTGGATATCACACAGTTTTGCACTAATAAACAAGTTACATTTGCGCCACACAAATCCTTCTCTCTCAACAACCTGGGGGCTACCAATGATCAAAAATGAACTGGACCAACCATATAAATTCTGTGGCTACTGGAGCAAGTCAGAGACCATGAATTCTGTAGCAACCAACTAATCTCCTTACTCCCCAAAACCTGTTCACCAGTTATCAGAATAGAATCCCTCCAGTATGGAAACAGGCCATTCAGCCCAACATATTCACACCAACTCTCTGAAGAGCATCCAACCCAGAATCACCCCCTAGCCTATCCCAATAGCCCTGCATTTCCCACAACTAATACATCTAACCTACACACCCCTGGACACTTGGCGGCGATTTAGCATGGCCAATCAACCGAACCTGCACATCTTTGGACTGTGGGAAGAAACCGGAGTACCTGGGGGAAACCCACGCAGACACGGGGAGAATGTGCAAACTCCACACAAACAGCCACCCAAGACTGGAAGTGAACCAGGGTCCCTGGCACTGTGAGACAGCACTGCTAATCCCTGAACCATCATGCCGCCCGTGTGATGGATCCTCTCCACTTGCTTGGTTTAGTGCTTGTTCAATAATAGTCAAGAAGGTGAACTCTATCCAGGACAAAGCAGGCTGTTTGATTGGACCCCATCAGTACCTTAAACATTCATTCTCTTTAACACCAACACAAAATGGGAGCTGTGCATTTCATTCATCAGATTACTGTAGCTACTTGATAAACCTCCTTTATTGACACTTTTGGTCATTTACCCTCTAGAATGTCAGGGGCAGAATGGGAACACCACTATCCGCAAGTTACCCTTCAAATCATGCAGCATTCTAACTTTGAATTACACTGCCATTCCATTTCTATTGCTGGGTCAAAAGCCTTGAACTCCCTTCCTAATAAGACACACTCCTACCCATCAGATCTGACTCCCTGTCACCACTTGCCCCCACCCAACTACCAGACCCAATCTCCGCGCTCTCCAACACCCTGTTTTTCCCATTGCTAAACCTCACACCACCCCCATCCCGGCATCAAATCTGACACCACCCCACCCAATCCTAACATACCCTAAGGAAAGCATCACTTACTGGGCACCCTACCCACTTCCACCCTTCCACAGCATCTTGGCACCTTGCTTACATGGTTCCCTACTCACATGGCACTCTGCTTATCTGGTATCCTGCACCCAGCCACCAGACATACTACCTGTCTGGCACTCTGGCCCCTCATTGCACTGCCACCTTAACTCCACACTTAGCTTTTTGCAGGGTTTGTCACTGTCACCAGCTGTGTTGCTAGATATTTAAGCCACGAAAATGGGGATGTAGTCAGGATTTCTCCTGACAATTCTGCACAACAAGGGAAATATTGGATATCAGATACAGTCTGCCTTTCTGATAGAGCCAGGATTAGAATCGCAGGCCAAAAAAATGTTTTCAGTGAACCTATATCCCGGGTGCCGCAGTTCACAGTTGTGCTGTGCTCATGTGTTGCGTATCACTGTATTAATTCAGCTGCCACATGGAGAAATGCCAGAAATGTATTTGAAGAAGCTCTGGCATTCTAGAAATAAAAGTGTGATTATTTCCATCATATTGGGAACTGGAAGACATAACAATATGTGCGTATGGGAAGGTGTTTAAATTACATTAAAATGTTCATTTTAGATATTATGATAATGAACTTCCCTTTTAAGCTGCTTTAGCAAGGTTTTCATTGAAACAGATGAGTAGGAGCATCCCATGGAATATTATTAGCCTAATAAAACTGCAGTATATCATTGAACTTATAACAATAAAAAGCTTTTTGATTGCAGAAGGCCTGTAATTCCTGGACTATGCGAGAAAGGGACACAATGGCGGTGAAAATGGGGTGAGTTGAATTTCGAGCAATATCTGGTTGTACCAATTATATCCATGGTTACTTTGAGCACTTCAAAACTTTGTTGTAAATGGTTGTTTTCACAACACGTGTAATTTGCACAGAGTGGGATAGACAGTAGAAGATCCAGAACTTGTGGAGAAAACACAAGAGTTCTATATTTTGTCTCACCATTGTGAAGCACCTCAGCTATGTAACCTCCTGATAGAAGTGGACCCCATACCTTTGGAAAATGCCATTCTCCACACATCAACCAATAATTTATTTTACATTTGTATTTTAAGGGCCTACTTTGGCAGGAACAGTCAGGTGACATGACACTAAGGTACCAATGTAAGGTTCATGACCCTTAGTCCTACCAGACATGTCACCTTAACCTGGGAATTGGACAGGTTCAGTGTCACAGAAGATACAGTTTTGGAACCATTACTCTGCTATATTTTTGGAATGAAGAGCATTCAAGGAATTTTGGATCCTCTCGAGATTTAAAATAGTTGATACTGATCTGTGTATTTTCAGCCTTATGAGCCCCTCATGCAGTCATGCCCAAGTGACTGAGTATCATATGGGTCAAACTTTACCACTTAAATGCAAGTTGGGAGATTAATGATTAGTGAGATTTTCTTTTCTCCATATAATATTGAATGTCTGTGTGTTATATAAGATTGTACTCCTTCGGATATAACAATCAGAAAAGACAGCCAAGTCCCTTCTATAACTAGACATGGTCTAAGGTGGGTGGCCAAGGATGGAAGAGTATGTAGAACAATATGTGAACTAATGTTTACAGATTAATCCCCCCTATCAGTCTAATTGTGCATCACTTATGTCACAAGCATGCATTTGGACACACCTCCAGATTGATTTTATAAAGTCATTGACTAAATTTCAAGGAAATTATTAATATGCTTTGGTGTTTATTGATCAATTTATTAATGGATACAAGCATTTCCTACCAAAACTTACAAGGCGTGCACTGCAGCTCATATTTTGCTCAGTGTTCTGTTGGTGGGGTACACCAGTCATGTGGATATTGATTAGGATGCACATGTTGCAGAGAGATTTTTGCAATCTTACAACAATTGCTGCAGATTCAACAGAAATTACATATAGTCCATTATCAGCAATCTTCAGAGATTATGGAGAGAGGAAATAGAACTGTAAAGACAGTGCTGATAAAGTTATGTACGGAACACTTCACTAAATGGACAGACATGCTTCCATTCTGTTTAATGACAATACAATTGACCTCGCATAACAAAACATGGTGTAAGCCCATTTGAGGCCATGACTGAATGGAAATAAGAATCCCAGGGCATTTAAATTTGAAAGGGAATACCCTATTAATATTGAGGCATTTAGTTGGAAATGGTTAGAGTTTGACTGAGTTTGTAACTGAAGTGAATAAATTAGTAGCAAGAAACGCAAGCAAACTTCAAGACCAAATTAAGAGAAACTTGAGGTTGGTTGGCTCGCCGAGCTGGTTTGTTGTTCTACAGACGTTTTGTTACCATGCTGTGTAACATCATCAGTGCAGCATCCGATGATGCGTCCTGGGACAAGCTAAGCAGAGACAGGCACAGGAATTCCTAGAAGCCTAGCACTCCACGAAGAAAGCTATTAATAAACACATAGAACTCGACCTCGTATACACTCCACTACGAAGGAAAACCGGAAGTGAGGCAATCCAGCTCAATGGACTCCAAAGTTTAAAAACCAGGCGGGAAAACACACCGACGCTTCATCGGAGGCTGCACTGAGGATGTTACCAAGCATGGTAACGAAACGTCTGTGGAACAACAAACCAGCTTGGCAAGCCAACCAACTTCAACACCCACAACCCGAGCTACAATCTACTCCAAAACCTAAGAGAAACTTTGATAAAATGGGTAAATCATTTGAGATTAACATAAAATATAATACATAAATTTATCAAATGATGTTGAGAGATTTTGACCTTAAGAAAGATTCATTTGATGTTAAATGAATAGGATTGCACACAATCATGGACAAACTGAATCCTGCTATTTACCTGTTGAAGGGTCCATTTGGGCACAAAGTGGAAATGAAAACTGAAGTGGTTCCATACTTATCAGTTGAAAACTACAAAAGAATAAATACTTCACTTCTTTCAGTTTCAAGTTAACCAGGAAGATGTTTGGGCTGAGAAAATTGCTGATATCATTAATATCATTCACACAACAAGGCTTTCTATTTGAGGATCAGGTCATGAATGGATAGCTACTGCAAATGAAGCTAAGAAGACAACATTTGACTACATATGACTATTGCAATTACAATAAATTATAATTACAAACATGCAAGTGAGATCCATCCTTTCTGGATGATGGAGATGTAGTGCTTTGGAATGGGAAAGCTTTAAAAGTCAAATGTAATTATTCCAGGGAAGGAGTAAGATGATACAAAGGCTTGAATAGGGACATAGGACATATAAATTCACAGATTATAAAATGTGTAAAATGTTATGGACATCTCCCCAAATGACATAAGGATCTGAATTTAGGATCAGACACAAGAACCTTGAACTGGCTCAAAACGCTTAAGGAATATGAGGAGTTAATGGAAAATTTAGACTCTGATTGCAACAAGAGGTATAGTCATACAGATTCATGGTGTAGAGAGGAATGTGAAAATTAAGGACAATAAAGGGTAAGAATAAAATTGATATGTCTCCACTTCAAAAGTGCCCAATGTCAGGTAAGGTATGAGATAGTATCCATCATACTATATTTTGGAGATATCTGTCTTCTAGTGCTGTGCCCACTAGAATATTAGATGTATGATGATCAAATGGTGAGGAAGATAGTAAGACATTTTATATCAAGAAATCATACTCAGGACAACTGAGGAGGATGGAGTGAGTAAGGTAAATCAGATGGTGTAAACATAAGAGTTAAATAGAGGGAAAAGAGAACATTATGAGGATGGATTGGGATAGGAGCCTCAGGAGGAAAGAGTGCTCGAAATAGGTTCAGCATAGAGAACATGTGGAGATATAATGAGGGGAAGAGGGGACAGTTAAAAGACGTTCTAGCAGGGCATATATAGGAAGATAGAGATGTAATTCAGGAATTGTCTCAGATTCTTTTGATGGTCAAGGATGAGGATATAGTATTTTAGCAGATCAAGAAAACATTTAACAAAATTATCAAAAATAAACACCAACGGAGAAAAGGATATTGAAAGCTATCACTTGTTAACCTTATGGACCCTAGATGCTAAGACAAGTTATGACAGGTCTCAATGACTTAGACAATAATCAAATTCCATCTTTTATAAATGGTAGTATGATCAGAGAATGTTTTGTAGGGAAGGAGGACATTGAGACAGCCAGACAGAATGAGGTCTCATATCTAGTAACAGGAGGACAGGTACATGGCGGTTCACTACCTGTAGTCCTGTATTTACCACCCTTGTAGGAGGAAACCAGCAGAGAGATAGTCAGATGTAGAATCAATAGGGATTCTGAAATAACATTTTCATCTTTATGCATCTCACCCAGTCTTATTGATATAGCATAACTACAAATGGGATAGTTCAAACATTGGGTGTTTTTCAGAATGACAAGATGTTTACATCTGCCAATGTGATGTCAGAGACCCAGCATTTGGATTTACTTAAGATCAGGAATCAAACTAAAGTGGGAAGAAGAGTAAAAGATACTTCTATTTGTGAATGGGAATCTATTGTGTCACTGTTAATGCCCTGAAAATGAACCATAGAACACAGTGATGTCTCATCTCTAAATTTACATTTTGCTTCCAACCCACACAGATCTCACAGATAGGCAATAACATTCTACTTCAAGTTCCAGCTCATAACATCACTGAGGTCAGAGTTAATTTTGGAATGCAGAAGGAGGCATTGGAGGCAACACTTCAGGTGGAACATCTTAGACCCCTTTGCTCTTAAATTTAAAATCCATAATAGAAAGAGCAACAACATCTCAGAATCACCTGACAGAATGCAAATAAACAATGAGGAGAGAAAGAGAGAGAGGAATTAGAGTTCTAGGAGTTAGGCACTGAGGGGAAACTATAAGTGTAGGCCTGCCTCTAGTTAAGAACTCTGTCCATGTTAGCACTGATACAAATGGTGACAACTATTCTAATATTATTTATACTCTGCTACCTGAGATATCTTGCCTTAAGATTTCAGCAATGCACCACTGATCTGACTTGAAAGTTATTAAAGCCAAAAACATTAGCAAACATATTATGTGATGCATCAAATGCCCAGGCAGTGACTTGTAGGATTAGGAGGAAAATTAACATTTGATGATTAATTTAGTTTAGTTATAGTCACATACAGTATATTCATTGATTAATCTAATATATTATCTGGTTTAACTGTAACCAATGGAGATTTTAGTACCTGTACCTTAATGTCATGTGACGCTGCTTAGCCTCACTTGACAAAGAAAGGCATCATTAGATTTTGACCAGAATAGAGGTAGCACATGCCAGAGTCTTCTGTTTGACTTATTTTGCAATTGTATGATCATGCAAATTTCAAAAGTTGAATAAAGTGAGTTAACATCCTTATTAAGCTTAACTCCTTATTAGGCAACTAAAAAGGCATTGATGGAGTGTCTGCAGGAAGAAAATCATGATGACAGCTACACTCTGCACTGGCTCAATTTTAATTTGTAGCAGAAGTGTGGCAATTTTACCTAATCTTAATCTTTGTATTCATGTTAATTTTAAAACATCGTGAATCTAATACTGTGGTTGTACTATCTTCAAAATTTTAGTACTCAGGATTATACACGTATTATAAATCAGACAATGTTGGAGCACTGGGGGTATCTACACAGACAGAAATAGAGTTAATGTTTCAAGTCTGATCTGACTATAAAGATCTTGGCCACAGATAATGCAAAACTTGCTGATTTTCTGCTGTATTTTCTGTTTTTATTTCAGCTTCTGCAGTATTTTGCTTCCACATATAAATTGTCTGAATACGTAATAATATTTCACTATTTCACCCTTCTTATGCACACTGTCTATATTAGAACTTTGTGATCTTCTGTGTTAGTTTCATATAGTTTTGAAGTTATTAACAAGCTTTTCATTATGTCCCTTGTCTTTAAAAAAAAAGAAACTAATTTCAAGCATTTACAACTGTTGTGTGACAAAAACAGCACCTAACAAATGGTCTTAAGAAAGAACTGCCACTGTGAAGTGTCTGATTTAATATGGACACGTCGACTATGCAAATTGAAATAATGACCCTAAGGGTATCATTCTCTGGGGCCTGATTGCCTTTTTCTGAAGGAAAATATTATAAACTATTTTCTTATCTTAGGAAAGAATCATAAAAGTAATAATAACAAACTAGAATGAAGAGGAAGGGACCATGTAATAATTCACAACTTAAAGAACCAGTCAGGAAAGCTTGGAAGCGGCATCAGTTAATGCCATCACTCTTAAGATCCAATTAAAGATTGATCATGCATCCTTTAAACCAATTAGTAGTGAGCCTTTCCTCACCGAGGCTGATCAGAATGCAATGACATAATTAATCATGTTGTGGGTTGTAGTTTGGAAAGGTTTAATAAGGCCTACTTTTCAGTGGTTGTGTGCTCTGAAAGGAGGGAAGAGACAGTTCCCCAGCCAACTGAGTGTTAGTATGTCAACATGTAATGGCTAAGTCCCCTGTCTGGTTAAGTGTCATTTCTGATATACTTTGCAGTCACCTGAGCCTTCTTCCACTTCATCTGGAGATCTAAGATGGACTGTGCAAAAGTACAAAAATCTGGATAAAGGGGGGTGGGGTGAAGAATACGCCCAACACCATAAGCCTGATGGCCACCTTTGTGGTGGCATCAATCTGTGCATAGACCCCCAAACACTATCACTTTGTACTAAAGGTTCTATCTGTCCCAGCTGTTGCTAAGGATGGGTCTGGCCTCATGGCCGTGGAAGGCTCTAAGTAGTTGGACCATTCCATGTCACCTATCCTTTGTTAATAAATTTGCAAAGAAAATCACCTTAGACCACAAGTCTATCAGGAAGTGGTCAGCACATAGTGTCCTCAAAAACCTCCAGGAAAAGCAAAGGGTGAATCCTTGGGTTGCTTCCTGAGCATACTGTCAAAGTTATTTGGCAGAATACATCATCACCAGAACTTTCCAACAAGAACCGAGACATCACTTGGCTAGTGCTGAGAAGGGCACTAATTGTGAGATCCTTCAAGTTCAAGCCCTCACTCTCTGCACCACCGCACACTGCCCTCAAAGCAACTGCAGGGGCTGGGGTGCGATGTCGAGACTGGCACACATTTTCTGCTGCAATGTGCCTTTGCAAAGGAAGTCTGGAGTCATTTTTGGTGAGGTTCGTCCCGAGCAGCTCCATGACGCAGGACTCTGCGCTCTACAGTCTGTTCCCTGGGACGCACACCGAGACAAACATTGACTGCACTTGGGGGACTATCAATTTGGTGAAAGACACTCTGTCGTCTGCCTGAAACTTGTTGGTCTTCAAGAGTTGACGTTGCCCGAGTGTTGCAGACTGACACATTCCAAGGTCCAGGAAGCTTGGGACAGCTGCTGCCAAGGCACAGTGAGGAAAGACCACCATTTAAGGTCCTTCTGCTGAAGTTAAATGGGGGCACATGTAAAATATACCTTTGGTTTATTTGATGAATAGAATCAAACTCCAATGTTTGTTTGCTTCTTTATATGCTACCGTACACAACCGAACTGCTTTAGTGATTGGATGTATATAAAGATATTGTGAATAATGTATATTTCTGAACTTAAAAAATCATCTATTATATTTGATTTGATAACAATAAATTGGTGAACCTTGTCTAAACAAACATGGATCCAATGTGATTTCATACTTAGTTGGACCAAGATCTTATGGTTTAAGCTAAATTGGATTTCTGAATCATACAAATTAGTTGCAGGGAAAATAAGAATTTTGTTAATGGTTGGTGCCTGGAATTTAAATTATGATTCTGTACTTCTGTCAGGAAATTCAGTTGATAATGTAATCTCCAGATCACACTTCAACCTGGAGAATTAAAAAAGAAGACTCTCTTTCCAAGTTCTACAACATGCTTGGGCTGAATGAAGAAACAGCATCATATTTACAAGATTAGTTAAGTGTCCATTAATTTTATTCATTGATTTGGCATGGTCTGGTCACCAGTTTCTGAATGATTGTTCAGTATTGGTTTAGTCTGCGTCTTAGTCATCTTTCACTATTGATTGATCTTATTGTGGAACCTTATAGAGTCATACAGCTGTTCAGCATGGATATAAACCCTTACTTCCAACTTGTCCATGCCAAAAAGATATCCTAAATTAATCTAGTCCCATTTGCCAGCATTTGGCCCATATCCCTCTAAACCCTTCCTAGACATATACCCATCCAGATGCCTTTTAAATGTTGTAATTGTACCAGCCTCTACCACTTTCTCTGGCAGCTCATTCCATATATGTACCACCCTCTGTGTGAAAATGTTGCCTCTTAGGTCCCTTATAAATCTTTCCCCCTCACCTTTAATCTATGCCCTCTAGTTTTGGACTCCACTACCCTGGGGAAAAGACTTTGGAAATTCACCATATCTATGGCCCTCATGATTTTATAAACCTCTATAAAGGTCACCCCTCAGTATCCAACGCTCCAGCAAAAATAGCCCCAACCTATTCAGCCTCTCCCTATAGCTAAATCTTCCAAACCTGCAGTTACGAAAGGGAGCAAGTCAAACAGTCAAGGCACGCAGGAACAACTGTATTTATTTTAAAGCGAGAGGCCTGACAGGTAAAGCAGATGAACTCAGGGCATGGTTGGGAACATGGTGCTGGGATACCATAGCAATTATAGAAATGTGGCTCAGGGATGGGCAGGACTGACAGCTTACTGTTCCAGAGTATAGATACTACAGGAAGGATAGAAAGTGGGGCGAGAGAGAAGGGGGAGTGGTATTTTTGATTAGGAATAATATGATGGCTGTATGCAGATTTGATATTCCTGGGAGTACATCCAGGGAAGTTATCCCCGGAGAGTTCATGACCTCCTACATTTTCCAAAACAACATTCTTGTTTGAGATGAATATAGCCACAGGAGATACCTGCACTGCCTGCCTACCCCTCCTACTTTTCCTGGAGGTAACCTATCTACCTGACTGTATCTACAGTTTTGTGCCTTCCTGTAACAGCCATCAGCTCCTGTAAATTCCTCATTGCCTCTAACTGCCAGACCAATCGATCTATGTGATCCGATAAGATTTGCAATCAAACACACTTCTTGCAGACACATTCATCAGGAGCATCAACATTCTCCCTAATCTCCCATATCTGACAGAAAGAGTACATCATTCTACTAAATGCCATCTTTATACCTTAACAATCTACAGAGCTAGAAACTAGCATAGTCTTACTGCTCTAAAAAAATTGCTCCAGGATAACTTAGTATCTACGTTTTACATTTTTAAAGTTCAATCAAGAGACAAATCTCAGTAAAACATATATTCAAAAAAAAAACCCACTTGACTCACTTTTGTAGATTTACAAAAAAAGTTATACTTTTAAAAAATAAGCTACTTAGCTGCTCCCCTGCTGTGAACCAAACTGCCCCCAACGCAGGTTTCTCCAAGGTCAGCTGTGAATTTCACTGTTTGTTTATTTTCCTTAGAACAAACTCCAATGTCCAGAGATACTTGTTACTAAACAGCAGAAGCAGTCAGCAATGCAGGTTCACTGCTCGGTCACACAGCTGTGCAGGATTACTGCTCATTACTTCACCTCCCACGTGGTATCTACTCTTTCTCTCTCTCTCTTCCTCCTTTTTTAACATGCTTTTGTTTTGATTTTTTTTTTCCCAAAGTTCCAAAACAATGCAACAGCTTATAAAACAGTAATTACTGCTCCAAAAATTTGAAGTCAGCTCCAACACTGAAAATACCTCAAAAAAAGGAGCAGCTCTTACAGCCAAAATTTTTCCCTGTCCTCCATCTTGGATTACCCAGAATCCTCTGTCTCTACAATCTCCTTTGGCCCAGGACACAGATATCTGCACTTCTTTTTTTCTTATGTTTTTGAACATTCTCACTACTTCAGCATTAATGCTTGTGCCCTCATCTATCCCTACCCTAAACTTTGCAATACCTCCCCTAAAGTTCTCTTTTCTGCTCTTGTTTTTCCTTTTTAAAGCCTATTTTGTTGACTAACCAAACATTTAGCCATCATCCAAAATGTTACTATGAGGTTTTTTGCGTAATTTTTCTTTATTAATGAGCTGTGAAGCACTTTGAGGTGTTGCATTATATTTAAGATATGATATTGACACAACCTCTTGTGGTTCACTCTATTCAAATGCAAGTGTGAGCATGTCTGCTTCAAATTTATGATTTTGTTATGAAAATGGGGTAATTCCCAAATGTTAACCGGTCTTTCCTCTTTTCAGATACAATTTATAGATATTATTTTCAATTTATTTTGTTTCTAATTTTAATAATTATTATATTCTAATCACGTTAGTTAAAATGAACAGTGTTCCATTCTTTCCTGATTCTGTTGTTATAGAACCACAAAAGTAGAGGCTATTGTGGCTCAAAATCAAGAATTGTTCAGAGTCCAGACTCAGGGGTTAGTATTAGAGTGAACGATGGGGCAGAATAGCCATTTTTGATTCAGGTTGGGATTTTCTGCCACTAAATCCTACAAAGGAACAAATAAGAATAATCGCATGCATCAATTAGCTAAAACATTAACTTGAAATGGAAAACTGTCAAGGGTGAACATACCATATCTGGTGTTTTTCCAATGTGCCTTACTTTGCTCTTTTAGATCCAGATGGAGGTTTTATTAAATAAAAGTTATTTTAGTTTTGTTACTGCATCTAGCAGAGGCTATAAAATGCAATCTAAAGAATATTCAGTATTTCAGTCCAACATTCAGAATTTGGTAAGTCCAATAAACACAGGTCTGCCAGTTGGCAAATCAGAAATGTGATGGTTGAAGTGATGAATGAGTTGGTTCAAATGATGATTTGGTGAGATTCATGAATAAAATATGGTCTGTCAGCCTGACTGTGGTGATGTCACATAAGCTACTGCAGACAGTTTTTTCCATTAACAATGGGAAATCTTCATGTATGTAACAAGCTGTAGTATCTTAGGAACATAAGAACATTGCTAGTTTATTAAGACTAACAGTGAACTGCTCCAACCTGTTCCACTATCCGATTAGGTAAAAGCTGATTTTTAAGCTAACTCCATCTGTCCATAACTCTTAACATCTTTGCCAAACAAACCTATCAATGCTTGTTTTCAAAGTTTTAATTAAACAAATCTCAGCAATCAAGAGTTCCAGATTTCCCACTATCCACTGTGTAAAACAATATTGTAGGAGCAGACAGACAGCACAACATAACAAGTTGAATGGTCATCTTCTTTACATTCACTCTCCCATGATTCTATAAAGTGCTTTCTGACATCATTCCTTCATGGTCGAGTAGTAGTTTTAAAGTTTAGTCCCTTATTCTGGACTCCAAAAATGCTGTTCATATAGCACGTTGCAGATAAAGCCATTGCTAGGCTAAGAATACTATTATGGAACATTTATTGTTAATTTAACCTGTTTGTTGCTTAGAGTCAGAGTCATATACACAGAAGAAGGCCTTAGGCTCATTGAATCTGCACCATCACATCTACACCAATCCCACTTATTTTCGCAGATTGTAAGAATGATTGGGATATAGTGAAATGACAAACTTTCACTTACCCTATAGTAGTCTGTGCTATATACATCTCTCGACATTCCAAAATCACCAATCTTCACTAGTAGGTTTTCTCCCACCAGGCAGTTCCGAGTAGCCAGGTCACGGTGAACAAAGTGCTGAGATGCCAGATAGACCATCCCTGCTGCTATCTGCATGGCAATGTGTAGCATCTGTGACTGAGTCAGCTCTGCCATTCTGTTGCACTGGCCATCATTGAGGAATACAGCATCAGGTCCATGGGACCTGGAGATTCAAAAAAAAGGGCATTAAAATTAAGTTATTTATGAGCAAAGTAGTGTGGTGAATTGATGACAATATGGAATTTACTCATGCATAGTCACCATTGTGAGCCTGTACTTTCACTCAGCAATGCATTCTCCCTGTGCATGTTTCTTTACTTCACCGCAGGACAGAAAATGGGTGTCAGGTCATAGAGTCATAAAAGTCTACAACACTGAAGTCTACTGGTCCACTGAGTCTGCGCCAGTCAAAAACAACCATCTAACTATTCTGAGGCAACAAGGTGCAGAGCTGGATGAA
>NC_063334.1:55138951-55160441 GCF_021869965.1 Rhincodon typus
CGGGTCTAGGCCCGAAACGTCAGCCTTTTTGCTCCTATGATGCTGCTTGGCCAGCTGTGTTCATCCAGCTCTGCACCTTGTTGTCTCGGATTCTCCAGCATCTGCAGTTCCTACTATCTCTGATCAACTATTCTGATCCCATTTTCCAGCACTTGGCCTATAGCCTTATATGCTTTGGCATTGTAAGTGTACATTTAAATGCTTCTTAAGTATTATGCAGGTTTCTGTCTCTATCACCGTTAAAGGCAGTGAGTTCCAGATACCCACCACCTTCTGGGTGAAAAAAAATTCCTTACATCCCCTGCCCTTGACTTTAAATCTATGCCCCCTGCACTGATTGCTTCACTAGGGAAAATGTTTCTTCCTGTCTACGACTCTTATAAATTTATACATCTCATTCACGTCCACCCTTCAATCTCCTCTGCTCCATTGAAATCAACCGCAGTCTATCCAATTTTTCTTCACAACTGAAACTTTACAGCCCAGGCTAGGTTCTGTTAAGTTTACTCTTCACTCTCTCCAGTGCAATCATATTCCTACTATAACTTGGGTTTCAAAACTGCACACAATACTCTAACTGTGACCTGACCAACTTTTTATATAGTTCCAGCATAACATCCCTACTCTTAAACTTTACACTTCAGCTAATAAAATCTCATATGTCACCTTAATCATTTTAATTACCAGTTCTACCAAATGAAAGGACCAGTGGGCATGTACACCAAGGTCTCTCTGATTCTGGTACTTCCGAGGGTCTTGCTGTTCACCATATATTCCCTTGCCTGTTTGTCTTGCCCGAGTGTTAACTAACCTTGCATTTATCCGGATTGAATTACATTTGTCACTGATCAGCCCATCTGACCATCAAGTCTATATCCTTCTGTAATCTAAGGTTAGTTTCACTATTTACCACTGTAACAATTTTTGTATCATCTGAGAAGTTACTGATCAACCCTCCTATATTCAAGTCTAAATTATTTATAAATACCACAAACAGCAAGAGCACCCATATAGATTCTTATGGGTCCCTACTGTCACTAAAACACCCATTGAACATCACCCTCTGCCACTCAGCTAATTCTGGATCCAATTAGCCAAATTTTCTTAAATCCAATTGGCACTCTCCTTTGCTAATAATCATCCTCGCGGGACTTAACAAAAGCTTTGCTGAAGCCCAAGTACACTACATCGAATGCATTGCCCTCAACTGAACACCTGGTCACCTCTTTGAAAAGTTCAATCAAGTTGATCAGACCTGATCCCTTTTTTAAAAAACCATATTGACTATTCTTGATTAATCCCTGCCTCTCCAAATGCAGATTAATTCTGTCCTTCAGAATTGTTTCTCATAGTTTCTCCACCACTGAGGTTAGACTGACTGGCCTGTAGTTTCATGGTTTTTACCTTGCTTCCTTCTGAATAATGGTACCACACTGGCTGTCCTTCAGTCCTCTGACACCTCTCCCGTGGCCAGGGAGGAGTAATTGAAGTAAAGATCTTTTGGCACTGTTTATATTTGGAAATAATAAAAATAATCTCTAATCACAGTCCTTTTATTAGATCTTCCTGTTGACCTGAACAATTCAAAGTGACATTGGATGCATACTAATTCAAGTTGAATAATCTGAGCAACACAGATAACATTTTACATTTGGGAAAGAGTGCATATTTGCTTATTTGTGATTAATTCAGCAAATTCTGTTTGAGAATAAAATACAAATACGAATAAATACAATTGTATTTACAATGTAGTGGGAACACTGAAAATAGCCAAAAATTGAAAATAATTCCTTTTAAATATCTCCAAGTGTAACATTGACTGCCATTTTGAGGAAGAGAGTTCCAAACGTCCACCACTCTTTCCATATTGACGTGTTTTCTAACTTCTCTCCTGAATGGCCTTGCCCTAATTCTGAGACAATGTCCCCTGGTTTTAGAATCGTCAACCAGTGGAAATTGTTTATCTTTATCTACTTTGTCTTTCCCTGTTAATATCCTGAAGACCTTGATTAGATCACCCCTTAACCTATTACATTCTAGAAAATTAAGGTCTAATTTGCCTAATTCCTTTTTATAATTTAACCCCTGATGTCCAGATATCATGCTTGTAAACCTGCATGAAACTCCCTCCAGGACCATAACATCCTTCCTAAAGTGTGGTGCCCAGATCTGCTCACAGTACTCGAAGTGGGATCTAATTGGGGTTTTGTATAACTGCAGCGTAATGACTGCATCCTTGTACTCCTACCCTTTAGATATGAATGCCAGTATTCCAATAGACTTCTTAGCTGTTTTCTGCACCTGTTCATGGCATTTTAAAGGGCTATGCACCTGAACCCCAAATACCATTGGACATCCTCATAGGCATTGACAATATTCCCACTCTTGGCCTTCAGTGAGGCAAAAGTACTCTTAACTATAACATCTCTCATTGCCTTTTATGTCCCTATCAAGTTTCCTTTCATAACCCTTTAAACTGCTCTTGTAAGCCACATTGTGGCACTGTATTAGTCTTTGGATTTGTTCCATTCATGGGATCTATACTGTTCTTTGCATTTTTATAAGCCCTTTCTTTCAATTTTATGCTGTTCCTTACCTCCTTAGATGTCCTTGGCTTTTTTTGAGATGGAGATTTTCCTTCTTATAGGTACTGGACACTGACCTGAGGAACTCTGGCAAAATGGTTCTAACATTACAATTATCGGCCTTCATGATGCAAAGGAAGCTAGCTGTATATAAAGTCTTAGCCCAGCTATTGGCCGATTTTCCCTTTTAACCATGTGCATCACTACCATCTCCACACTAACAATGACCCCAGTTTCACTCAGGTTGCTCTTCACTTGGCTAAATGATGCCCCGAATTCTAATGGTGGAAGGGCTACACTTCAGCTCTGCTTTGGTATTCAGCACCGTTGCCCATACTGATTCAAGATTGTGAACAACTTTTCTCTTGCAGAAAGCAGATTAAAGGCTCAAAAGGGAATGGAAACATTGCAACTGATGGCTCACATCTGCCCTGTGTCAAGAATATCTGCTTTAATACTTATAAGCAGCATTTGTTGAAGAGCAGCAACCTTCTGCCATGCTGCACTTTCCTATGAATAGCCATACTACAGACATTTAGGATAAAAAGGTTTTAATTCAATGTTGCAATAAACCTAGTGGAAGTTACCCTCTTACTAAATTTTTCAATCACAGTGGTGGTTTGGGGAGGTGTTATAAGCCATTAAGTAAATAAATGTATTGGGCAGAATCTTCCAGGCCTGACTGCAGTGTTTAGAAGGGTGAAAGGGAGAAATCAATTGGGCAAGAGGCTGAAATTCAGTTTGCTAACACCACGTTAAAGTTTGGCCTTTTAGGGGGTCCGGTTTCCCAATCTTGATTCCGGCAACATCTCTCACATTCATTAGCAGAAATAAATATATTTATGGAAATATATTTATGGTCACAATCTTGTTACTGCAAAGCAGAAAAAATGTGTTCACAGATCCAACCGTTTCAGGTTTGTACCTGATGGGGTATACACTTTTTTAGCAAGGCTTCAGAAAGCAGGTGACAATAGTGAGACAGAGCGCATCTGTTCCTCAGGGTCCCTTCCTGAAGTGAGTTGAGTCTTTGGCAAACTGGGGTGGAAGGGCAGAGGATGAAGTGAGAGGAAATTTCAGAACTTTTGAGTAAGAAGTTTCTGATGACTAGAGAACCAGGAAGGGGAATTAGAGCAAGCATGCAATTGCTGAATACTTAACCAGACTGACAGGTAACATGCTTAAGCTTCTTGGTGAAGACAATACAGCAGCCATGATTTGAAGTTCCAGACTGGTAGGTTAGCATTGAAGAGCTGGGACAATATTAAGCACAGACCAAAGCCACTGATCATGGCTAGAAAGCTACAAAATGGAAGTAGAATGGGCCAACAGTTGCGGAAAACTTAGGTGGATAATCTAGGCAACACCCTAAGTTCAAGCCCATGAAGAGAGAAAGATCTTCTGGGACAGAGGGTAAAAATGATGTTATGCGGTCTTGGGAAGTTAGCCATAGGAATTTCTCCAAGTGAAGCTTAGAAACATAAAACTAGGAGCTGGGTAGGCCAATCAGCCTTTCAAATCTGCTCCACCATTCGATATGATCATGGCTGATCATCCCACTTTCTCACCATACCCTTTAGCACTGAGAAATATGCCTAACTCCTTCCTAAAAAATTCAATATTTTGGCCTCAACCACTTTCTGTGGCAGAGAATTCCAGCTCTCTCGCTTTCTCTGAGTAATCACAGCTCTAAATGGCCTACCTCATATCCTTAGACTCTGACCCTTGGTTCTGGGCTCCTTGGTCATCAGCAATATCCTTGCTGCATTTACTTTGTTTAGTCCCGTTTCAGAATTTTATTGGTTTGAGATTTCCTTCACAAACCCAAACCCATTTCCAATTAATTCTTTTCTAAACTCAGTGAATATAGTCCTAACTGATCCAGTCTGACTTCATGTGTCAGTCCTTCCGTCCCAGAAATCAACCGGGTAAATATTTGTTACACTCCTTCCATAGCATCCTTTACAGATGAGGAGACCAAATCTGTACACAATGCTCCCAGTGTGGTCTCACCAAGGTATCCCCAAGACATCCTCACGCCGATGATGTGACTTCTGCCGCTGACGCTGATGATGTCACTTCCGCTCCTGAGACAATCTCCACCCCCACTCCCAGCTCCAGCTCTGCAACCAGCTCTACACCCAGTCCCAGCCCCAAGCCCTGCCGGGTCTTCACCATCCACCCCCCAGACCTCCTCCTCACTGAGGATGAACCGTCAGTCCTCAGCCCACACAAGAATTTCGTTCACGTCTGGATGTTGAACTCTTCTTCCGCCACCTCCTCACCTATTTCTTTGATTGGGAATCTAATCAACCCTCTGCCGACCCCTTCTCCCACCTCTAACAAACCCTATCCTCCTGGATACCACCCCACAGCTTCCTACCCTCCCTCGACCTCTTCATTTCCAACTGCTGTTGCGACATCGATTTCCTCAACCTCTCCACCCCTCTCACTCACTCCAACCTCTCTCCCACAGAACATGCAGCCCTTTGTTCCCTTCGCTTCAACCTCAACCTCACCATCAAACCCACGGGCAAGGGGTGGGGGGGGCAGTAGTGGTTTGGCACACTGATCTTTACATCGTCGAGGTCAGGCGCCAACTCTCTGACACCTCCTCCTACCGCCCCCTCAATTATGACCCCACCCCGACCACCAAACCATCATCTCGCAGACCATTCATAACCTCATCACCTCAGGTGACCTCCCACCCACTGCCTCCAACCTCATCGTTTCCCAACCCAGCACCATCCGTTTCTGTCTCCTTGCCAAAATCCACAAATCCGACTGCCCCGGCTGACCCATTGTCTCTGCCTGCTCCTGCCCCACTGAACTTACCTCCGCTTTCCTTGACTCTGTTTTCTCCCCCCTGGTCCAGGAACTCCCCACCTACTTCTGGGACACCACCCACACCATCCACCTCCTCAAAGACTTCCAATTCCCTGGCCCCCAACGCCTCATCTTCACTATGAACATTCAATCCCTGTACACTTGTATCCCCCCACGTGGAAGGCCTAAAAGCCTTCCGCTTCTTCCTCTCCCACAGGCCCAACCAGTCCCCCTCCACTGACACCCTCATCCGCTTAACCAAACTCGTCCTTACCCTGAACAACTTCTCCTTCAACTCCTCCCACTTCCAACAAACTCAGGGGGTGGCCATGGGCACCTGCATGGGCCAAGCTATGCCTGTCTCTTCGTAGGATACGTGGAACAGTCCCTTTTCCGCAGCTACACTGGCACTAACCCCCAGTACATTGATGACTGTATCGGTGCTGCCTTGTGCTCCCATGAGGAGCTTGAACAGTTCATCAACTTTACTAATGCCTTCCACCCCAACCTCAAATTCACCTGGACCATCTCTGATACCTCCCTGCCCTTCCTGAACTTCTCAGTCTCCATCTCTGGTAACCGTCTCAACACTGACACCTATTTCAAGCCCATTGACTCCCACAGCTACCTGGACTACACCTCCTCTCACCCACCTTCCTGCAAGAATGTGATCCCTTATTCCCAACTCCTCCGCCTCCACCACATCTGCTCCTAAGATGGG
Organism: Rhincodon typus; assembly: GCF_021869965.1. Taxonomy (NCBI): domain Eukaryota; kingdom Metazoa; phylum Chordata; class Chondrichthyes; order Orectolobiformes; family Rhincodontidae; genus Rhincodon; species Rhincodon typus. Next base: position 55,145,084 of record NC_063334.1, read on the forward strand.
GTGTTCCACTCCTGGACATCCCAGATGTCCTCCTATTTCAAGGATCACAACATCCCCCCTCTGGTGATCAAAAATGCCCTCAACGTCATCTCTTGCACTTCTGCCCTGAAACCTCCTCCCCCCAAAACAATAAAGACAGAATCCCCCCGTCCTCACATAACACCCCACCAACCTCTGCATCCAGCATACCATTCTTCACCACTTCCACCACCTACAATCTGACCCCATGACCAAAAAGATATTTCCCTCCCCACCACTATCTGCCTTTCATAAGGACTGCTCACTCTGCAACTCCCTTGTCCATTCTACACTCCCCACTAACCCCACCATGCCCGGCACCTTTCCCTGCAACCACAGGAGGTGCTACACCTGCCCCTACCCCCTCACCTCTATCCAAGACCCAAAGCTAATCTTTCATATACAACAGGGGTTCACCTGTACATCCTTCAACTTGGTATACTGTATCTGTTGCTCCCGATGTGGCCTCCTCTACATCGGTGAGACCAAGCATAGACATGGGGATTGTTTCGTGGAGCATCTGTGCTCTGCATGTGACAAACGACAACACCTTCTGGTCACCAACCATTTTAACTCCTCCTCCCACTCCCTGGGTGACATGTCCACAAAGACACCACACACGAACTGGAGGAGCAACACCTCGTATTCCACATCAGGAATCTATAGCCCAATGGCCTAAACATAGAATTCATCAGTTTTAAAATCTCCCCACCCCCCAACCTCATCCCACATCCAAACATTCCTCTCATCCCCGCCTCCTTGACCTGACACAACCTGTTCATCTTCTTCCCCACCTATCCGCCCCACCCATCCCACTGACCAATTCCCACTACTCCCTACCTGCACTCACCTATCACCGTCTCACCCAGCTTTCCCCAGCTCCACTTAGCCTCTCTATTTATTTCCCAGCTCCCTTCCCCTTCCCCATTTCTGAAGAAGGATCCCAACCCAAAATGTCAACTTTCCTGTTCCTCTGATGCTGCCTGGTCTGCTGTGTTCCTCCAACTCCACACTGTGTTGTCTCTGACTCCAGCATCTGCAGTCTTGCTATCTCCTACTTCTGTTCATCTCTGCACGGGTTCCTCAGGGTTGTGTCCTAAGCCTAACCATCTTCAGCTGCTTCATCAATCACCTTCCCTCCATAAGGTTAGAAGTGCAGACGTTTGCTGATGAAAATCTGGACATTATCCAGGCTTGGGTTGGCAAGTGGCAAGAAACATTCATGCCATATAAATGCCAGGCAATGACCATCTCCAATAAGAGACAATCTAACCACTGCCCCTTGACATTCAATGGTGCTACCATCACTATCCTTGGTGTTACTTTTAACCAGTAACTCAACTGGACTCATCACACAAAGACAGTAGCTACAAGAGCAGGTCAGAGGCGAGGAACACTGTGGTGAGTAACTCACTACCTAAGCCCCCAAAGCCTGTCCATCAAGGCACATGTCAGGACAAAATACTCTCCACTTGCCTGGATAGGTGCAGCCCCAACAACATTCAAGCTTTACAGTATCCAGGACAAAATAGCCTGCTTGATTGGCACCACATTCACAAGTATCTACTCCCGCCACCACTAATACTTAGGAGCAGCAGTATTCACTATCTACAGGTGCTCTGCAGAAATTCACCAAAGAGCCTTACACAGCACCTTCCAAACCCATGATCATTTCTATCTAGAAGGCAAGGGCAGCAGATATATGGTAACACCACCATCTGCAAGTTCACCTCCAAGCTACTCACCATCCTGACTTGGAAACATATTGCCAATCTTTCACTGTTGCTGGGTCAAAATTCTGGAATTCCATCCCTAAGGGCATTGTGGGTCTACCCACAGCACATGGATTGCAGCAGCTCAAGAAGGCAGCTTACCACCACCTTCTCAAGGGCAGCTAGAGATGGGAAATAAATGCTGGCCAAGCAGTGATGCCCATGTCTCAGAGGGAATTTAAAAAAACACTCAAATCCTCTCACTTTGAACGCCGATATGCCTTCATCACCCATTGCACCTGCATGCTTACTGTCAGTGACTGGTGTACAAGGACTTCCAGATCTCATTGTATCTTCCATTTTCCCAATCTATCACATTTCAGTTTTTGCTACCAAAGTGGATAACCTCACATTTATCCACTTCATCTACTATACATTTGCCCACTCACTGAAATCACACTGAAGCATCTCTGCATCCTCCTCCCAGTTCACCCTTCCACCCATTTGGGAATCATAAACTCATCATCCAGTTGGTTAAAGATAATGAGTTAAGATCTATGACAACACATTGATAGACCACCAACTTGAGCAAACATCCATTGTAAATATCTCATCCCTCTAAGTTAAGCTTTCACATTAACGTCTATAAAGATACTTTGTCAGCGGGATGAATAATCCCACCTTTATAATCTCTGTACATTGCATGTGTTTAAATTGCCTATGAAACACACTATTATGCTACTTAATGAGACTTATGGTCCTTCAGAACGGGTCTTAGAAGGCCTTTCTGTGTTTTTAGGATTGCTATCTAAGGAATGTAAATGGTCTAGGGAAATCAGCCTGCCCAACGATCAGCCATAATGGCTCATAGCAGGAAAGCTGTCTGGGGCAGGGAGGACTTTGGTATCTGCACCATTAAAGCTTCTGAATGAATGTTGCTTTTGTTTCATCATCAGAGTTAGAGCAACTGATAAAATCTGAAGCTTTATATGATGTGCGTCACTGAGATTTGTGTGAGAGTGAAGATAGCTTTTGCGATTTTCTGGCCTTATTCCAAACAATTCTTTTCAGAAAACTGCTCAGATTTCTAAAAGTTTTCCCTGTTATAATGAAGGATCAGAGACCTGATGGTGGCTGATCCAAGAGTTTGTTTGAAATCTGTTTGAATTTCACTGTAAACTTTGGCACATGTGAGAGAGCCAGGCTGTAGTGCAACATTGTGAGTCACTTAATTATATCTATCATTCAGTGCATGTGATATCTGATGGATTGAAAACAAAAAATTGCTGGAAATCACAGCGGATCAGGTAGCATCCATAAGCAGACAGCAAGCTAACGTTTTGAGTCTAGATGACTATTCATCATAGCTCTGAAGAAGAGTCATGTAGACTCAGAACATTAGCTTGGTCTCTTGCCATGAATGCTGCCTGACCTGCTGTGATTTCCAGCATTTTTTTGCTTTCAGTACAGATTCCAGCATCTGCAGTAATTTGCTTCTTTCCTGTTTGCAGTCTTGTGCTGTGGCAACCTCACAATTCTAACTCTGACTCATAGGGGCATGAAGCATTGAGTAGATGGTCGTGCATACTCTGGCAGAGCACAGGAGATAATTCATCCTTTTGCATCATTGGAGTCAGATCCTCTTTTGCCAACCCTGGGCAATGATCTTGGTTGTTTCATTGGTGCCAGTGGGCTTTGCCAGTCAGATTGGCATTCTGTTACCATCGATCCAAAAATGATATACCTATTCTCCAAGATGGTCCATGGTGGCATGGTCGCTCAGTGGCTAGCACTGCTGCCTCACAGCGCCAGGGACTTGGGTTCGATTCCAACCTTGGGCGACTGATGTGTGGGGTTTGCACATTCTCCCCGTGTCTGCGTGGGTTTCTTCCGGGTGCTCCAGTTTCCCCCCACAGTCCAAAGATGTGCAGGCTAGGTGGATCGGCCATGCTAAATTGCCTGTAGTGTTCAGGGATGTGGGGTTTAGGTGGGCTCTAGGGGAATGGGTCAGTGTGGACTTGTTGGGCCGAAGGGCCTGTTTCCATACTGTAGGGATTCTATGAAGATGAGAACGTCTAGTGAGGTATTGCTGAATTGTGGGGCGACTTTCTGTATTACACATCTTCAGGGTTAGGTGGGCCAGCCAACAGAGGCTAAGCAATTGGCTTTGCTTTGAGACAGAAATGCCATCTGGATGCTCTTTAAATCTGGAAATTAAGGCCAAAACATCCCGGCAGGCTGAGAACTTCTTGTCTGCCTATCCTATAAGGTTCAATTTTTTGACTTGTGCATGCATAAATTTTGTTTTTAAGAATGTAAGCATATGAGAAAATCCAATCCATCCTGCTTTTAGGCCTTTGTGTACACTTGTTCTGCAAAATGGAAGATTCTGCCAACTGGCACGATAGCTGTAGAAATAGACTATCAACTTTTGATTATCGTTTGATTTTAATTTCTGGGACATTCCTTGAATGTTTAAAAAAGTAAAATCATGGAAAAGCACTGGCTGAGGGAACAGCAATGATCACCTGACCACAAATTAAGCCAATTCATGAAATAGTGATCAGTAAATTACCTATTTTGGTTTGAAGTTAAATATCATCAAAATAACAAACCCATCTTTCTGGAAGTTAAACATTGAGATGAAAGTCGCCTGCATATTATCTAGCTTGAGGAGAAAAGACAAAGCGGACATGGGAATAAACAAAGGGACTATATTTCGGATAACAGCTTTTGGGCAGAGAGTGAGAAAGAGGATTTTCTAACAGCAGAACTAAAAAGTTTGCTCACTGTCTCCCTGGGCTGGCTAAGCAGTATTTATATCCAGATGTTTGGAGGGTTTCTCTCTGTTGGGCATAATGAGTTTTCTTGCAATTTCATCCCGAACCCACCTCATTAAGTAACTAGCAATCCCATCCCTATGACATTCCTCTGATCCGATGATAGCCCAACTGTATCACTCTGTCTCCAGAACAACTTGCCAGTGCTTAGATATCTGAGCACTGGAGCAGTGTTCCTGTCAACCACACCATCTTTAAAATGCCATTGCACACCCAGACAAGCACTGTCAGTCTGGAGCTGCCCTGCATGCTTTGTGATATTTGCGGTGGATATGACGGAGAAAAGGAATTTAATGTCCTGCTTTCTGATTAGGTACCTGTTGGTCTTTAAGTATGGAGCGGTACAGAGGAGGGTGTCCTCATCCACAGGATGCCTGAAGAGGTCAAGACACCATACCATGCCAGTTTGGTCTGCGGTTGCTACCCGGGTGGGTGCAGTCTCAGTTGTCTGTAGGAATGCCCAACAGTATAAGAAGAAGTTTAATGGCCTTCTCAGATCTGTGAGACTAAGGGCTACCATCTGCTCTGTGTTACTTCATGCTGATTTTATGTCTGCTTCTGCACCACCTCCCACCAAGGTCTTTGCTCTGCCACTCTCTCAATTTGCTGCAACATTTTCCCTCTCCAAATCTCACCCACCCCAACCCTTCACACCACTAAACCTGCATGAAGGGGGTTCAGTTCGCTGGACAGCTGATTTGCAATACAAAGTGACACCAACAGCGAAAGTTCAATTCCTGTACAGACTGAGGTCAGCACGAAGGTTCCACCTTCTCAACCTTGTTCCTTGCCTGATGTATGGGACCCTCTAGTTAAACTCTCCACCAGTCATCTTTCTAATGAAAGACTCATCATAGAGTTATAAAGTTATACAGCATGGAGACAGACCTTTTGCTTCAACTTGTCCATGCCGACCAGATATCCTAAAGCATTTGGCCCATATCCCTCTAAACCCTTCGTATTCATATACCCATCCACATGCCTTTTAAATGTTGTAATTATACCAGACTCCACCACTTTGTCTGGCAGCTCATTCCATACACGCATGACTCTCTGGGTGAAAACGTTGCCCCTTAGGTCCCTTTTAAATCTTTTCCCTCTCACCTTAAACCTGTGGCCTCTGGTTTTGGACTCCGCTACCCTAGGGAAAAGACTTTGGCTATTCCCTCCCTAAATTCCTCTGGCCCTCTTTCATCCTCCTTTGAAAAGCTACCATTTTGACAACGCCTTTCCCTAATTGGTTCAGTGCCTTGGGACATTTTGTTATGTTAAAGACCCTGTAGAAATGTAAATTTTTGTTGAGCAGGGTTGCTACTCTGGGCTCCAGAAGTAATGCTGTCTCCCCAAACTCAAGTTGCCTCTCTGCCACCACCTCTCAATCCCTGAACCTGGGCTAGACTTTCTGTGGGGCACCCAGTATTGCACTAAATATGGTGTGCTGCATCAGGACACTTGTTTGTGGTGGGCGACTTGCTAACCACTGAGCCACCATGTCACAACCTGCTTGATTGGCACCACATCCACAAACATTTACTCCGGACCACCATAGATATTCAGTTCCAGCACTGCTGCCTCACAACGCCAGGGACCCAGCTTCGATTCCACCCTCGCACTGTCTGTGCGGAGTTTGCACATTCTCCCTGTGTCTGCGTGGGCTTCCTCTTGGTGCTCTGGTTTTCTCCCACAGCCCAAAGATGTGCAGGTTAGGTTGACTGGCCATGCTAAATTGCCCATAGTGTCCACATATGTGTAGGTTAGGTGCATTAGCTATGGGAAATGCAAGGTTGGGGGCGGGTGCTGATTCTGGGTGGGATGCTTTTCGTAGCATCTGTGTAGACTCAATGGGCCGAATGGCCTGTTTCCACACTGTAGAGATTCTCTATGATTCTCTATGATTCACCCTATCCATGCCTCTCATGATTTTATAAAGCTCTACAAGGTCACCCCTCAGTCTCCGATGCTCCAGAGAAAATAGACCCAGCCTATTCAGCCTCTCCCTATAGCTCAAACCCTCCAACCCTGGCAACATCCTTGTAAATCTTTATTGAACTCTTTCAAGTTTCACAACATCATTCCTACAGCAGGGAGACCAGAATTGCATGCAGTATTCCAAAAGCAGTCTAACCAATGTCCTGTACAGCATCAACATGACCTCCCAACTCCTACACTCAATACATTGACCATTAAAGGCAAGCATACTAAATGCCTTCTTCACTATCCTGTCTACCTGTGATTCTACTTTCAAGGAACTATGAACTTGCACTCCAAGGTATCTTTGCTTAGCAATGTTCCCCAGGACCTTACCATTAAGTGTACAAGTCCTGCCCTGATTTGCCTTTCCAAAATGCAGCACCTCACATTTATGTAAAACTCCATCTGCTACTCCTCGGCCCACTGGCCCATCGGCCCATCTGATCAAGATCCCGTTGTATTCTGAGGTAACCTTCTTTGCTGTCCACTAAACCACCAATTCTGGAGTAATCTGAAAACTTATTAACCATACCTCCAGCGTTCACATCCAAATCATTTGTATAAAAGACAAAAGGAGTGAACCCAGCACCGATCCTTGTGGCACACCGCTAGTCACAGGCCTCCAGTCTGAAAACAACCCTCCACCACCACTCTCTGTCTCCTATCTTCCAGTCAGTTCTGTATCCAAATGGCTAGTTCTCCTTGTATTCCACCTGATCTGACCTTGCTAACCAGTCCACCATGAGGAACCTTGTTGAATGCCTTACTGAAGTCCATATTGATCATGTTCACTGCTCTGCCTTCATTAATCCTCTTTGTTACTTGTTCAAAAATCTCAAGTAAGTGAGACATTATTCCCATGCACAAAGCCACGTTGATTATCCGGAATGGTTCCTTGCATTTCCAAATACATGCAAATCCTATCCCTCAGGATCTCCTCCAACCACTTGCCCACCACTGATTGTCAGGCTCACCAGTGTATAGTTCCCTGGCTTTTCCTTACCACCTTTCTTAAAAAGTGGCATCAGGTTAGCCAACCTCCAGTCTTCCAGCATCTCAACTTTGGCTATCAGTGATACAAATATCTCAACAAGGGGCTACATACGTAGGCAGCCTTGCTGATCTTTAAGGGATCCTATTTTCTCCCCAGTTACCATTTTGCCCTTGATGTATTTTTAAAATCCCTTTGGATTCTCATTAACCCTATTTGTCAAAGCTATCACATGTCTCGTTTTTGCCCTCCTGATTTCACTCTTAAATATACTTCTACTGCCTTTACACTCTTCTAGGGATTCACTTAGTCCCTGCTGTCTATAATTGACATATGCTTCCTTCTTTTTCTTGACCATAATCTCCAGTCATCCAGCATTCCCTGTATCTACCAACCTTACCCTTCACCCTAACAGGAACTGTCTCTGGACTTTCATTATATCATTTTTGAAAGCCTCCCACTTGCCAGATGTCCCTTTACATATGAATATCTGGCCCCAATCAACTTTTGAAAGTTCTTGCCTAATACCGTCAAAATTGGCCTTACTCCAATTTAGAACATTAACTTTTAGATCTGGTCTATCCTTTTCCAACACTATTTTTTACCTAATAGAATTATGGTCACTGGCCCCAAAGTGCTCCCCCACTGACACCTCAGTCACCTGCCCTATCTTATTTCCCAAGAGTAGGTCAGTAGCTCCTTCTCTAGTAGATACATCCAGATACTGAGTCAGAAAATTTTATTGTACACACTTAACAAATTCCTCTCTATCTAACACTTTAACACGATGGCAGACCCAGTCTATGTTTGGAAAGTTAATATCCCCTACAATTAGAATCCTATTATTCTTATGGATAACTGAGATTTCCTTACAAATTTGCTCCTCAATTTCCTGCTGACTATGGGGGGTGGGGGGTAGTGTATAGTACAATCCCAATAAGGTGATCATCTCTTTCTTATTTCTCAGTTCCACCCAAATATCTTCCCTGGTAGTAATCCCAGGAATATCATTCCTAAGTACAGCTGTAATGTTATCCCTAATCAAAATCGCCATTCCCCCTCCGTTCTTGGCCCTCTTTCTATCCTTCCTGTAGCACCTATACCCTGGAACATTAAGCTGAAAGTCGTGTCTGTCCCTGAGCACATTTCTGTAATCACTATGATATTCCAGTCCCAAATTCCCAACTATGCCCGGAGTTTATCTGAGTTACCTGTTAGGCCTCTTGCATTGAAATAAATACAGTTGAATTTATCTGTCCTACCTCATTCTCTGCTTTGTTCCTCCCTGCCTTGACTGTTTGACTTGCTCCTTTTCCCAACTGTACCACTCTCTGACCGCTCTCCTTTCTCAATACCTCCCTGGGTCGCCTCAGCTTCCTAGTTTAAATCTTCCTGAGCAGCTCGAGCAAATCACCCCACCAGCATATTAGTTGCCTTCAAATTCAGGTGCAATTTGTCCTTCTTATACAGGTCACTTCTACCCGAGAAAAGATTCCAATGATTCAAAATCGTGAATCCTTCTCCCTTACACCAGTTCCTCAGCCATGCATTCATCTGCTCTAAGCTCCTATTCCTAATCTCACTAGTTTATGGCACCAGGAATAATCCAGATATTACTGATGTTGAGGACCTACTTTTTAAATTCCTGCTTAATTTCCTATATTCTCTCCTCAGAACCTTGTCCTTTTTTCTTCCCATGTTGTTAGTTTCAATGTGTACAACAACCTGCTGCTGGTCCCTCTCCCCTTTGAATATTCTGTACCCTCTCTGAGATATCCTTGATACCGGCACCAGGGAGGAAACACACCATTCTGATGGATCATTGTCGGCCGCAGAAGTATCTGTCTGTGCCTCTAACTAGAGAGTGTCCTATCACAATTGATTGTTTGGAACCCCACATATTTCTTGTTACATTAGAGCCAGTCTTGGTACCAGAAACCTGGCTGTCAGTGCTACATTCTCCTGAGAGTCCATCAAACCCTACATTTTCCAATAAAGCATACTTGTTTGAGATGGGGATAGCCACAGGAGAATCCTGCACTACCTTGCCTCCCTCTCCTACCTTTCCTGGAGGTAACCCATCTACCTGACTGCATCTGCGGTTTTTCTGCCTTCCTGAAACTGCCATCCATCACACCACCGGCTCCTGTAAATTCCTCATAGTTTCTAACTGCTGCTCCAACTGATCCATGCGATCCGATAGGATTTGGAACCAAACACACTTCCTGCAGACATAATCATTAGTAACATGGAAACTCTCCCTAATTTCCCATATCCAACAGGAAGAGCACATTATGACTACTAGATGACCAGGGGCATCTGCCGACTATTCTGATCTTGACTCTGGTGCTTAATCCGTGTAAATATGAGCAGTGTGCATCACATGAAATGTGACACGGCAAAGTATTGTCACATTGAAATAATACTGGCATTGCCTGGACCAGTCAGGAGGAGACCTGCAGTGATTGGTACAGTAGGTTCGAATGATTTGTGGTGGTCTGCTACATGTTGCACAATCTGACCAGCAGGAGGGGCTAAAACTTGCAATCAGTTAAGAACATAGAACATAGAACAGTACAGCACAGCACAGGCCCTTCGGCCCACGATGTTGTGCCGAACTTTTACCCTAAACCTAAGGTCTATCTAACCTCCACCCCAACCTGATACTATCATCCATTTGCCTATCTAATAGCCGCTTAAATGCCCCTAATGAGGCTGACTCCACTACCCTCGCCGGCAATGCATTCCACGCCCCTACCACTCTCTGAGTAAAGAACCGACCTCTGACGTCTCCCCGATATCTACCTCCACTCACTTTAAAACTATGCCCCCTCGTAACAGCTACCTCCACTGATCATTTTATACACCTCTACCAAGTCACTTCTCATCCTTCGTTGTTCTAAAGAGAAAAGCCCTAGCTCTCTCAACCTTTCCTTGTAAGACCATCCCTCCATTCCAGGCAACATCCTGATAAATCTCCTCTGCACCTTTTCCAACGTTTCCACATCTTTCCTGTAATGAGGCGACCAGAACTGGACACAATACTCCAGATGTGGCCGAACCAGGCTTTTGTATAGCTGGAGCATAACTTCACGGCTCTTGAACTCGATCCCTCTATTAATGAAAGCTAACACACCATACGCCTTCTTAACAACTCTATCCACCTGGGTGGCAGCTTTCAGGGAACTGTGGACATGAACCGCAAGATCCTCTGCTCCTCCACACTGCCAAGAATCTTTCCGTTAACCCTGTATTCTGCTTTCAAATTTGTCCTTCCAAAATGAATCACCTCACACTTTTCAGGGTTAAACTCCATCTGCCACTTCTCAGCCCAGCTCTGCATCCTATCACTGTCCCTTTGTAACCTAGAACAGCCCTCTGCGCTATTCACAACTCAACCCACCTTCGTATCGTCCGCGAACTTACTAATCCACCCTTCCACTCCTACATCCAAATCATTTACAAAAATCACAAATAGAAGAGGACCCAGAACTGATCCTGGTGGTACGCCACTTGTAACTGAGCACCATGTTGAATATTTTCCATCCATTACCACCCTTTGTCTTCTCAGGGTCAGCCAATTCTGAATCCAATCTGCCACATTTCCCCCTATCCCATGCCTCCTTACTTTCTGCATGAGCCTACCATGGGGAACCTTATCAAATGCCTTACTTAAATCCATGTATACCACATCCACTGCTCTACCTTCATCCACATGTTTGGTCACCTCTTCAAAGAATTCAATAAGGTTTGTGAGGCATTATCTACCCCTCACAAATCCATGCTGACTATCACGAATCAAACTGTGCCTATCCAAGTGATCATAAATCCTATCTCTCAGAGCCCTTTCCAATAATTTGCCCACCACTGAAGTAAGACTAACTGGCCTGTAATTTCCGGGGTTATCCCTATTCCCTTTTTTGAACAAGGGAATGACTTTTGCCACTCTCCAATCTTCCGGCACTATACCCGTGGACAGTGAGGACGAAAAGATCATCGCTAAAGGCCCTGTGATCTCTTCCTTCGCCTCCCATAGAATCCTTGGATAAATCCCATCAGGCCCGGGGGACTTATCTATCTTCAAGTTCCTCAAAATTCCTAGTACATCTTCCTTACTAACATTGACCTCCTCTAGCCTTCCAGCCTGTTTCACACTGTCCTCCCCTACAACTAGGTCCCTCTCAGTTGTGAATACCGAAGAAAAGTATTCATTAAGGACCTCTCCTATCTCTTTAGGCTCCGTGCACAAATTCCCTTTACAATCCTTGATCGGCCCTACCCTTTTTCTGGTCATTCTCTTTCTCCTCACATACATGTAAAAAGTCTTGGAGTTTTCCTTGATCCTATCTGCCAAGGATTTCTCATGCCCCCTTATAGCTCTCCTAAGCCGTTTCTTCAGCTCCTTCCTGGCTAACTTGTATCCCTCTAGAGCCTTTTCCAATCCTTGTTTCCTAAACCTTATATAAGCATCCTTCTTCCTCTTGACTAGTCATTCGACCTCTCTCGAGAACCAAGGCTCCCTCACTTGACCACGTCTTCCCTGCCTGCTAGGGACAAACATATCGATCACACGCAGTATGCATTCCTTAAACAATCTCCACATTTCTATAGTGCTCTTCCCTGACAGCATCTGTTCCCATGTTACGTTACCCAGTTCTTGTCTAACAGAATTATAATTACCCTTCCCCCAATTATAAACCTTACCCTGCTGTCTGTACCTATCCTTTTCCATGACTATCGTAAAAGTAACAGAGTTATGATCGCTACCGCCAAAATGCTCTCCTACCAACAGGTCTAACACTTGGCCCGGTTCATTGCCAAGCACCAAATCCAAAGTGGCCTCTCCTCGTGTTGGTCTATCTACATACTCTGTCAGGAATCCTTCCTGAACACACTGGACAAAATCCTCTCCATCTAAACTATTACAACTAAAATGTTTCCAATCAATATTTGGAAAGTTGAAGCCACCCATAACTACAACTCTGTGACTTCTGCACCTTTCCAGTATCTGCCTCCCAATCCGCTTCTCCACTTCTCTGCAACTATCAGGGGGTCTGTAAAAAACCCCCAACAAAGTGACTGCTCCTTTCTTGTTCCTGACCTCAACCCAAACTGACTCTGTAGTCATATCATTCTCGAACTTCCTTTCTGTAGCTACTATACTAGCCCTGACTAGCAATGCCACTCCCCCGCCTCTTTTACCACCCTCCCTATTTCTTTTAGACCATCTAAATCCCGGAACTTCCAACAACCATTCCTATCCCCGAGTTACCCAAGTTTCTGTCATGGCCACAACATCGTAGTTCCAAGTACTGACCCATGCTCTAAGTTCATCCGCCTTATTTCTCGTACTTCTAGCATTGAAGTATTCACACTTCAAACCATCCCTGTGTCCACAATTACGCTCCATCGACCGCATTTCTTTATTAACAACCTCACTCCCTGTTGTGTCTGTTGGAAGGCTGAATCCTCTGAATTCCAAATCCGGTTCTCCACCCCCTGCCAATCTAGTTTAAACCATCCCATACAGCTCGAGCAAACCTCCCTCCCAGGATATTTGTGCCCTTCCGGTTCAGGTGCAACCCATCCCTACTGTACAGATCCCGCCTTCCCCAGAACATGCTCCAATTATCCACATAATGGAAACCCTCCCTCGTACACCAGCCCTGTAGCCACGTGTTTAGCTGCACTCTCTCCCTATTTCTTACCTCGTTATCACGTGGCACTGGTAGTAATCCAGAGATAACTACCCTGTTTGTCCTGGACTTCAGCTTCCAATCTAACTCCCTGTACTCGTTTTTCACATTCTCTGTCCTTTTTCTACCTATGTCATTGGTACTGATGTGTACCATGACTGCTGGTTGCTCACCATCCCCTGAAGACACGATCCGAGATGTCACGGACCCTGGCACCCGGGAGGCAACATACCAGCTGTTCATTTTGTTTGTGTCCACAGAACCACCTGTCTGTGCCCCTTACTATTTAATCCCCCACTACAATTGCACTCCTATTCTCCCCCCTTCCCTTCTGTACCACAGGGCCAGGCTCAGTGCCGGAGACCTGCCCGCTATGGCCTTCCCCTGGTAGGTGCCCCCCCCACCAACAGTCTCCAAAACGGTATACTTATTATTGAGGGGAATGGCCACATGGGATCCCTGCACTGTCTGCCTATTCCCTTTCCCCCACCTGACAGTCACCCAGCTACCTTTTTCCTGTACCTTGGGTGTGACCACCTCCTTATAACTCGTCTCTATCACCCCCTCAGCCTCCCGAATGATCCAGAGTTCATTCAGCTCCAGCTCCAGTTCCCTAACGCAGTTTGTGAGGAGCTGGAGTTGGGTGCACTTCTCGCAGGTGAACTCAGAGGGGGCACCAGCAGTGACCCTTACCACATCCTGCAAGAGGAGAATGCAACTGCCCTAGCTTCCATTCCCTCTACTCTAGATTTCCAGAAGAATAAAAAAAATAGCCTTACCTTACTGAGCCTCCACACAGTCTTTTTTGGTTAGAGGAGGAGGATGGGTGGGAGACACTTACACGTATAGTGTTTCAGGTTTAGCCAACGCCCGAATATGTTAGTTCACTCCTGGCTCGCGTTCTCACCACTCCCGCCGCTGAAAGCAAGAAGGCCACTGCTGCACGAGGTAAGTTTTTATACAGAAAAGCTTACCTTCCCAGCTGCACCCTGGCTCGCGCTCTCAGTTAAAGGGAAGGAACTAAGGAGGCGGATTGGAAAAGGGAGTCCATAGGAAATTTAGGCAATCCTTTTCTGACTGATTCATTTAACTGCAAAACCAATAACCTTAAACTCACTTCCCCATTCGCCAATCTTACTTTCTATTTGTTACTTGACCTCTGTTGCTTTAGCCCTTTCAATCACAACACAAAAATAAAACTAACAGAAAAAAATAGTTCAAACCAAATTTATATATCAAACTATTTTGTATTTCACAGAAATAGCAACTAATGCCAACATCTGTGTATAGTAAATACACCCCACACTCCATGGTCCTGTTTTGTCTGGATTGCTCCCAGCACAGCCTTTTCAACCATTTACACTTCTTCTTAATGTGTTTTCTTTTCTCTCTCTCTCTCTGCCTCTCTCTCTGTCTCTCCATCATCCGCATAAATACTGCCATTTCTCAGCTATTTTCAACTCTGACAAAGGGTTACTGGACTTGAACGTTTTTAATTCTCTTTTTCTCTCTACACAGGCTGCCAGATGTGCTGAGTTTCTCCAACACTTTGTTTTTGACACTGGTATAGTCCACTTGTCACTATTTTCTGCAAGGCCTTGCCTAGCCTAGTGTTCAGTGCAATGCCAATCCTGTACCTACAGCATGACTGTGACTTCCAGTAGGTAAGACTACAGATTAATTTGAGTATTGGCCTTCTCTATTTCTACACCTAGGAGGCATGGCTCAGTAATCCTTGCAATCTGTTGGATGGCAGATTGCTGGATGTTACAGCAGTCCAGCAAATCCTTTTGAAATATTAGTAACTGCAGTCATGACAGCAGCAGGCTGAGTTTACAGGGTAGAAAATTGAGTTTGCATGAAAACATACAAAGGCTCCAGTGCAGCACTCAGATATACGGATGGATTGTTGTAATTCCAGCGCGTGTGTGCGTTTTTCAAGCGACAAAAATGGCTGCAAACATAAGTTAAGTGGGAATCTGAAGAGAGAAACCAGCAGAGATAGTAGGAATTGCAGATGCTGGAGAATCTGAGATAACAAGGTGTAGAGCTGGATGAACACAGCAGGCCAAGCAGCATCAGAGGAGCAGGAAGGCTGACGCTTCGGGCCTAGACCCTTCTTCAGAAATG
>NC_063334.1:55160841-55250139 GCF_021869965.1 Rhincodon typus
CATTTCTGAAGAAGGGTCTAGGCCCGAAGCGTCAGCCTTCCTGCTCCTCTGATGCTGCTTGGCCTGCTGTGTTCATCCAGCTCTACACTTTGTTATATCAGAGAAACCAGCAGATTGTGATACCTAAGTATCAAAGAAACTTTTTTCTAATTCATTTTGCGGGATGTAAGTGTCGTTGGCTGGCCAGCATTTATTGCTTGTCCCTAGTTGCCCTTGAGAAACTGTTGGTTAGCTGCCTTCTTGAACCGTTGTAGTCCACCTTCAAACAAACTGGGCTGTGATCTCTTGTGACGATAAAGAATACAAAAGGCTGATGACTCATCCTCAATGGCAAGCCATCCACAGACAGATTATGTCCCAAACTGCAGACACATTTTGTGATTTTGTCTTTGAAGAATACACAAAGGCAAAAATTAAAAAGTTAGTTTCACCTGTACTAGATTCTGTTATTGGGAACGGAGTGATAATTAGTGATAGGTTATTGAGATTGAGGTGAATTGAACATTTGTTGAGGGTGGTGGTGCAGTTGGTGGGTTACAACATCTAAAGATGCATGCAACGATCTCAACCACTCTGGTGCAAACAATGAGCTGTTGACAACACTGCATCTCGATTCTTGGGTTTTGATCCCGAGCATTGATCTCTGGCTATTTGGTCCCATTGCCTTCTGAGAGTTTGTCTGGAGGACCTCCTGATTTTCTATGGATATAGTACATCTTTACTTCTCTGCACATTCTTGACTAATGCCCCCACGGCACTTTTGGAATATCTCCTGTATTGGATTGTTGTCTATCTTTCAACTATAGAATTACTTCAAGGACATGGACCAGCCAGACAGCACTTCACCATCAAGAGCTGCTTGATATTTGGTAGCGCAGGTTAGCATTACCTAGTGCCAGCAGACAGGTACTCTACAGTGTGCTCAGTACCAAGCGCTGCTTACATCGCAAACAATGAATGCATGTTAATTCTGCATCATGATCCCCATGCTTGTGTTCAGAAGAAATCAAGTTCAGCCACCATGATGATCAAACGTTTTTAGTGTTTGAATTTTCTCCTTTGATTGAGAATTGTATACCAAGTCTCTGGGAAACATTTTGATATGTTGTAATTATTTGGTTGGATCGAGTGAGAATATTCCTTTAAAGACGCCATGTGGGCTGCAATAAATTTCAGTAATTGGAAGAGCATGTCGCTGTCATGTTTTATGAATACGTGGGAATATTTCTTGGGAAATCCTCAGATCATAGGAAATATGATACTATTGAAAATTAGTTTGCTTAATATAATATTTAGAGCTATTTGCATTTATCTGTAGGTTAGAAACTAGATCTTCCTGTGCTCTTATTTAATGGGCATAAAACAAGTACAATCCAGGCTGGTTTTAATGACCTGCATCAGAAGGTACCTTCAGGGTGTCCACCCTGATATACTGTGAATCCCCTTACCAGCGTCTGAGGTAGCCCCCTAAGATAGGCTTGAGGTTATTTACATAGAGGAATGATGGCTTAATAACCTCCATGCAGAAATTAGATTGCAATAAGCAGAGCCTGCTCAACTCCGGATGCATCAGTGGCTACCAAAATTTTATTTTTCTTTGACAACATTTTCAAAAATATCAAACGATGGAAGCTTCTGGATTTGAGACAACAGGCCTGAATGCAGGAGGGGAACTTAGTTAGGTGGAATGGTGGCTGATCAGAGCCCTGTCACCTTTGATAGAAATAAGTCCTGGGCAAGAAGATCCAAAGCTCCACCTTCACACCCCACTGCCAATTGAGGTCCTTAAGTGGTCAATGTACCAGTGCCAAGTTCTGTAACCACCAGCTTAAGTGGCCTACAGTTCTTGGCAGATTCACCCTTACCCTGGTTCATCCTTTCAATAGAAAATCCTTCAGCAACGAATCAGCTGCCTGATTGTGAAAAGATCTGGTGGGTTTTTCCATCTCCATAGGCCATGAATTTCCTTCTTCCAAACTCCCCTCTTTTCAGATGTGTGTAAAACTTGTAAGTTATCACCCATTGTTGTGAAACTAAGAAAAATGGCAGTGCTCCCTTCACCATATGTGTACTGTCAGAGTTTGGATATTAACTTATTTAGACAGCACTTCTAGAGCAATGAGCTAAGCTAGTATATTTAAGACAGCAGGGACTCTTGGAGTGTTAATATAAAGTTGTGATATTTAGAACAGGTAGATTAAACAGCAAAGCTTTTTAATTGTTTAAAGCAATGATTAATGTTATCTTAGAAAACCTTAAGATTGGAGGTTTGGAGGAGATCTAACAGGGGTCAGAAGCAAATATAATTACTATTCTAGAAAGGAGTATAGGACTGCTCAATGAAGGCACATTTACCGGAATGTAAAAGTTTTAGTTTGTAAACATCCAGACAAGGTGTATTGGTTAGAAAGCTGTAGGTTATTGAAAGCTGGAAACTTCTATGTTCTCAGGTTTGTAAGCATTCATGCAAGAAGACTTCCCCAGTTCTTTCCTGTGAACAGTGAAAATCAGTTAAGCCAAATTTAAAGATTTGATTTTGAGGGGTGATTCTCCAGATTTGAGTTTCTGTGTTGGCTCATGTTGAGACATTAGATGAGATAAGGCATTCAAAGGGGCATTGGATCATGATTTGGATAGAAATTATGTACAGGGTTATGTAGGAAAGGCAGGAGTTCGGTACTAGGTAATAGAACTATTGCAGACACAATGGGCTGATTGGCCTCCTACTGTTCCATAACAATTTTGTGATTCTGAAACTTTGTTTTGCTGCAGTTTTAATTTTATTCTGTCTGCTCTATATCTAGATAGATTTTTATGTTTTATTTTTATCATTTGTGCAATAAACTTCTGATCAGTTAACAAATAAGGTCTGTCATCTGTTTGACTATGTTTCAGTGAATGACCACTACATTAAGTAAAAGAAATATAACCTACCAAGCCATTCTGGGATCTGAATTGTCTCGTGGTACTATCAATGAGATCAGAACAGTATATCTCTATATTTATAGTATTTGTTGTATGGGCATGCCAGCTTACTATATTGTTTGAGTTGTTGTTCATGATAGAAACGGTGACAGCAACTTTCAAGCAAAAAAAACAATAGTGTCAGCATGGTCTAGTATGGTAGAGAAAAAAAACACTTATCTGGAAGAGTATTTTGGAGTCAATAAGATTTGGGGTTTCAATTTCACCTTTCTTGGGCTGGCAAGAAGAGGAAATAATTGGGTGAGTTAGCACTGAGAGAAACTCTCACCCTTCTCACTACCTCTGCAATTAAATACTGGGCAAGAAGATCCATAGGCAAGTTTCACAACGTGCCAGTAATTACAGCTCTTAAGTGTTTAATGAATGGCCACCTACAGGCTTCAACCATGTCCCTCCATAAATACCTGACCCTCTGTGGGTGAGAAAGGTGGCTGGTTTCCTGACTGGGATAGCAGGGTGATACCCTGCTGAGGTTAGGGAGTGGACCACCAATATGCATCAATCTGGAGGCAGTTGGAGGCACGGAAAGGGGGTGGCCTTTGTGAGATCACCCCTGGACTCCTCTCCAAGCCCACAACCTGCAAGAAGAAGAAAAGAATGTCTTGCCGTGTTGCTGTTGGATACCTCTAGAGTGATGACTTCCACAGAGAATCAAATGTAACAATCTACAGAGTGCATGCTGTCCCTCACTAATGGCCTGTACACTTGGGCTGAAGCAGAGATTGCATCAAGCTTGCATCAGCTCATTCAGACCTCAATGAAGTGTATCAAAGCGCTCTCCAACTCTTGGTTACCAGGGAAGTGTGCATGTGGGCCTTGAAAGGGAAGATAGAGAACTGGAACATGGAAAAAGGGACTTTGTTCCACCTCTATGCTCATGCCCAATCCTCGTTTTTACTGTCTCTTGTCTTGTTGGACAACCTGCCCCTCTGTGTATAGGCGAGGCAACCTTTGAAGGGGATTTTTCAAACTCCCAAACAGAGGATATCAGTTAGGAGCAACTGATCATTCAATAGTGGAGAGTAAGCAGCCTGCATCTAGCTCTGCTGATTCCACACAATCTGTACCTCATAGCTGAAGTAGAAACCAAAAGATAGAAGATCGGCACTTACACAAGGTTATTTACTTCGCTGTTGAACACAGTTTTCGTATTGTCACATTTCTGTTTCATGTGTATATGCCTACTGCCTGATGTGTGGTCTTCTGCCTTGTGAAGAATGGTTTGCCACTAATTAAAAGCAAGTAATCATTGACTGTGAGAGAGATGGATAACTGAGTATGGGATTGTTTTGTGCTGATGATTAGAGGACGCAGAGGGTTCAGAATTGATGCATCAAATGGCAGCTCTCACTTAGTTTAAGCAAAGTATTCCTGAATCAGATTGTTCCAACATCCCTGAAATTTTGGAGTGCAGCTACTGGTACTCTCACCACATTATGCTCCTGATCTCCTTTGTTAATATTCCTGTTCCTCTTTTTCTAAAGATACACGATGTTCATCACCTTCCACACCTGGAGTTCCAGTCTGCACTGCTGCTCAATATTGTGCATGGCACAGCAGGCCCCCATCATTTTAGAAACTGTGACCAATGAGTCCTGACAGAGATCGGTAGGGTTTTGTGGCACTAAGGGAATTAAGGGATATGGGAGATGGAGTTGAGACAGAAGGGGGTCAGCCATGATGGTATTGAAAGCTAGAGCACATTCAAATGGCTATCCCCAGCTGGTTCACCTTTCTTCAAATGGGAGTTTCTCATGAACTGCAATCATGCTCAGGTAAAGGTAAAAGTTGACAGATTCCTGCTGGATTTTTTATCAAGCTGACTGCTTTCACTTTTAATCTGTTGCCTGCTCAGAAACCCACCCATTTTGAGAGATTAAGATTTTACCCATTTAACCCAGTTTCCCTTCCAGAGACGCTGCCAGATCTGCTGAGAATTTCCACCAATTTTCATTTTTATTTTGGGTTTCCAGCATTGGCAGTATTTTTCAGCAGTAAAATGTTAGCTGCATAGGAACAATATAGAAACTTGAAGTTTTCTAAACCAACCTGAGAAATTTGTTGAGATCTCCATGCTTCATGTATTCAAAAACCATAATGAGGGGGTCACCTTCCACACACACACCATAGAATGTCACAATATGTTCATGCTGCAGGTTGGTCAAGAGCTCTGCTTCACGATGAAAGTCCTTGCGTGCATTGTCACTAGCTTCTTTCAAGGTCTGTGTGTGAAATAACAAGATCTTTTTCACAAACGTCTTTTTCAGCTTGTTTTTGTACATCAGATGACATCATGATAGGGTGCAGCTATGGACAACCAAATGCAAAATATGCATTTTGAGAATTTAGCGCTGGTGAAGGCTTGACAAATATGAGGAAATGCCAGATTTATTCTGGAGATCTGATTTCCTAGTTCCAACATAAACAGTTTAACTCTGCAGGTCCTTACCTGCCTTGCGTCATTTCCAGGTGAAAGGGTCGACGGATATAAGCAACTACCCATAACCATCTAGTAAGGGTATCCTAAATTGTATTAATAAACCTGATGGGATGCACTCTACAATATAGCTACAGAGGCTGAATACACTGGTAGTGATCTTACAAGAATACTTAGATTCTGCAAAATTTCCAGAGGACTGAAAAACTGCCAATGTAACACAATTATCCAAAAAAGGATGGAGGCAATACACAGTTAACAGTAGAGCTGGGAACATGTTAGGAGTCTGTTATATGAGATGTAATTGCTGAACATTTAGAAATGCATAATATGATCAGGCAGACTCAGTGAGTCTTCATGAAAGGGAAATCATGCCCAAAAAATTAACAAGAACTATTTGAAGAAGAAACAAGCAGAATAGACAAGGTTAGAGTAGTGGATGTAACATATTTGGATTATCAGAAGATGTTGGATAAGGTAACATGTGTTAGGCCACATAAGATGAGAGCTCATGGTGGTTGAGTTACTATATTGGCATGGATAGAGAATTGGCTAATTAATAGGAGACAGTTGAGATGTAGGGGACATTTTCAGGATGGCAACCTATAACTAGTGCAGTGCTATAGGTCTGGGGCCACATTATTTAAAATATGTGTTAATGACTTGGACGAGGAAAGTGAATGTCCTATCGCCACTTCTGCAGATTTAACAAAATTAGATGGGAAGGCAAGTAGTGAGGACAACAGAGTCTGTAGATGGATATAGACAAGTTAAGCAAGTGGGCAGAAACTTGACAGATGGAACATAATACTGTAAAATGTGAGGTTATGCACTTTTATGCACTGGGAAGAATAGAGGTGGCCGAATATTTATTTAAGATGGCAGAAAGCTACAGCAGAGGGATCTGGGAGGCCTTGTGCATGAATCACAAGAAGCTAGCAGCCAAGTTGTGTGTAATAGAGAAGGCAAATGGAATGTTGACCTTTGTTTTAAAGGGAATGGATTCTAAAAGTAGGGAGATGTTGTTAAAACTATACAAGGTACTAGTCAGACCACAGCTGGAACAGTTTTGTGCCACTTATTAAGGAAAGAGAAACTAGAATTGGAGACAGTTCAGAGGTTAACCAGGCTGACACTAGGAGAGGTTGAGTAGGCTAGACTTGTACTCATTTGCATTTAGAAGAATGAGAAGTGATCTTATTGAAAAGTCCAAAATTCTTCCAGGGTGGGAGGGGTGTAGTTTTGAGGGAGTTTACAAGGTAAATGCAGAGAGTTTGTTTCCTTTTGTGGAAACGTCTAGGAGTAAAGGTCATAGTCTCAGAGTAAGGGGCCACCCACTTAAGGCAGAGATAAGAAGGAAGAGTCCCGACCCAAAATTTCAAATTTACTGCTCCTCTGATGCTGCCTGGCCTGCTGTGTTCCTCCAGCTTCCCACTGTATTATCTAGAAATAAGGAGGAAATTGTTTTCTGAGGGGAGTGAATCTGTGGAATTCTTTACTGTGGTGGACTGTTGAGACTGGGTCATAAGTATACTCAAGGCTGTGATAGGCAGATTTTTAATCAGAAAGGGAATTGAGGGTTATGAGGAAAAGGCAGGAAAATAGTGTTGAAGATTATCAGATCAGTCATGATCTCATACAACGATGGAGCAGACCCAGTAGGCTGTATAGTTTACCTCTGCTCCTATGTCTTATGGTCAAATTGAAGGTAAATGAGTGATTTGGGTTGGTACATGCTGCTATTGCCTCAGTTGAGACTGTGAATTAGTCAATTACCTTGGCACTGGTATCAAGCATTTCATCACTTTTCAGGGTTATTATGCTAATTGTCTTGATGTTCATTTTTAACCATAAGCACAATTCAACTTTTACTGTGACTTTTTGTTAGGATATTTCATGTTCCAGAATTGCACAAAAAAGTATTGCAATCAATCATTAAGGAAGGAATTGCAGTACATTGGAAAATCAGAATCTAATCAAGCACAGTCAATATCGGTTCATGAAAGGGAAATCATGTCTAACTAATTTAGAGTTATTTTTGAGGAAGATCTAAACCAGAATGGATAGTCAGGAACAATAAGATGTGTTGTATTTGAACTTGCAGGATATGTTTGACAAGATGCCTCACAAAAGGTTAAGTTATAAGACTCCATGGTGTTGGAGGTAATATATTGACCATGGATAGAACTGGCTAATTGGCAACTAACAGTGAGCGAGGATAGGGAGTTTTTTTCATGTTCTTATCACATGACCAATGGTGTTCATCGGGATTAGTGCTGGGACTGCAATTGTTTACAATCTGTATTAATGACTTGGATGAGGAAAGGGAATGTACTGTAGTCAAATTTGCAGACAACACAAAAATAGGTTGAAAGGCAGGTTATGAGAGGGATACAAACAGTTTACAGAGGCATGTTGATTGGTTAAGTAAGTGTGCAAAAAGTTGGCAAAGGGAATATAATACAGGAAAATGTGAAGTTGTTCATTTTGGAAGGGAGAACAAACGAGCAGGGTATGACTTAAATGGGAAAAAAAACTATAGAAAGCAGCAACTCAAAGAGACTTGGGGGTAACTTGTGTATGAAACACAGAAAGCCAGCACACAGGTGCAGCAGGTAGTCAGCAAGACTTATGGAATGTTGGCCCTTATTTCACGGGGGGTTGGAGTATAACAGTAGGGAAATCTTACTGTAACTTTAAAAGGTGCTAGTGAGACTATATCTGGAATACTGTGAACTGTTTTGGTCCCCTTTTCTAAGGAAAGATCATTTCATTGAAGGCAGTTCAGAGAAGGTTTAATAGGATGATCTCTGCTATGGAGGAAGTTCTGAGGAAGGGGCACCAGACCTGAAACATTAACACTGATTTTTTCTTCACAGATGCTGCCAGACCTGCTGAGCATTTCCAGCAACTTCTGTTTTTGTTTCTGCTATGGACAGGTTGTCTTATGAACAAAGACTAAATGGATTGGGACTGTACTCACTGGAGTTTGGAAAAATGAGAGATGATCATCAATGTAAACATATAGGACTCTTAAAGGGCTTGACTGGTAAACGCTAAGAGGATGTTTCTCTTCACAGGAGGGTCTAGGACCAAAGGGCATAACCTTGGTATAAAGGCCACCAATTTAAGATTGAGATGAGGAACAAATTCTTGAGGGTTGAGAGTCTTTGGAACTCCTTGCCACAGACAGCTGTGGGGGTAGAGTCATTGTATATATTTAAGGCTGAGGTAGATAGATTCCCGATCAGTCAGGAATCAGGGGTTGCGGGGAAACAGCAGGAAAATGGACGTGAGGAATGTCAGATCAGCCATGATCCTATTGATTGACAGAGCAGGCTGGAGGGTGCGAATGGTCTATTCCTTTTCCATGGCCTTACGGGGTTACTTACAAACATTAAATCAGAAGGATACGAACTGAATGGCAGGCTAACATTTTTATGTTGCCTTATCACATGTCAAAAAATTTCATAAACAAATTGCTCCAAAGTAAATTGTTGACGTTTATCTAGGCAAATCTGTCAACCATCTAAAATACAGCAAGATTTTTGAAACATCAATGTGATAAATAACCAGCCAGTTAATCAGTTTCCAGGAATATTGGTGAGTGTCAAAACGTCATACTTTTTTTTCATACATTGCAATGGGATGTTTAGTAATTCCCGAAACTTCAGAATAAGTTCACGGGCCTTGAATTTAGTATCTCATCCGAATAACAGCAACTGTTAATTGCAGCACTCTCAGCATTGAGCATCATCCGTGAAACTGGATGCACAAAGTATCATTGGTCCCATCAATAGCTCCATTTTAAAAAATTCAATAATGGGATGTGGATATCACTGGCTGGACCAATATTTTAATACCCATCCCTAAATGGTCTCAAAAGGTGGTGGTGAATTGCCTTTTTGATCTGTTGCAGTCTATTTTGTGCAGGAAAGCCTACAAGGCTGATAGAGTGGGAGTTCCAGGATTTTGTAATATTTATCAATAGGATATTGCAGATGACAATGTGCTGCAAAATAATTCAACAAAAATCATTCAACTCTCAGACATCTGGTTTGTTCCGTAATTCAAAACCATGCCAATATATTTTTACATAATGCACAACATGGTGTTATTAGTTTTAAAAAAAAAACTTTTAAAAAGAGTTACATTAGATTCTTGGTCACACAGCATGAACCACTGCATGCAAGATGCATGGTATAATCCACAAAGCCCGATTCTATTTTTCTGTGGTACACTGTTGCGGCAATGGAACATAGCCTCAAATTATTTATGTCTGGTCATATCCAATACATCCATAAGCTCCCTTCCAGAAATTCACAAGTGAAGGTGTTAAATAACTGAGTTTAACCCAAGTCAGCGTGCACAAATCAGTTCTAGTTTTACTGGCCTGCATTCAACTGGCACCTTTGTGCATGTACATAATAAAAACAGTCTCTCTTGCTGAGTGCTGGAAGCTAGTTGCATATAAACAAAACCACTAGTTCCTTCACCTTATGGACTACCAAAGTCACTCTTTCCTTCCTTAATCCTAGAGACTCTGGTGATATTGTCTTATTTTAAAAGGTAAATATATTGGAACTGGATAAGAAAAGTTTGCTGCAGAAACGTATTTACTGCACATGAAAGTTCTCACAAAAATGTTGGAAAGAATGCGGCTCCTATGTTCAAACATTTCAAACTGAAATGAAATATTATGGAATGTTGCTCTATGGATGATAGTTTAAAGTTCCTCAGTACAGCAAATTGTGCAAGATGCATCTTGAAAAGTGACTGTTATATGAGCAATGACTGCAGTGGAATTTGTAATCTGAACAATAAATTATTAATTGAACAGGAATGTACGACAAAAAGCATGCAGTAAGCAAGAATACATACAATATGCACAGAGAGCAAATGGGCCTGGTTTTCAATTTCCATTCAGCAGAGAAATATTCAGAATGGAAAGTAGTCAACTAAGTGGAATCGACTGTGTGCATCCCACTATTCTCAGGTTCCTATGTTTCCCATGAACAATTTGGTCAACCTGCTCTGCTCTCATTGCCATATGAAACCAGGCCATATTTTTACATCTATGCGTGAGATCATGTATCGTGCTCTTTTGACATTGCATTAGTCCTACTAAGCCCAATTTAAAAGATAACTGACACTGATAGCTAGAGAAGCATTTATCACAAGGAGCTCCAGACCAAGCCATAAATTAATAATTGAAATTCTATCGTACTATACCTTCACTGCCACCAAAGTTTTGTCATCTTCGGTGCAAAGGTTATGACATTCAGCAAGAAACACTTTGCCAAAGGCTCCTTCACCCAACTCCCTCTTCAGGACAATATTGTGCCGTTTGATGTTTCGGACAACTGTTAATAGATGAGAATTATTGTATTACTGTAATGGAAACTAAACAGCCATTTCTTCTAACGGTTTCCTGCAAGTATAAAAGGTAGTCATTTAACTGCTGTGCCTAATAGAAAGGGCCCACAATTAAGAGAGGTGCAAGTCAGAAGATTGATTAATCTATGGATTTTTAGAAAAAACTTCATTGGAGTAATTTTAATTGGCTCACTTTCCACATCAACTAAATGCAGTAGTACCAATACAATATACATATGGTCCAACAGTAATGGCATACTGTTGCCTTACTTGGTAAAACTACACAAGTGTGTTATTCAAGCTTCCATGCTTGTATTATATCACAACTATTGCGTGTCCAAATTTTTCATCTTGCAGTCATACTACAAAATAGCTGGGCAGGTTGATGTAAACTCCATATTTTTAATTAGTCAGAATTTAAACCTTCACTTCCCAACACTATAGTTGAAGTGCCTTTGAAATAAGTTCAAATTTAACAACAACAAGAGGATTTCTCCTGTTTTTAACATGGTGGAAATTCAGGTACTAGAAACAAAAGGAAAAATTATCCTCACTGTCTCAAAAATTCAGGAATTCAACAGCAGGCAAAATTCCATAATTATTAGGTGCACTATCCCACACATTCTTCGGTTTGTCCTCATTCAGAAATATTTCATATGTTAGTGTTTCACATCACCAAAAACAAATGTCATCCCTTTATGAAAGTGTTGTAATGTTTAGTATGTAGTTAGGATGTTAGAATGAAAAAAGATCTGAAATATCGTAAGAAAGGTAAAGATGCTGTTTTCTTTACAATTTATGGAGTTAAATAAATAAATATATTTAATAGCTCTAGGACTACCACATAAAACATTTTTATTTATTTTCTGGATCTGTATTTAGTATCATGTATACGCACTTAGTTCCACTTCCCTGTCTGTTACGACATCTGGCCTCAATATTTTGATTGCATTAATAAAAGCTTATTCAGTCCTAGCCAAATAAATAACAGAAGACTTTTTTTTTACAGAATAAGTTTATTCCTGCTTAATACGAGGACGAACTTCACAAGGTACCTCACAAAAAGGTTAAGTCATAAGATAAGAGCCCACGGTGTATTAGAGGCAGTATATTGGCATGGATAGAGAACTGGCTTATGTGCAGGAAATGGGCAAGGGAGAGAAGGGGTTCTTTTTCAGGTTGTGCAACCCGTGACCAGTGGGATTCCGCAGGGATCAGTGCTGGAACTGGAACTACTTACAATATATATATTAATGACTTGTAAGAAGGAAACAAAACACTGTAGCCAAATTTGCAGACAACACAAAAATAGATGGAAAAGCAGGTTGTGAGAGGGATACAAACAGTTTACAGGGTTAAGTAAGTGGGCAAAAAATTGGCAAATGAAGTATTATGTGAGAAAATATGAAGTTGTTCATTTTGGAATGGAGAACAAAAGAACAGGATATTATTTAAATGGAGAAAAACTGCACAAAGCAACAACACAAAAGGACTTGGGAGTACTTGTGCATGAAACACAGAAAGCTAGCACACAGGTGCAGCTGTCAGAAAGACTAGTGGAATGTTGGCCCATATTTCAAGGGCGTTGGAGTATAAGAGTAAGGAAGTCCTACTGTAACTGTACAAGGTGCTAGTGAGACCATATCTGGAGTACTGAGAGCAGTTTTGGTCCCCTTTTCTAAGGAATGATATCATTTCATTGGAGGCACTTGAGAGGAGGTTCACTAAGATGATACTTCATATGGCAGGATTGTCTAATGAGTAAAGTCTACACAGGTTGGGACTCAATTGACCAGAGTTTAGAAGAATGAGAGGTGATCTCATTGAAATGTATAGGATTCTTAAGGAGCTTGACAGTGTAAATGCTGAGAGGATATTTCCCCTCATTGGAGAATCTAGGATCAGGGGACATAGTCTTGGAATAAAGGGGCACCAAATTACGATTGAGATGAGGAGGAATTTCTTGAGGGTTGAGAGTCTTTGGAACTCCTCACCACAGAGAGCTATGGGGGTAGAGTCATTGTCTATATTTAAGGCTGAGATAGATTCTTGATGAGTAGGGGAATTGAGGGTTATGGGGAAATGGCAGGAAAGTGGACGTGAGGAGTGTCGATCAGCAATGATCCTATTGAAGAAGGCTTGAAGGGCTGAATAGCTTATTCCTGTTCCTATTTCTTATGGCTTTACAATAGAATGACAATTTAGAGGGGCCAACTGGAAATTACTTGACTGTTTTAATCAAGAAGGCATTAAACTGAAATATCAACTCTGTTTATCGCTCCACAGATGCTGCCAAACGTACAGAATATTTTCAGAATTTAATTTTCATTTTAATTTCCAGTGTCTGCAGTATTTTGCGTTGTATTCATGTCTCCATTTGTATCTAAGTGAACAATGCGGCTGCTGAGAGAAATTGGAAAGGTATGGACACACCATTTAAAAAGAAATAATTTTAAACCTTCCCCTGGAACACACCGTCAATCATTGAAGTAGCAATTTTGAATGTATTTTGGACTATACTGATCTAATCAAATATGGGTTCAAATATGGGGTAGTGGAAGGAGAAGAAATAAAAGGATTAGAAAAATGAAAGCAAAGATTATTGTAATAAATTATCTTTTAAAATATTTTCAACCACAGCCTAACAGTTTTGATAACTCAGTTCTGTGGTACTGAGCCATAAAGACCACAAAGATTGCAGAATTCAATTTTTGGTCTGTGAGAAATTATTAATTGTAATGGAGACATAACATTGTTTCAAGATCTAGGATTGGGAATATGCAATAGTGAGTAGATGCTCTCAGAGAATATTTGTGAACCTGTTAGGATAGGATTAGGCTGAACTGTGGTTAATGTAGTGGTTACAGTAGAAGGCTTAGAAAACACAACCTGGGTGTTCACTTTCTATCTGCAAGTAATGAACCTGAATTTCATAAATCTACCGACATTTTAGTTAGTTCCAAATAAATCTCACAATTACAACTGCTTATCATTACTAAATAAACCCAACTGGTGAATCCAGCCCTATTGATCTGGTATACATCAGACTGATTCAGATTGCAACATTGATTCTTAATACACTAGGGATTAATGCAGCCCAAATAAAAATGAAATCTATAGAAATTAGGTGGAAATTTCTCAACTGGCTGGAGTCATCACTAGTTAGCACTAGCACAAAGACAGATGAATTTGATTGTTGGAGGCAATCACTCAGTCCCAGCACATTAGAGTAGGTGCTCACAAAGCCTGACCATGTTCAGTTGTTTCATTAATGGCCTTCCCACCACCATTAGTTCAAAAATGGGGTAAGTTTATGAATGATTACACAGTGTTCAGTTCTATTTGCAACCACTGTGATACTTGAGATCTGTGTTCTTATTCAACATAACTGGACAACATTCAGACTTTGGCTAATAAATGACAAGTGACATGGACACCACACATGTGCTAGGCAATGATCACCTCCACCAAGAGAGAATCTCATCTTCTCTCCTTGATGTTCATTCATTTTACGATCACTAAACTCAATGTTCTTTGTCATCATTGATCCAGCTAAACTGAACCAGCCATATATATTGTATAGCTATAAAGGCAGATAGAGATCAATGGTCTCTTTTGCATTTTTCAGATTGCGAGAGGAGAGCTTTTTCTCTGGATCTCATAATCATGAGGTTGAATGCAGTAGAGTCTTTTTTTTTAAATCAAGACTCTGATCCCAAATCAAAGACTATTCAATTTGAGTGCACATGGTATTTGGCAGGATATTCCTCTTTGGAAGGAGTCCCAATAGACTGGGGACTTCTGATAACTTTTCCAAATCTATCCCAACTACAGATCCCTTCACTGACTCCAAGTGGATTCATTATGCACAGTAGACTCCTTGTCTGGTTTGTGTTGTCAAGATGGAACTCAGGTATGGAAGCAAATATTCCCACTAGTGTTGCAGCCCAGAAGAGATATTCAGGAGCACCCCAAACGTAAGATCTGTTGCTTATCATTGGACTGTTCCCAAGAGAGCAGAGGAGGCAGTGTCATTGAAGATGTTTTTAAGGCCCTTAGAAAAATGTTTCTTAATTGTCAAAAGAATCAAAAGGTGTAGACATAGACAGGAAAGCAGAGTTGAGGCCACAGTCAGATCAGCCATGATCTTCTTGAATGCTGGAGGAAGCCTGAGAGTCCAAAATGCCTACTCCAGCTATTAATTCATGGGCTCTTTCAGCAGGGAAATGTATAGGGTGGTGGACTGGAGTGAGGGAAGGTTGTTACCAGGCCTTCTCCTAACATGAAGAACTCAAGGATTTCAGTACCTCTTTCTGAAGCTACTACAACCATCATTATGTCAGTCTAGTATCTTTACAGATTGCATAGGGCCATTTTATTGTCTCTCTCCTTTCACATGCCCTCCCTCCCTTCTCTGCTAAATATTCCTCTTTCATAAACAACTAATTTATTTTCTAGACATATTCATGGTATCCACTGAAAACATTTAAAATTGTAGTTTTAACATTGAAATAATCTACTTTGCCAAAATTAGATTTGAGTGGTTGACTGTATTGTTAGTGGTAACCATTCTTTCAAATGTGTTATAATGCAAAACTAACCCGCAAGAGGATACTTTTAGTTTTTAGTTTGAAGTAGGAGCAGTGTAATAATAAGGTTGAGGTTACTTCCATTTGGGAATTTGGTTCGGTGTTCACTGCTCATGTTGAATAATATGCTGACAATTTTTGTTGTCAATTTCTTCCTCTCCTCTCCATTACTGAACTATTGAACTCCCCACAAGCATACAGGTTCAGGGTCCAGGTACCTTTTTGTTATTTGATTTGATTTGATTTATTATTGCCACACGTATCGAGATACAGTGAAAAGTATTGTTTTGCATGCTATCCAGGCAAATCATACATCAGAGTAATGGAGCAGAATTGAGAATATAATGACACAGCTACAGAGAATTTGCAGAGAAAGATCAACTCTAATATATGAGAGGTTCATTCATGAGTCTGATTACAGCAGGGAAGAAGCTGTTCTTGAATTTGTTGGTACGTGTTTTCAAAATTTTTGTATCTTCTGCCCAATGAAAGAGGGTGGGACAGAGTATAACTGGGTTGGGAAGGATGTTTGATTATGTTGACTGCTTTCCTGAGGCAGTGGCAAGAATAGACAGAATCAATAGATGGAAGGCTGGTTTGCGTGGTCATTATCTTACCCGAATAATAATTTCTCATCGTAAATCTAAACAAACTAGTAAGCTATTTGACTGTAGAAGCATAACAACGGAGTCCGACACTGTACTCCAATAACATTCATGACTATACAATTCCAGCAAAGATTTCCAGTGGGCAAAGGGTACACAAACTTGCCTGTTCTGTCTCATCAACCCTAAACTATGGAAACAAAAATTAATAGAAAGCTTTAGACTTTGATCCTAGTTATTGATCAGTGGCCTCTATTGGTAATATATTATGTTTAATAGAACTATCAAGATTTTTTCGTGAAGGACACTCAACATCAAATATTCACAAATTATTTAATATTTATTGTTAATTGTTATGGTTTCATGTACCAAGGAAGAGATATTGGCTCCTCCTGTAATACAGCCAATTACCAACTTTATTGTTGTTTATTTTAAAACTCATTTGTGACCTCCAATGTCTGTGCTCTGAGAGTGTCAATGATCTATTTACAGGCTCCGCAATTTGAATATCAGGTCTCAAGCCTCAGATTTAGATACTAGTCACATACAAAAAGCTGTCTGCTGTTTGAATAATGCGGCAGCGCTTTCACATCCACATTATGCATCCCCCTTCCCCAAAGACCTGTGCAATTTTGTGAGCATGACATTAATGGAGTGCTACAGAGTTCAGGGTCTGCAATATTTCATATTTACAGAGGCCATAAACATTATGTTCAAGCAGTAAAGATATGTCAACAAGCAGTTGAAGCCGCAAATGAAATCCTCCCCAGCTCTGACCTGCAATTCCCTTAATCACAGCCAGGACCTGGCTCAGCCGAAAACACGGTAGGGTTTAAGGAAATCCAAACAAATGCAACACATGGAGTTACAACTCCATTCCACAGTTTTGAAAGAGCAGCGTCCAGAGTGAACAGAATTTTCACTGTAAATTGATTGAAAAGGATTTAATAGACATCCCCCAAAGTTATAAAAATAGCTAACAAGATATTAAATCAGTCACAGCTAATGGTAATAACCTTAACCCTCACTGAGATTCCATCACTATTGGTTAGATGAGGCCTTTCTTTCACTGCAATAGGTGACCTCATTCTCCACAGGCTTTTTTTATTAACATCTTTTCAGGATATCTTAGCACGTTCATTTTATTTCATGCCAATCAAATACAAGTTTACAGTATGGAAACTAGTGGCTCACTTTTGAAGACAACTAAGTAACACGGCCCACCCATACTGTCGAGTTTAAACTTGATGAATTAATGCCACTGTGGTCATCACAGTCGCTTGGTCCTTTGCAGAAAAGCACTGGAAAATTTGTAATTGGTGAAGTATTCAATTACCAGCCTTTATTGATCAGTGCATTGAGTATAGGAGTTGGGAGGTCATGTTGTGGCTGTACAGGACATTGGTTAGGCCACTTTTGGAATGCTGTGTGCAGTTCTGGTCTCCCTGCTATAGGAAGGATGTTGTGAAACTTGAAAGGATTCAGAAAAGATTTACAAGGATGTTGCCAGGGTTGGAGAGTTTGAGCTATAGGGAGAGGCTGAATAAACTGGGGCTATTTTCCCTAGAGCGTCAGTGGCTGAGGACTGAGAGGTTTATAAAATCATGATGGGTAAGGATAGGGTGAACAGCCAAGGTCTTTTCTCTGGGGTGGGGGAATCCAAAACTAGAGGGCATAAGCTGAGAGGAAAAAGATTTGAAAGGGACCTAAGGGACAACTGTTTCACACAGATGTTGGTGCATGTATGCAATGAGGTACCAAAGGAAGTGGTGGAGGCTGATACAATTACAACATTTAAAAAGCATCTGGAGGGGTATATGAATAGGAAAGGTTTAGAGGAATATAGGCTAAATGCTGGCAAATGGGACTAGATTAATTTAGGATATCTGGTGAGCATGGGTGAGTTGGACTGAAGGGTCTGTGTCAGTGCTGTACGTCTCTATGACTCTGACATCTTGCATAAAATTCCCAATGAACAAACTAATGTGGGTCTCAATTGTCAAAGGAGGACTATAGTCAGATGTAGTTATTTTAAATTAATTTGGCAACTTTACAGTCAAGGGATTATAATGATTTATATAAAAACATATGAAAGATTCATGGATATCCAGTTGACTGGAGAAGTCTCTTCCCATACTAATTCACCTCCTCATCAGAAAAGAAAATATTTTAACACCATAATAATTCAATCCATTAAACAATTTGCATTTTACACTTTGTTCAAAAATTGGAATGTGTGTGTATTTTGTGCATGGAGCTGGAGGACGTAGGTAGAGTTCTAAGTGAATATTTTGTGTCAGTGTTCACTAATGTGAGGGACAATATGGGACTAGAAATGGGATGGCACAGTGGCTCAGTGGTTAGCGCTGCTGCCTCAAAGTGCTAGGGCACTGGGTTCAATTCCACCCTCTGGGCGACTGTGTGTGTGGAGTTTGCACATTCTCCCCATATCTGCGTGGGTTTTCTCGGGGTGCTCTGGTTTCCTCCCACAGTCCAAAGATGTGCAGGTTAGGTGGATTGGCCATTAAAAATTGCCCATCATGTCCAGGGACCTGTAGGTCAGGTGTGTTAGCCAATGGGAAATACAACGTACAGGGTTAGGGTAGGGGGCTGGGCCTAGGTGGGAGAGTCGGTGTGGACTTGTTGGGCCAAATAGCCTGTTTCCACCCTGTAGGGATTCTATATAAAAATCAAGAACAGAGCTGTGATATACTTAAAGAAAGTAACATTAAGAGTATTGAAGCTCTGAGCAGTCTACCTGGCTTAAAAGTAGATAAACATCCAGGGCCTTATGAATTATATCCCAAATTGAATGAGGTAAGGAAGGAAATAATGGGCATTGACAATAATTTTCAATTTCTCCCTGGTCATGGGAGAGATTCCAAAGAACTGGAGGACAGCCAATATGGTACCATTATTCAATAAGGGAGCAAGGAGTAAACCGGGAAGCTACCGGCCAGTCAGTCTCAGCTTGTTGGTGGGGAAACTATTGGAAGCAGTTCTGAGGGACTGAATTAATCTGCATTTGCAGAGGCAGGATTTGTTAAAAACAGTCAGCATTGTTTTGTTGAGGGGAGATCATATCTGACCAATTTGATTGAAGGAGTACCAGGTGTGTTGATGATGACAATGTATTTGATGTAGTCTGCTTGGATGTCAGCAAGGCTTTGGAGAAGGTCCCACATGAGAGACAGATAGCAAAGGTGAGAGCCTATGGGATCCAAGGAAATTTGGCTAATTGGATTCCTAATTGACTGAGTGACATGAAGTAGGGGTGATGATTGAGGGATGTTCTTTTTAGTAACTGGGTGCATGTGTCCAGTGGAGTTCAACAGGGATCAGTGTTGGGGCTCTTGCTGTTTGTGGTATATTTAAATAATTTGGACTTGAATGTATGAGGTGTGATTTGGAAGTTCACAGATGATGTGAAATTTAGTGGGGTGGTAAATAATGAAGAGGATAGCCTTAGATTACAGGAGGATGAGGAAGGGCTGAGTAAATAGGCCAATCATCAGTAAATGGAATTCAATCTGGATCAATGCAAGGTGATTCACCTGGGAAGGATAAACAAGGCAATGGAGTAGATGATGAAAGATTGGATCCTGGGAAGCATCAGGATCAGAGGGACCTTGGTGTGCATGCCCACTGGTCCATTAAGGTAGCAGGACAGGTATATAGGATACTTACCTTTATTAGCCAAAGCATAGAGTTTAAGAGTAGGGAGATTGTGCTGGAATTGTATAAACATTTTGGTTAGGCCACTTCTAGAGTATTGTGTGCAGTTCTGGAATCCACATTCATAGGAGGGATGTGATAGCACTGGAGATTGTGCAGAGGAGATTTACCAGGATGTTGCCTGCTCTGGAGAGTGTTGGTTATGAAGATAGATTGGACAGATTGGGTCGTTTTCCTTGGAGCAGAAGAGACTGAGGTGGGGATGGGTGAGGTCTTGATGGAGATGTGTAAAATTATGAGGGGCATAAATAGGGTAAATAGAAACTTATTTTCTTAGTGGAGGGATCAATGACCAGGACCTAGATTTAAAGTAGGCAGCAAAAGGTTTAGAGAGGATGTAAGGAAATCTTTCATCCAAAGTGAGAACCTGGAACTTACTGCCTGTAAGGGTGATAGAGGCTCATAATATTTAAGAAATCCATAGATGTACACTTGTAATATTAAGGCTATGGTCCAAGTACTAGAAAATGGGATTAGAATAGTTTGGAGGTGTTTTTTGACTAGTGCAGACTCGATGGGCCAAAGGACTTTTTCTGCGCTGTAGATTTCTATGACTCTATGGCTTTGACCAGCTTCTGTGTAGTTTATTTTTCTGAACATGTATCATGATTTTTCAATCACTTTCAGTCAGAATTGAGAAGAAATGACATTACATAGTATTATTTTTAGTGAAAGCTTGTTCAGCATTTTTGTTCTGAACTTTCTCCTCCACTGTTTATTAAATCTACTTTTTCTCAACAGATTTAAGATTGAAATCTGTATTAAACAATGTGGAAAATGCAACTTAAGCAAGCACCAAAATAAAATATAACCAATGGTCTAACTTCATAGCACATGAAAAGGGCCAGCTCTTCCAACAATCGTATTAAAATTAATTCCCTAGCATGTAACAGGACAAGGCCACTTCTCATCTTAGAAAGTGTAGACCAGATGTTTTGATTCAGCTCATATCATCTATTACTTTACATTTGGACTCATTGGCTAGAGAGGCTAGTTGGGGCTTATGATGGTACACAAGAGACTTTTAAAAAAATTACCTTTATATAGTGCCTTTCATTACCTCAGACTGCCAAAGTTCTTTAGAGCCAATTAGGTATTGTTGAACAGTAGACTCTTTTATACATAAATTTCAGCCCTAATATCTACAATGCAGAAGCAAAGAGACCAGAAAGCATACTGAAAATAACATAAACCTATCTGCATTATTTCATTGAGAGCTCAATTTTAATGTAGATATTTTAGACTCGTCCTGCCAAAAACAACTCGGGCACATCTGCTTTGTAATATATTTTTTAAATTCACTCATGGGCATCACTGGCTGGCCAGCATCTATTACCATTCCCTAGTTGCCTTTGAGAAAATGGTGATGAGCTGCCTTCTTGAACTGCTGTAGTCTGTGTGTTGTAAATTGATCCACAATGCCCTTTGGGAGGGAATTCTGGATTGTGCCCCAACAAAAGTGAAGGAACGGCTATGTATTTCCAAGTCAGGACGGCGAGCAATTTGGAGGGGAACTTGCCAGTGGTAGTGTTCCCAGGTATCTGCTGCCTTTGTCCTTCTAGATGGAAATGGTTGTGAATTTGGAAGGTGCTGTCTAAGGATCTTTGGTGAATTTCTGCAATGCATCTTGTAAATAGTATACACTGCAGCTCCTGAGTATTGTTGGTGGAGGGATTGTATGCTTGTGAATGCAGTGCCAGTCAAGTGAGCTGCTATGCCTGGGTGGTTACAAGCTTCTTGAGTGTTGTTGGAGTTGCATCCATCCAGGTAAGTGCGGAGTATTTCATTACACTCCTGACTTGTGCCTTTTCGATGGTCGGCAGGCCTTCAGGAGTCAGGAGGTGAATTACTTACCATAGTATTCCTAGTCTCTGACCTACTCTTGTATTTATGTGGTGAGCCCAGATGAATTTCTGGCTAGTGATAACCTGCAGATATATTACATTTCAGAATCTCAAACAAAACTTGTTGGCTGCCGTTCAATTCAAGGATGACTTCTTCTCAGCGTCACAAGTTTCTGTGGTCATCATGTGACTTAACAGGCCAATTCTTAACCCACAGGTCTTTGGGCACAAGGGGCAGAATGTAGGTGCAGATGTAGTGGGATCTGGAAGGCAAGATCTGCTTCCTTTTTCTTTTCTGCAGGTACTTTGTCTCATCATAAAGACATTATGACTCAAAGCATAATACAGCTTGATGGACAAATTGTCACCATTCTGGTCAATCAGTAGCAATCTTCTTTCAGTCATTAAAGCCAAGGCGCCATGTTTTGAACAGAGCAGGACATAGGGCTCTAGATTTTGCCTCATTTGCTCACATAATTTACCCAGGTTCAGGCCTCAATGATTGCATTTGTGTGGCCACTAATGTACTGAGTGGCTGTCCAGTGAGATCATCAACAGGAAGAATTTTTATTTCTTCAATGGAAAAATAACCTGCAACCATAACAAGATCTTCCCCTCCTTGTTCACTCAATATACGAGTAGCTGCCATGGCTCCTTTATTCCGCACTGGCCCTGGCTACCTCAGCACCACAATCCAATCTTAACTGTGCACATCAAACCTAAGGTCAAGGAAAATCCTTTAAAGGTATAATTACTGACTTGTTTACCAGACTTCCAGGCAGAGGCACAGAGGTGATACAATCAATGCATCTGGTCAAAAGGATATCCCTTGAGCATGCCCATCTAACGTCTGATGATGCAACTCCAGTTCCTTGCCCAGTCAGGTAATGCCCTACTGTACCCTCCTGCTGCATGCTCCATAGCATGGTCCTTTGGAATGATGTAGACCTTGAGGCCACAGACAGGCCACAGGAGAAAGGAAGATGAACTGGAGGTGGAGGAAGGTTATACTGAACAGAAAGGTGCTCCTCCTGCCTGGAAACATGTTCTCCTCTCACCAACCTCAGGAGAAACCTCTCCTTCATGGCCCCAAGTCTTCCATCCAAGTCAGCATCAATGAAACAAAGGTTTGTCCCAAGAAGCAGGTATTTGGATCCCTGTAAAGGGAAGGCTTTGGTACAAATAGCAGATCTCTCCCTCCTGATATTTAATTGGGCCAGTTGGAACATCTACATAGAGCCAGAGGTCTATGACACAGAAAGAGGGCCTTCAGACCATCAGAAATGAGTCTCCTAATTCATCTGACTCACTTCCACTCCTGCTGCTACTGGCTCTTTAAGTGGAAAGTATTCCTACTTTCACACCAATTAGTGGCACAGTCCTGTGAAAAATCTGAACTTTTAATCAGTTTCTCACCAGGCAAAATCAGGTGTAGCTCCTGCTTCCTACCTCCATGATAAAGATTTAGTAGATTAACTGTTACTGAGTGAAAAGAAAGCACTGACAGCCATCACTTGCCCTTTACTCTTTTTAAAATAGAATTATGCCTGTCGAATGAAGTATTGCATTTGATTGGAAGAGCATTTCAAACTTTCCTTTTTAATCAAGAATGTTTTTGATTTACACATCATACTTTAAGGAAATTAAAAGCTGACTCTTTCTCCCCCTTGATTTGTTGCTGATAAATTTGACCAAAACTTTTTCCTGTAGTTGGCACTATTCTTTGAAGATTTATTTACCTCCTGCAATTTTAGGTTTGGGTAAAAGTAATAAAACCAGGTCCAGTGAAAAACAGTAAAGGGTTCTTTTTGCACTAATGGAACTAATTGATTTCGTGTAAAATATTGCAGTTGCACTGGACCTTGCTGCAATGTAGATACAGTGTTATTGAAATTCTTTTCATCTTCTCATCATCAATAACTACTCCATATTCCCCTGTCCATGCATGATTTACAGGCAGATTCATCAAACTGAGCTCACTTGTATTGGCATATTAAAACAGGGAATCATTAGATGGCTCCCAATCTTCTGCCTGGCCTTTAAATTGTGGATGGTGCTGATTTACATTTTGCCCTGACTACTGGTTTATGTATGATGTATTCAAAGAACACCGACACAACTATATCAAAAGTGTACAAATGTTCAAGTTCTTTGAAGATTAACTGTATTGGAGACAGACTGAAAGCAAATCTAAAATAATATGATATGCATGTTAATTACAATTTTTTAAACTAATAACATTTAGTAGCTAAAATGGATCCTCAGACCAAACATTTGTACATGAATTTGCACCCTTATCACATTTGTTTCATACATGTACCTGTCCAATTTATTAAAGGGAAAATATAAAAATAAAAATTGACACTTTATAATACAGTATTATTATACAATTAAAACTGCTGACAAAATACTTTTATCTATTCCGCCGTGCACTTTCCCACATTAAACTGAACATACAACGAAAAAGAGGGAAAAGTCATTCCCAGATTATATTGATTCCCCAGGAGCAGACCACACCCACAGACAATTACATGTATGCATGAATTTCATCAATGAAAGAATCTAAGTGAGTTGGATAGATAGTCAAAGCATTGTCTGTTCTCGGTAAATTGGAGTAAGTGTGCACAGTAGTACTTGTAAGCAAATGCATCACCCTTAGATGAAATTGAATTTAACTGCTGGGCACTGCTGGATGTACAGTCAATTTTACACAGTGTCCTTTTTTTTCTGTTGACTTAAATTTAACCAAATGTCCAATGCTAAAAGTAACCCCTCACTCCAAAGATGTCAGCTATGGTTCAGTTGCTACCATTCTTGCTTCTTGGCCACAGAGGGAGTAATGCACTGTTGGACGTACTGCCTTCCAGATAAAATACTAAACCAAAACTCCATCTACCTGTTTGAGTGGATGCAAGAAATTCTATGGTACTTTATTTAAGAAACACAGGAGCATAATCCATGGTGCCCATCACCAAAGTAAATTATTTGGCCATTATCACATTGAGCTTTGTGGAATTTTGCTATGGACGTCTTGACTACTATATTTTCTACAATTAAACAGTGACTACATTTTAAAAGTACTCCATCAGCTGTAAATTGCTATGGAATGTTTGATGGTCAGGAAAAGTGCAACATAAAAGTAAATCTTTTTTTATCAAAATCTCGAGCTATTGATACAAGGCAGTCTGCTTCATTAATTCCCAAGGATGCTTAGGAGTTGGTGTAGCTACATCCCGGCATAAATTCTGTTTCTTTGAACAGAACCCTGGAGATAAAATGGGAATGCACTGCAAGGATAGCAGATTATTGGTCCAGAAGTGTTCAATACAATCAACTAATAGATGGTCCTAGTTTGATTATCTAAAGTTACTGTGGTTTCAGGCATTGTGCCACTTCCAATTATGTTAAAGTTGCAGTCTATTCAATCATTTCCAAATAAGGTTTAGACATTTTTATACACAGTTCCATTTAGAAAATCAACAATGCAAGCACAACTTATGCTCAAAATTGCACTCATTTTTCTTTTCTGCCTAAACTGACCTGCATGTTGCTGAACATAAAACCTTGGCGAAATCAATGAAATTGGGCAGCATTTTAGAATATTTCTCAAATGTTTTCTTGAAAAAAAAGCTTATGTTTAGGAATGATCACTTGATGCAGTTTATTAAAACAGCTCAAAATGGGCATAATATGAAAAAAAAATTTTGATTGGTGTGACTAGTTCAGCACCTGTAAGTAAGCTAATCTTAAAATAATGGGAAATTACTTTATAGTTTTTCCAAGAGCCATTGAGTAGTTATACCACTATTCAGAAATCAGTTACTTAGCAAGTAAATAACTTGTACAGTCAAAAATCTTTTGAAACATGTCTGTTGGTATCCTTTCACTTGAATGAACTAACTTAATTTTCAGAGCCTCCTTGAAGGATTGCAAACAAGTGAAATTAATGGAACTTTGTAATGGCGATTGACATGACTTTGAGGATAATGTACTTTGTGTTTAAATGTTTTGCTATCCGTTATGCTTGTTTTGATGATGTCAGGTGTATTCCACTGAAAAAGCAACGTAACCTGGTGCATGCATACACAATGGCTTACAATATTCACACTTTGCAATGTGTTGATAATGAAATACTCACAAGTGTCAGGTTTGAGTAAACCATGAGAATTCCTGAAGTACTGCGGGTTTTCAATCACAGGAATCTTTGTCATCCCAATGATAACTGCATCGGGTCCACCTTCTGAGGAGGATGGAGTGTTGCTGCCATTCGTTACATGATGTAATGGACTGGCTGAATCATCATCAGTGCTGATTACTGAAGAAGGACCTAGAAGTAGTTTACATTCATCAAACCTATATATATAACAATGCAAGTACTTCAATAGCAGAACTAATGACAAAAAAGGTCAGATCACTAGTCTGTAATTTTTTGAAGGAAATAAGTAGATTTTATTTGGTGAATATCTGTACTTATTGAAATGCTGCATCTAAATGCTGGAGAATGAGATATTAATTAAATTTCTGGAGCAATACAATATCAGTCCTCAAAGATTAAGCTTCAACTTTTTCCACCTAGTGAAAGAACACTGATATTTGTAATAAACGCATTCCTTTAATATTAGTATTACTATTAATATTGCACAATCCAATTTAACTGCCCTACATGCCAACAAACATCATGCAGAAACAGTTTCAAAAAAGCTGCCACAGACACAAAACAACTGGCAACTCAAAAAGAAGTGCAAAGCGAAGCAAATGAAGTATCCATAAGCTTTATAATGCGAATTTTCATTTTTGTTACAGTGCTTTCAGAATTTTTAATATTGTTTTGGATCACATGGCAGAATTTAGTATGTTGGTCTGCAAAATATAATAGTTTTGCTGTTGACATATGAAAAGTAAATACGAGAGTGCATTGAAAAATGAGCTTGTCTTGATCAAAGATCCAGGAACATCCAATATTTCATTGGTTGCCTTTTTAATATACATGGATTAAAAAGAGGAACATAAAAATATATTGTTGCTCTAAATTTCGATATTTCAAAGGAGAGATATGAGCATAATTCATTTCATAAAGTTTGACAGATGACATTTCTGGAAATATAGATTTTTGACATTTTGTAATGTGAGTTACAGCCTTCTTACTTTTGAAACCAAAACTAATGGTGAGTGAAATGCATTCAATGCTCAATTGAATCTGCGAACAATACCAAATCATCCACAAAAAAAGCATTCATTTGAAAAGTGCTCAGAAATGATGCTCCAAGACTTTTTTTTATAATAACATTGATGCAGAAATTGACCAGGATCAGTTGGAGTGAACAATTTTGCCTTGCATTTCTGTTCAGAGAAATAAATTCAAAAGCCTCTGCCTTGCCCTTATAAAGATCTTATAACTGTAAACCAACCAGCTCTTTTTCCAAGGCATGGTCACATAGTCTTGAGAATCATTGAGAAAATTCATTTTTGGATTTATTGCACAAGGAATGTTAATAATATTTCATAAAACTGGTCATAAAAAGACAATGGTTTTGGCAGTTATGAACCATAATGATTCTGAGGGGGTAAACTCTCAACTTCCCCTGAAGAGCATCCCCACTACACTAATTCTGCAACTTCCAAACACACTGATGACACACTGTGTTGTCTCGTTATTCCTTTGCAGACTGTTTGTAAGCTCTTCACAAATCACTTTCCTATCTATACTTATGATATCAGCAAATTTAGCTCCAAGCACCTTGTCCCTTCATCCAAGACATTAACATAGATTGTAAATAGTTGAAACCCAGCACCAATACCAGTGACATTCTGCTAATCACAGGTTGATAACCAGAAAATAACCTAGTTAACACAACTCTCTGTATCCTTTTGGCTAACTAAACTTCAATGCATGCTAATACATTATCCAAGTACCATGAACTCTTACCTTGCATTTCACCTTTTATTTTGCACTTTATCAAGTGCCCTTTGGAAATCCAAATGCATTATAATTACTGATTTGTCATGAGTCACTCTTTATTTTGTCAAAAAATTGTCATACGTTTGTCAGGCACAATTTCACTTTCACAAAGCCATGTTGACTCTGGCAGATTGTATGATGATTTTGAAAACATCCTACTATTACCTACTTAATAATGGATTCTAGCATTTTCCACGGTCAGATGTTAAGCCAACTGGGCTATTATTTCCTGCATTCCGTCTTCCTTCCTTGAGATTGCTTTAATTTCTTCCCCCTTTTTCCACCTCAATTTTCAACTAATCTTGGAATGAGCTTTGTGTCTTCCACAATGAAAACTGACAGAAAATATCTATTCCATGCTTCCACCATTTCCTTATTTATTGCAGAAAAAAAAGACATTTTGTCAAAACTTTGTATCTTGCACTTATCATGACAATTCAAAAGAGTTAGCACTACAAAGGAAAAACAATATATATACTATGTTAAAGGTGTTGATTCTCAATTGCAAAGTCCAATCCACTGGATGTGAACCATTAACTCTATTTCTCTCTCCACAAACACTGCCAGAGCAGCCGAATTTCTATAGCATTTTCTAATTTTATTTCAAATCTCCAGTATCTGTAGCGTTCTGTTTTTATAGTTCAATTGGTTTGAG
The DNA here is from genome assembly GCF_021869965.1 of Rhincodon typus. NCBI lineage: Eukaryota > Metazoa > Chordata > Chondrichthyes > Orectolobiformes > Rhincodontidae > Rhincodon > Rhincodon typus. The sequence goes on from NC_063334.1 coordinate 55,189,027, forward strand.
GGTAATAATGATAATGGATAAAGATGGCCCAAGAACTAAATTTTATACTGGGGGAAGACTAAATTTATGACAGAGAGATATGATTTGGTTAATGTGGACTGAAAACAACTATCAAGGGTAAATCAATGTGAGTAGTTGGAAGCATTCAAGGAGAAAGTAAAGAGGATGCAGAACCAATATGCTCCTATAAAGAATTTGGATGGATTAGCTAATCTCCATTCAATTAAAGGTTATAGAACACCAAAGTGATATAAGGCACAAAAAAAGACAATGGCATTAACAAAAGCTCAATACTAGCAAAAGCTCAGAGCAGCACAAAAAAATGAAAGAGTGAAATGAAAGAGAGGCAAGCTAAGAGAGAACCTAATAAAATATTGGCAGGTAAAGTCAAGAAAAACCTAAAAATTATTTTATAAAAAGATCAAGAATAAAAGGGGTAATTAAAGGAAGATTAAGACAAATTAGACATTGTGGATGGAATTTTTTGCTCATCTGGTTCTTGCCTGCCAGCTGTCTCTTCCACAGAAGGCCTGCAAAACCACAGTAATCGAGCAGTGGTGAGGCCATTGCCAGGTCTTGCAGTGGAATCAAAACCCTTGGCTAGACATTCTCCTCAGCAAGAAGCCAATCAAAAACCAATCAGAGGCCACTCAGTGAAGTCATTGTTTAAGGCTAATGTGGAAAATTACAACATTTTTTTGTTGACATCAAGGTACTGACTTGTTTTTCATTCTCTCTGTATTTTCCTAATTTTCTTGCCATTGTTCACACCAGAAAATTCCAGCCTTTGTTTCCAAATTTGATTTGATGCTATTGGTTTTTCAAGACATTTTTTTGATCCTCTGTTCTGGTTGATGCTGGCTTATCAAGTGCTTGAGATTCAAATTTCTGGTAGGTGGTACTGGTTCTTTATGTCCTGACATTTTGGTAGGATATTACAGATGTCTGGTAGCCCAACAGTTATCACACTTACAAATGATCAGACTGGTGATGCACGATAGCTCCATGAGGGACAAATGCCCCAAGTTCAAAATATGTTTTGATCCTGTCTTTCCTCCTCTATCTATCTTGAACATCAGGTTGTACAATCCTGTTCAACTTCTCTGAAACCTTCAATTGGGAAGATGTTGCTTGTATATTATTGAGGAATTAACTAAGATTATTTTTGGCTTTTGATGGTTATAGAGAGTGCTAATTAGCAAACAACCGATTTCAAACACCTTAATGGCATTTAGAAAATGCAATTTTGAAAATCCATTAATCATAGTTTACCAAAAATGTATTACATTGATTACCTGGAATTGTCTAACATAAATCAAATGCTAATTTCTGAAAGATTGTACAAGTACTGTGTCATTCTGATTAAATGGGGTCGCTTAATTGTTTGTCAAAGTCAAAATGAGCAATCACTCTGTCACACAGTATTGATCTTCTGCACCAAAATGTCGCTCCACATTTTACTAGTTGCCAAGATCATTTTCCTTTCTCTCCTTTTTCTCTACTGACAGTAGGTTTCTTATCTCAGAGCCCTGTGATGCAGTTCTACAGGAGCAGCAGTTCTCTGATGCCTTCCCCAATTTGCCATCCCTTGCATGAGTCTAGACAGAATATCAGCATGCTATTTGAGTGTGACAAACACATGTGCCATCCTGATGTCATCTATTCCTTTCTGGAAGGATCCCTGAATATGATCAGGAGTTAATTCTTTTTCCTTCTACTGCCCAGTCAAAATAGCAGGTTCACTTCTACAGCTGAAGCATTGAAAAAAAATTGAAAGGCTAATCCTGTGTTTTCTGCTGGAAATGTGAGAGTGTGGACATTGCCCTAGCCCTTGCATTCACTACATTTCAAGAAGAATTTGTGTCTTCATATGTTCAAAGTAACCAGATTACAACTGTCAGAAACATAGCCACCATGAAATTCCCATTGCAACCTCCATTTTAGTCTCATTACAGGATATACAAGGAAATTTAGCTCAAAGCAACTTTCAAGAGTACAAGAAGATCTGACCTCATTTGGCACCTAAAGTTACGCAATTCAAAATTATATTTTTTTTAAAAAGCAGAGACAAACTATGGAATGGTATTTATCAAGAAAAATAAAAACCAAAGGTTCATCCTGCAGATGGAGCAGCTCATTATTAGAATAAGCTTTAGTAGCTTTCGTACAGATATTGTGGAATGACCCTAGGCTCAATTGGAAACAGTAGTGCAGCCGTAATTGGGCAGATACTGAACATGCCACCCCAATATGCACATTTGCTGAAAGCAAAAAGCTGTTAGAGCTCTGATGTGGTGTTGAATATAATGCACAGTCATGATCCTTGATATTATGTTGTGCTACATTGTATAAGCACTAAGCACATTTATACAGCATTATTTTATCTGTTTTCTTTGATGTTGGTTTATTTGCATAATTTAATTTCTTGTGAAATTATAGATCAAGTGATTATGTCTAGGTATGTTGCATAGTTCTAATTTAATACACAAGGTAATTCCAATATAATAATCTACTTAATGGTACCAAAGCCTCTACTATTTATAAATTCCACATTGCCTTAACTCTCAATCACCAACCCAATAAACCTACTTTTAGCCAGAAAACATCATTATTTTAAAAAATACACACTGTTTAGAAGAAAAGGCCAAGCTTCTCCTATTATGCAGACACAGTTTATTTCATGATCTCTGAAAGCAACAGTATAAGGCAGAACAACAGGAGTGCTGTTTCACCACAGTATTAGCCTATGGTAAGGAGGAACATCACACAAGAAGATTTAACTGCTAAAGTGTTGCACTAGTAATTCACTCACTTAGTAGTCATGAAGCATTTTAATGCAATTGCAGCAATTGGAAAGTTTTGTTTCCTCAAAAGTATTCATAAATTTCTAAAACTAAAATTATTAAATCACAAGCATCACAATTATTATTAAATCACAATTATTAAATCACATGAAGTCTTCGTGTTGCCTGCTTATTTCAAGAATTTCAGCATCCAGTCAGTGTTAACAATGCTGTTGATTGCCACTAATGGGGTGGATGGGAGGGCAAATGTTGAGTCACTGAGCAGTGTTGCTTGAAGAAGAGCTGCAATGTGGCTGCAGTTGGTATTGGGAGTTCTTTCAGAAGTAACTTGTGAAGAAGGACAGGAGATGAAAGAGTGCGTGTTTCAAGACTTCAAAGGTTGCACTCGAGGCATTGGCCAAGAAGGTGAACCAGGGACAACATGCCCTGCAATTGTGGGAGACCTGGAGGCCCTCCAGACACACAACCAAAGGGCAGTGGAAGCAGATAGCTATGTTGGTGAATGACATGAATCAAGCCCGGAGGAACTGTATGCAGTGTTGCCATAAGTCCACATACAAGTGGTCAAGGTCAATGAATACATCTTCAAATGTCAAATCCTGCCAAATGCACCACTCAGCTGCACTACTGTTCAATTCACCATACTCTTATTACTCACCTACCCACAATCTTAGCCAATCAGCAGACTTGCTTAACCCTCATAGTCACATGTTGCAAATCTCACATCTACATCTCAAAGCTTGTATATACTTCCAGCTTTTCACTCAAGCAGATTTTATCACACTCTCTGAAATACTTCCTTCTCTCTTACAGGACATGATTGTGCAAAAATGGAGGCAACAGCTGGAGGACAGGCACAGCTTATCCCATACGAAGTGGCAATGGTTCACCCTCCCTGCCACAATATTTCCAAAGATGAACGGCAACTTTCAGATTAATTTCTGAGGGCAACTGTTTCATGTAGAAGCCTGGCAACCAGCACAAAATCCTTTAGTAACTTCCACATCACTTTCTGTCGATTACTGCAATTTGAAACAACACAAACCATCAAATACTTGTAGAATTGGAGTAACAACCAGAGGAAACCAACCAGCAACTAATCTACAAATAGCTGTTGATCTTTTTAAATAGTGAAGGTGGGAGTTCCTTCTTCGAGTTGAACATGCATTTGACCGTCTGTAGTTAGATGGAGCTCTGGGGACCAAGATGGCACTACTGGTATCAAATCAGTGTTGCAAGCTCAATTGCATATTTCTGGCAGGCATTAAATGCATGTAGATTACTTTCAGTTTGATTCATTCCGAAATTCTGCACACAGAGTGAATGTGATTTTGGAGTTCTAAGGGCATATCTGACAACCAAAAAATTGGGTACAAGAGGTTGCAGTTTATTGCCCCAAATTCCACTACAGTGTTGCTTTACAGCCCAGTCAAGCTTTAAAATAGGGCACTGTGATTTTAATTATCCACTTTCCAGTTTAACATGAATGTACTTATAAAATACTCAAGCTTATGAAATCATCCAGTAGCTGTAAAACTGTCGATGGGCACTATTTGATGGATGTTTGTGCTAAAAGGCAATCACAGGTCATGGACCCTATATGTTATCATAAAATAATGGATGGAACAGTGGTGCACGAGTTACCAGCAAGTGGAAAACAAAACACATTGAAAATACAATAGCCCAAATGACAGGTTACTAGTAGCGGAAGGAATGGCCACTGACATTCTAATAGTAGCTATCCAATTATATTTTCACTTTTATTTTTTCTTACCAATTTCCTTCCTGCCTCCCCACTCATAAAGGGCTTAACACTTAACTCGGGTGCAGCTCATTGCTATCTCTGCTACCCCACCAAGTTGTGATTAATTCTTGCATAAATCATTACTGTGAGAATCAAAGGGCAAGGAATTCAAGCCAACTCTAACCTGCCTCATTGATGACTTCTGTCCATGATTGTAGGTGACAGAAAAATCATCTATTTGCAGGTTTGCTGAATTTATTTCCATGTTAAAATATTCTTATTATATGGAAGATGGCAATACTTTTTATTATATCATTTTATGATGTAAAAAAGAAATATGACGCAATGCTGACAGTAATTTTTTTTTACATTATAATGCATTATGACATTTCTGACAATTGCATGTCACCAGTTATACACTGCTGGTCATTATGAGGATCAATTAGCTTTGGAGGACAGATCTCTATGATGAATCGCTGTATCCAAAACTTATCTATAATACAATACAACATCTAATAATGACATTTGAAGGTGCTGAAACATTTTACACTTGCCTTCCATAATTTCCCTGACTCCTTGTCAGGTTTAGACCATAAAACAATGAGACGTAGGAGGAGAAGCAGACCATTCAGCCCATGAAGTCTGCATCACCATTCAATGAGATCATAGCCTTAAAATCCACTTTCCTGTCTTTTCCTCAGAACCCTTGATCTACTTACTAATTAAAGATCAGTCTATCTCAGCCTTGAATATACATCACAACACAGCCTCCATCACTTTCTGCAATAAAGAATTCCACAGATTCTCTATCCTCTGGGAGAAGAAATTCCTCCTCTCTTCTGTTTCAATAAGGTCAGCTTTCATCCTTCTAAATTCCAACGAGTACAGGCCACACCAAATCAAACTCTCCTCATAAGACAATCCTTCATACTGGTATTAGCTCAGTGAACCTTCTCTGGGTGGCTCCAATGCCAGTACATCTTTCCTTAGATAAGGGACCTAAAACTGTTCACAGTATTCCAGTTGTGGTCTTACTAGTATTAAGGCAAATGGCTACAGATGCTGGAAATCTGAAACAAACACAGAAAATGCAAGAGAAGCTCAGATGATCTGACAGGATCTGTAGAGAGAATGGAGGTAACGTTTTGAGTTCAGCATGACTCTTTTTCAGAACTGAGTTTCTCTGGCATTGTTTTTTGTGGTCTGCCTGGTGCCTTGTATAGTTTTAGCAAAACCTCCCTAGATTTATCACTCATTCCCTTTGAAATAAAGGCAAATATAATATTTACTTTCTCTATTCCCATTGATCTTGGATGCAAGTTTTTTTGTGATTCATGCACAAAGACTAACAAATCCCTCTGTTTCAGCAGTCTGTCTCAATTTAAACAATATTCAGCCCCTTTATTCTTCCTGTCAAAGCGCAGAACCTCACATTTCCCACATTATACTCTGTCAAGTTTTAGCCTACTTGCTTAACCTGTCTATATACCTCTATAGACTCTGTGTTGTCCTCACCACTTGCCTCACCATCTAGTTTTAAGAGATTAGCAAACTTGACTAAAGTACATTCGCTTCCCTCATTAGGGTCATTGATATGTTGTAACCATTTGTGACCCCAGCACCGATCCCTGTGGTACTCCACAACTTAAGCAGTTCCATCCTGAAAATGCTCCCCTTATCTCAACTCTCTTTCTTATATTTGTTAGCCAATTCTGTTATTCATGCTAATATACTACCTCCAACAATGTGAGCTCTTAAGTTATCAAATAGTCTAACGTGTGATATCTTATTGAATGACTTCTGAAAATCCAAATATATCATATCAACTGCTTCCCACTTATCTATCCTGCTTGTTACCTTCTTAAAGAATTCTAATAAATTTGTCAGGCATGATTTCCTTTCATGAAGCCATGTTGATTCTGTTTGATCTTTTGACATCTTTTATATTACATCTTTTATAATGACTCTAATATTTTCCCAATAACAGATGCTTTGTCTCTTTCCTTTTTTAAATAAAGTATCATATTAGGACTTTTTCAGAATCTAAGGATTTAATATCCCAGGATGCATCCGTCAGGTACAGGGGACTTATTGGTCTTTAGCCCCATTAGTTTTCAGTACTTTTTCTCTCATATAGTTATTGTAGATTTTTTATTCATTCATGGGACATGTGTCACTAGCTAACCAGAGTTATTGTCCGTCCCTGGTTCCCCTTGAGAAGGTGGTGTTTAGCTGCCTCCTTAAATTGCCGTGGTCCTCTCCCCCTTTCGTCTCTTGATTATTTAGTATTTGTAGAATGCTATTATTGTCTTTTACTGCAAAGACAGATGCAAAGTACTTGTTCAACTCCTCTGCCATTTTCTGGTTACCCATTATTATTTCTCCATGTTCATTCTCATTCTGTGTACAAAATGATCAGAGTTATAGATAGAGTGGACAACCAGAGAATTTTTCCTAGGGTGGAGGTAGCTATTATGAGGGGGCATAGTTTTAAAGTGAGTGGAGGTAGATACAGGAGAGACGTCAGAGGTAGGTTCTTTACTCAGAGAGTGGTAGGGGTGTGGAATGCATTGCCGGAGAGGGTAGTGGAGTCAGCCTCATTAGGGGCATTTAAGCGGCTATTAGATAGGCATATGGATGATAGTATCAGGCAGGGGTGGAGGTTAGATAGACTTTAGGATTAGGGTAAAAGTTCGGCACAACATCGTGGGCCGAAGGGCCTGTGCTGTGCTGTACAGTTCTATGTTCTATGTTCTTCAAAGTTTGTCATCTCCCTCTTCTTTTTTTTTTGGTCATCTTCTGTTGGTTAACAAAAAGTCTTACCAGTCCTCTGGCATACCACTAATATTTGACAAATTCTTTCAATCTAATGATAGCTTTAACTTCCCTGGTTAACCATTGTTGACTTACATCCTTCCTAGAATCCCTCTTTCTCACTGAGATATGCCATTGCTATGAGCTATGAACTATTTTCTTAAAGGTCTGCCATTGTTCGTCAAGTGTCTTTGCTGCTAAACTCCTTTCCTAGTCCATTTCAGCCAACTGTGCCCTCATTTCTTTGTAATTACCCTTATTTATGCTTGGTACAGTTGCTTCCAACCCGAGTTCTTTCCTTTTAAACTGAATGTTAAATTCTACCATGTTATGGTCACTGCTTCCTTGGGGATCTTTCACTCAGATCATTTATTAAATTTGCCACATTTCACATCACTGCATCTAAAATATTCTGATCCTTGTCTGAATCCAAACCATTGTTCCAGGCAACTATCACAAATACACCCTCGGAATTCTCTCTCATGGCTACCTTTGTAACTTTGATTTTCCCAATCTACATTAAGATTGAAATCACCCATGATTAATGCACTGCCTTTGTTACACGCCCTCATTAATTCTGGATTTATTCTTTATCCCACCATACAATCACTGTTAGGCAGCCTATAGAGTATTGCTACCAGAGTTTCTATCTTTTTATATGTACCCATGTACCTTCAGAAGTTTTTTTGTACCCCTCCCAATATATGTACTGTTAAGGGCTATTTATGGTTGGCTGCACACTTAGGACTTACAGCATCAAAAGTAGGAATCCCAGAAAGCCTCAGCAGTGGTGCATATTTCTACCACTGGTGAGCGCAAGATGGCATGAGAGAAGTATCATGATACATGATACAAATACACTGAGGTCAGAAGCAGAGGATTGCATGAGATAACTCATTAAAATTCGCAGAGGAAAAACCTCCATGAAACTCCCTGAAATTGACACTTCGCTGAATTTTGGTCAAATTCAGCTCAATGTTACAAGTCAACTTGCCATTTGTGTGTTTAAGCAACTGTTTTTTCTGCTGATGAAGATAGATCCATGGGACACTGAAGATGTAAAACCCTTGTGTGGGTCTCTCCCTCTCTTTCCAGCCAACTTGCAAGTTTTGAACCTTGTCTGCTAATTCTGATCATCCAGGTGCCACGTACAGAAGGCTTTAAAAGAACAAACCAGAAGCTAAAGTCTCCAGAAGAGCAGATAAATTGTCCGGCTACATCTTTAGACTGCCTCAGCAATTACCAAAAGTTGGCAAATGTGACCCACCCAATACCCCTGACCTACCTCATTCTGTGATTTCTTGGGGCCTCCTGCAGGTCCTGGCTATGCCCACTGCTGAGCTCTGGAGTAAATTGGTTATTTTTCTTAGATGGAGATTAATTAAACGTGTTCAAGTTATGGAGAATTTGTTTTCAGCAGTAGGGGCATCGGTAACCAGATGAAACAAATCCTTGAAGAAGAGTCATACCGGACTTAAAACATTAATACTATTTCTCTCTCCACAGATGCAGCCAGCTGAGTTTCTCCAAAATTCTGTGCCTTTGTTTCAGATTTCCAGCATCTGCAGTATTTTGCCTTTATTTGACACAGATTTAAGATTACTTTTAAGGTAATATTTGGTGTAATTGGTAAAAGAATCAAAGCTGATATGGAACAGGCTACCTCACAGTGTGGCAGAAGTAGATTTAAAAACATCTGAAAGGGAACTGGGTAAATACCTGAAGTGAAAACATTTGCAGGGTAAAGAACAGTTGGATAGGCCAGATGCAGTCGACCTAACGGTCTCCTTCTTTTCTGTATAATTCTATCATTCTACCTTTTTCTTTAAAATACAAGTAGATAAGTTGGGCATACTTATGTCACCTTGACTATTTACAATGATTTAAACAGGTAATAAAGTCAATTGTATATTTTAGATCTCTTCCATATTTTACTTCCATTGAAGTGAACAGAAATACAAATCATGAAAGATGTAAAATTGGCTGTCAGCTCACAAATACCTGGTTACACTGGTCAAAAAGTATCCCATTGTGAGTTAATGTTATAGCAACACATGCGAATATTGGAGTTGTAGAACCTTTCCTTTGGATAATACTACTGAATGATTAGGAGGTCAGTTCATATTTCGGTGAAGCTGATCTTAACCACAACAACCTTTAATTTTGGATGATGAATTAGAGACTATTCAGATAGAATGCCTTTCATATGCCATTATGTTTGAAATGTTGGTGGGGTGAGGTTATAAGACAGTCTTGGAGAGGGTAAAGAGGAGCTGGCTTACACTCACACAGTCCGTTATTCCAGGACTATGACAGGAAGTCAAATCTATCATAGATACCTCTATTGCACCAATGTCATTAAATTTTGTTTTCATTTTTTTCTGTGGAGATCTGACTGGATTTGAAAATGAGACATTTAATTAATGGCTTCTGCATGCTGTTGCCTTCAGTTGTCTGGAAGTAGGCAGTGATAACAAAACACACAACATTGGAAAATTAATTACAGGGGTTAGCTCTGTTGGATATAATTACGTATATTTTGTAAAGCTATTCCATTCATAGTTATACAAAAGAAGAAAAGATGGACATAGGCTAGTCAGAAGAATATAACATTAGAAGGCAATATGGGGCTTGAAGAGAACTGAGAGTTAGGATGCAACAAATTCATGGAAGAAACCATGGACAAGAATTTTAAAATTAATACATCAGAGAGCCCTGACCACAATGCCTTTTCTATTAGTTTACATTAAAATTTCACTATTACATTTGATTGAACAAATGCCTCAAACTCTTGTTATGAATTTTTGTCCAACATTTATTGTTATAATATTGTTTTCCTTCTGTTTGAACCATAAAGCCGATCTGTTTTTTCTGATTTTTTTTTGTTGTATGTACTTTCCTTCTTAAAATGTTATGCATTCAAACCAACTAATGCAGAATTTGAATATTTGCCAAAAGCAAATCAGTAAACAGCTTTGCACAAGGCCCTGAAGCTGTTTTGATGTGAACCAAGAGACTTAAGGCAAGCTGCAAAGCACATGGACTAGTGGATACTGTTTAATCTTAAAAATAATTCTAAAAGGACAGTGATAAAATATTCCCCCAAAGGATGAAATGTTATTGAAATCTGGCCTCTGGGAAGCATGAAAGTCAAACTTGGCCATTGCTGACCAAGCAGGGAGTAGCAGTCTTAGGTAAAATTGCCTTAAAGCTGAGACATGACAAAAACTGCAATATATTCTTTATGAGTATAATCTTAGCATTTTATTTGTTTGAATATCCTACACTTAAGGGGTGAGTTATTTCACACTTTTAAGTAAATTGGAACACTTTACATTCATTTCTTAGTATTGTTACTTTACAATTCTTTCTAGGTGTACTGACATAGAGACATTTGTTTCTAGTTGAATTGACAACTTAAATAATTTTATACTTCATAATATTGTAACCATTACTACAATATAATCCAGGACTTAAGCATGACAAAAGATTGAGTGATCCTTATGAAAGTTGTAGATTCATACTTTACACGTGAGGAGTCGAAGCATCTCTAGAATTCTAAAATGCGGAATTCTAAGCACTGTGAGTGGTTAACTCAGTGGAGTTTATTCTGCCACAACATACCTAGGAAATACCATTTATTATGAGTTCCTTTCAACCCCATGTACTCCCGGGAGGGAGGACACTTAATTTTAACCAAATCTACAGCTAGTAAGACTAACTTAAAATTATTCCTAGTTGAAGATTGAGGCTCACAATAAATAAACTTCCTTGTCAAGAGGGTAAAGGCAGTAGAATTATAGTTATTGGAACAAAACGTCTATAAATGACATTGCAGAAAAATCAGCACCAACTGTTAAATGTCTTATTGGTGACTAAGTGGAAAATTTCAACATTGAAGATGGGTGGGAGAGTGATTGGTGAGGCAGAGTGGGGTGTTAATTGCATTAAAATCCAAAAACCAACACCGGTCACAAAATTTACCCCATTCTAGTTGAACCAGATTAGTTGGGTGTGGTGAAGAAGTAACCAACTTTTGTAAAAGCAGGACAGTAGTTTAACCATATTAATGAGGGAGTGTCTCACAGATTTTAACAGCTAGGTGAATTTGGCCGCAGGAGGTTGGGATTTTCATGCTCGTGTAAATGTGGCATTTGAACGAAGGTGAGAATCACACATGCAAATAGGTGAACATATTTTTCAACACTGCTGTGAGCCAGGAGGAGCAGGAGCTTTCATGCAGTCAATGCCCAAATGAAACAAGGCCTGAACAAAATCCAAGTTTGGGCTGTCAGGTAGCAATAACATTCATGCCACACAAGTGCCAGGCAATGACCATCTCCAAGAAGACAAAAGCTAACCATCATCCCTTGATGTAAAACACCATTATCATTGTAAAATTCCCACTGTCAGCATCCTGGGTTTACTATGGACCAGAAACTGACTTAGTCATATAAATACTGTGGCTGCAAGAGCATGTTAGAGGCTACAAATCGTGCAGTGGATAACTTACCCGGTCACCCCCAGAGTCTGTTCACCATCTATGAGGCACAAGTCAGGATTGTGATGAAATGCTCCCACTTGCATGAATGAGTTCAGCTCCAATAATACTCAAGACGTTTGACACCATCCAGGACAAGGAATCATAGAGTCCCAACAGTGTGGAAGCAGGCTATTCAGCCCATCGGGTCCACACCAGTCCTCCGAACTGCATACCACCCAAACTCAGCCCCCTACCCTATCTCTGTAACCCTGCATTTCCCATGGCTAATCCACATAGTCTGCACATCCCTGGACACTATGGGCGGATCCACCTAACCTGCACATCTTTGTATTGTGGAAGGAAACCAGGGCACCCAGAGGAAACCTACACAGACGCGAGGAGAATGTGCAAACTCCATATAGACAGTTGCCCAAGGGTGGAATCAAACCTGGGTCCCTGGCACTGTGAGGTAGCAGTGCTAACCACTGAGCCACCATGCCACACCTGCTTCATTGGCACCACATCCACAAACATTTGCTCCAACTACCATAGATGTTCAGTTCAAGCAGTGCCTACCATCTACAAGATACACTGTAGAAATTCACCAAGGCTACTTATATAGCATCTTCTAAACCCATGACCACTACCAACTAGAAGGGAAAAGGCAGTAAATACACATGAGCACTACAACCTGCAAGTTCCCCTCCAAGCTGCTCACTACCGTGATTTGAAAATACATCACCATCCCTTTGATGTTGCTGGATCAAAATCCTGCAATTCCCTCCTGAATTGCATTTTAAAAGTTTTCTTCATGGGTTATGGATGTCTCTATCTCCCCATGATGGAAATATCTACAGGAAATGTATAGCAGCAGTTTAAGGCACCAGCATTTTCTCAATGGCAACTAAGGATAGGCCATAATTGCTGACCTATCCAGCAACACTACATCCCAGAAGTGAATTAAAAAAGGGGCACTTTGTCAGTGTCATTCAAGATGATTAGCAGTGAGCTGTCATTCTTCCTGTGATTGACCAGTCATACCACCAGCTCTTTCTCTCCTTCATACTATGATCAATTGATCTTCTCCCCCAGCATTTGATGCAGCCTAGTCAGATTGCCCAGCTGACCCACAAACCTTGCAATCTCTCTCTTCCTCCTTCTTATCTGGTCTTCCCAGCTGCGCCCCTCTACTGGACAAACAAGTTGAATCAAATTCATGTCATTAAACTCATCAGGACCTATGCATTCTTAAATTCTGGTACACTATTAGCCTTTTCAATTACATGTTATATCTGCATACTAACATTTCAAGACTCATGCACCAGAACATCTAAATCCTTCTGTATTTAGGAATTCTGCATTTTTTATTATTCCTGCCTAAGTCAAAAACTTTACATTTCCCCACATTTCATTCCATCTGCCAGATTTCTGCCCATTTTCCCAAGCTATATATATTATTCTACAATTTCCTTATGTCTTCTTCACACCATAGTTTCCTATCTATTATAATATCGTCTATGGATTTCACTATCATGTCTTCATTCCCTTAATCTAAGTCATTGGTGTAAATTATAAAAAAAATTTGACATCTCTATGTGATTGTATCAATACATCCTACCAATCAAATTTATGCTTACTCTCTATTTTCAGTGATCTAGCCAATCTTCTTTCTATACTAATATGTTATCCCTATACCGCAAGCTTTAAATTTCCTCAACTTTCTTTGATGCGGCACCTTATGAGATCCTCGGTGCATGTCACTTCATCAAAGAAGTCCAATTCACTTAAACATGATTTCACTCTGACAAAACCATGTTGACTCTTCCTAAATACCTTGCATTTTTCTAAATGCACAACATTAATCTATTTAATGATTTCATACATTTTATTTACTTCACTACCAATTGGTATTCTGTGATAAAATATACAAATAGAAAAGACCTTAACCACTAACCAAAGACTCACTGAACAGCCAGCTCCTTCCTCTGTAGTACAGCAGAACCAATTTCAGTCAGCTCCAATAAATCTAGCTCTGTCTCTGACTGTTTATTCTTTTTTTGCCTGCTCTTCTTGGGCAGTACTGATGACTTGTATAAGAGTCTTTGCTGAATACCTGTCTCTATGAGTCCTCTTCTTCCCTGCTCCTCTAATTAACTTAAACATTTATTCTTATATACTTAGTGTCATACTGCCACTACTGTTAGGGAGCATGTAAACTACTCCCATTAGTGACTTCTTTCTGCTGCTATTCTCATCTCCAAACAGATTCAAATCCTCATCTAAACCAAGGTAATCTTTAATTATTGCACAAATGCCACCTTAGATTAATAGGATTCTTTCTTCAGCTTTACCTAACTTCCTATTTTTCTGGGATGTCATACACTCCTCAATTTTCAGGAACCTGAAGTCATGTCTCCCTCATGGCTATCAGATCACTAATTATTTATTTCAATGCGCTTTATCAATTTATTTACTTTGTTATGAATACCATGTGTATTCAGACACAATGCCTTTAGCTTTGTTTTTGTCAGCGTTGTAACATTTTAGTTGTTGGTGTATTCTGAGATTTTTTTTTCTCTCCGTGCACCTTCCTGCCATTCGCTGACACTCATTTCCCCTTTCACTATTTTCCTCTCTTTACGTCATATCAATTACTACTACATTCTTTGTTGCTCCTCCAAATTAAATGTTTCCTATACCATGGAGCCATGGTCAGTTTCCTCATCCGCCCTGTAGCCCCCACTGTCATCCAAACAAGCTGAGAGAATCTTAAACCTATTGGACAATTGAAGAGGCTGACACTCCTGTACACCTGGCCTCAGGGTCCATTTATTTGCTTCATACCTGCTGTCCCTGAGCATTGACCAAATTAAAAGAAGCTATTTTCAGTCATGTCACTGCCTCCTGGTACAAAGAGTCCAGGTAACTTTACCCCTCCCTGATGCAGCGTCTGCGGTTTAACCTCTAGCTCATAAACTCTGAAATGAAGCTGCTCAAACCTCAAACACTTACTTCAGTCGTGTTTGCTCTGGATCATAACGGTATCCATGAATTCCCACATGCTGCAGCTTTGACACATCACCTAAACTTCCATCCTTATGATTTTTAATTAGACTATTTACTTATTAATGCTGCCTTTCGTATTATTAACTTCACTACCAATTGGTATTCTGTGTTAAACTTTAAAAATAGAAAAGACCTTAACCACTTACCAGAGACTTACTGAACAGCCAGCTCCTTTCTCTGTTGTACAGCAGAACCAATTTCAGTCAGCTCCAATAAATCTGGCTCTGTCTCTGACTGTTTGTTCTTTTCTTGCCTGCTCTTCTTCACAATGCTGATGGCTCATATAAGAGTTTTTGCTGAATACCTGTCTCTGTGAATCCTCTTCTTTCCTGCTCCTCTAATTAACTTAAACATTGCTGAAAGGAGACAAGGGGCTGCCTCTTACCAGAGATCAAATGAGTGTCATTTTTAGCAAGTATCACAAAGGGTTTCTCTCCATGACATGCAATGAGTTCTCCATTTGACTAAACTTCCCTCATTATTGTTGTAGCACAACCCAATGGCACCTTCTTATCAAATCTCCTATTGCACATGGGTGGAAATACTCACCACTGCCGAGATCTCCCAGGGTTAATGGCACTGGTGCCATGATTGAAGCCAAACTGTACACCAAGTCAAGTATTGACTGTCTTACACTGCATACATCATGGGAGAGCAACATAAACCAATGCATCTTAGAGCTTTGTAAAGCAGTTGGCTTAGCTGAGACTTTGTTACGGGGGTGTCTGTCAGTAACCATCCTTGTAAAGCATCCTAACTTTCAAATGCAGCAGAAGCACAATAATCCTTGAGGATATAAGCATCATGACAGCTTCCAGCATATCTGGAGCAGACTTCGAGGATGCAGTACTGAAATGTAGCCCTTTCCTATTGATGAATTGAGCTGTGTTATGAACTGTCCTTTAAGTACACATATGCACAGGCTACCGTGCCCTACACCTGGGTTCCAAAAACCAGGTTTTTTGGAAAAGACTACTGTCGGGTCATAGCACTGATCACATCATGGAGAAATGAGATCAAGTGGTATGATGTTGCACAAATTACATTGTTAACAAATTGAATACATTTATAGGTCAAGGACCGAGAGATCCCACACAGATATTCAGTGGATCCTTGGAAGCAGACAGTTGCATAAAAGTTTAGTGCAGCTGTTACCTTGGTGGTCACTGGGAAAGGATGGCCATTCACCCTGTCAGGTCACGGGCTTTGCTCCAGAAGTTGGTGTAATTCCATGATAGCGCTAGGGCATTCTTAGCCTGTGCCAACACTGTGTCTGGTTCAGCTAGAGAAAATGGGATTGAGGGTGATAGTCTGTTGGCCTCCCATGCGGACAAAGAATGCTTGCAGTTGCAAACTCTTCATGTGGAGGCTGTTCAGCAGCCACTGGAGATAGTTCCTGGTCCTTGACTTTCTGGAAAATCGACTCTTCCTCCATCTCTTCATCTCTCTGCACCTTCATTTGACCACAGCAGGATGCAAACCCTCACACATGGCTGGATCCATTAGACACATTTGCAATAAAATTGCATGGTGAATATATATAAATAAAAATCAGGTCCTTAGTAATGTGAACAGTCAGCATTCGCAGCGTAGTTTAGCATAGTCCTCTATACAGTGAGGTATGGAGCACTCTGACAAAGAAGCCATGAATGCCTCTCCATAGAGCTTTGACATAGGACCTTAACTTAAATGCAGCAGCAGTCTTGTTGTAACGAGACAGCAAGGAACTGAGAGTGCTCTGAGTACTGAGACCTCATCTTCCCACCTTCACACCCCACCTTTGAAAAGCATCATTGCACATAAGAGGGTGTTGGTGAATATTTATAGTTACAAGTTGAGAGGAAATCAGTCCATGACCTTTGCAGCCTGTAGGTTCTTGGACTGTCTTTTCCTTTTGTGGCTCAAAAGTTTTAAGGACAAGTGTGATTGCTTTTGCTTCAAAGAATGAATCTGCAATGACCAATGTCATAGTCAAAATTGCTTGTGACCAGCATTTTCAACCCACACAATTGATCACTGCAGATATTTCATATAAACATTGCTATAATTACAGATTACTTCTACCCATATTGTGAAAGTGCCTGGTTCGCACAATTGCCCTTTTAAGGACCTTACATCACTCTCAAATAGAGCCTGCTCCCTCATGCAGTACAAAAAACCTCTGACTCCTCCCATTCTAGGTGTGATTACAGCCATTTGTCACTTTCCGTGCTCATTTTTAAGCTAATTCAAGCAGTTTGCTGTTGGCACAATGAGTCATGGACTCAGGCCTAGTCAACAGTCGCCCAAACTACAATATCCCTCTCATCCTGGCATTCCTTGAGCAGCCCATCAATATTGATCCTTCACGTGTTCCCACACACTATCTGGAATTATGTCATCATTGCCTCCCATCATTACCCCAAAACCCAGCACTACACCTTTGTGTTGCCTACCACATGCTGCATAAGACTCGCTTGAGGCCACTGTGGTAATAACTGCTGACAATCCCCCTGCTGCAATACCTCATGGCCTCCCATGTAGTATCACATCCCCTCCTTATACGTCAAATTATCCCCCTTCACCACTCATGTTCCTTGTACACCCCAGGTTGCTGCCTCCAATCCCCACCATCGATTTCCCCAACTTCCCAAACACAACAGTATTCTCTGATAAACGCCCTTTGACTTCAACTCAAAAGATCTGCAGCACTGACACCACTCCTGCCCCACAACCTACATGAACGTCAAGCTGACAGAAGAGTAACCAGACCCCAAGTGATCGGTCTACTGCTCCACAACTGGTCTACCAAAACCTCCCCCCCAAACACCCCCCTGATTGTTTGCATTTGACTTGCAGGACCGGCCACGGCTCACTCTCTGGAATTGCAGTGATGCAGACATCCTGACTATTACCAGCCCAATGGATGACTGACCATGCCCAAACCCCTGGACTGGGATTAGACTATTGTAATTTTTAAATTTTTATTCTGTGAAAAGTACAACATTTTATGTTCAGGGTTAGAAATATAAATGCTAATGAACACAGCTACAGACAGCTTCAAGCTCTTTTTCTTTTATTCTTTAATGGATATGAGCATCTCTGACAAGGTCAACATTTGTCGCCCATCTTAAGTGCCTTTCAGAAGGCAGTGGTGGTCCAGATACAGCGAAGAATTCCCTATCAATATTCTTTAATGACCAACCTCAGAAAAACATTGGTAACGTTTTCCATTTTTAAAAGAGCATGTATTTTTGTTTCAGACTGAAAAATTCAAATGACTGCAGTTTTTAGTTGAACCTACTGTACAATTATTTTCTCTTAAGGGCATTACAGCTCACAACATACCTTCATTCAATCAGTCTGGGTGAGATTTGAAAATAGTGTTCTAGAGAATGAACAAAATGTCATCCAAAACCCCAACGATGAATATATTTTTGTCAATTATCCCAATGCTTACACAACGATGCCTTGTTAATGCAAATATGCAAAGATATTATGACATGCACTACATTTGCAAACTGAGCAAAAATCTATTGGACCTTTTATGACCTCAGGGCAACCAAAAGGACTTTACAGCCAATGAAGTACATTTTTTAGAAGTATATTCACTGTTGTAAAATCAAAGGGTTACGACCACCACAAGATTGCGCAGGCAACTGCTTATTTTCGGTAGAAGTGTCCTGGCATACAAAGGAACTGATGCAATTTGAAGGGATAGTTGATCAGACCTCTTTTAATTTCATTGGTGGGCTGCAATCACTGAATTTGACAGCTTACCAACATCAGGATTGAAGTGAGGAGGCTAATTTTGATGGTTCTTTCATGCAGCTCACCTGGAGGTTGGGTGCTAAAAGGATTGGACAGAATTGTGGGGTGAAGGAACATTCATCATCTTACACAGGCTGGCACCATTTACTTTGGAGCCACTAAAGGTATTCATGCACCTCCTAGCCTTATAAAAATTGTAAACAAAAGCATTGTTTAAGCTGGTTTTATCATGGCCTTTAAAGACAACTGGTTAGCCCTCTCTTCTAAGATGAATGGATTGTGTGTATGCATGTACCCCCTGCCTGTTACTGTCTCAAAATTCCATTGGACCCAATCTGTGCTTCATAAAGTAACTCCCAGCCCCCAACACCCCTTGGAACAAGTAGGAGCCTGGACTGCCCATGTTCAGGCCAGATAAAGTTTTCACTGTCAAGTTGGGAAACACGGAGGTATATATTCATTACAATTTTCAAAGCAAAGATTCTTCCCGCTCAGTGGAGGCTGAGAAACATTGATCCTTATGTTGTCTTCAAAAGTACTTAGATTACACAAAAGAACCATATTTCCAAATCTATTTCAGAAGCTGGCAGTGTATAAGCCATGAATAAATATTTGCTGTGTGGCAGCCAATTGGCCTTTTTCAGATTAAGAACTAAACGAACCAACGTCTGGCTCCATTGGACAAGAGCTATCAGGAGATGGAGAGGTAGTCATAGAATCTGAGCTGCTTTGCCATATGATATTTTATGTTCTGTAGGAAATAATGGAAAGCCAAGTCAAAAAACAAAACAACCTGCCAGCATGGACATACCCATGCCTGAGGACTAGGTGTTAATCCCCAGCTAGAACTGTAAGTACTGTGGCATTCATTACTTCAAATCATAGGGCTAAAAGTTTTGCAAAGCTACTTTGTGAAGTGAGTTACAAATCAATAACAATTATTGTATAGTTATCAAGCATTTGACAGCTATACATGCACCACAAAAACTAGTATAATCTGCCAACCAAGATAACTTGCACAAGCAACATTTTGCTATTGTCAGGAGATTAAAAAAAAGGTAGCTCTACAAAGATCTTAGTGAGGATTGTCTCCTTCCATGTCAAGCAATAAACATTCATGTCTCACAATCCTTTCCAATTGTTACCTAAAGGAGTTAACTTTCCGATGAATGAACACCAGCATTTGGGTTCCTGTTTTTCACCATCAGCTTTCCATCATTCCATCACTTTCAGCACTTGTTCAGCACTTCATCATTGTCAATGCCAATTCATGGCAGCTTGTAACATAGCTCAAACTTTTTTCATAAATAGATACAGCCTTGTCCTTAACATTGCAAAATTTCATCTATATCAATTTCCTGCTAATCCAGGTCCCCTCTTCACTTCCCTTGCCTGACACCCACACTGCCTTTAAGTAGGTGCTGGACAGCATTATGACAACAGATCATAACTCTGAATTGCTTATATATTTAACTTTTTTTCATTCATTAGTAATTTTTTTATTAACCTACTTCTCTAACCAACATGTTCAAAGATGTTATTACACACCTCTGGAGTGGGTTGGACTTGAACCTGGGTCTCTCAGTCCACGGGTAGGGACACTGCCACTGCACAATAACAGGGGCCCCTAATTCATTTTTTTTTCAAATTTTAAACACCCCACATTACCACTGCATCCAAGGGGGCCCAGCAGTAATGCTTTTTTTTTATCCCCACACTGCCACTGCACTCGAGAGGTTCCTATATATACACACACGCATATATATTTAACTTTTAAATGCAACCATACATTATTTTTAAAAGAAAGACATTCAAACTAAAAGATGGCTGAGGACGTAAATTAAGTGGACGTCTGAGATCTCTGTGTGGATTACACTGAGTCCTGAGAAGGAATTGTGGAGTGTTATGCTTGAAGAGTATCGAGGTTACTGTCCGAAATCATACATCAAAGGGAGAGATGTTATTCAAAAAAAACTGAACTGTGGTCTCCTACGGGTTGTATTCCAGACTGCAGACACAATGAGGAGAAAGACAGAGATAGTAGGAACGGCCGATGCTGGAGAATGGCTTCACAGTGGGGTTAAAATCGATTCAGAGATAGTAGGAAGGCTTCGCAGTGGGGTTAAAATCAATTCAGAGATAGTAGGAAGTTAAAATCGATTCAGAGATAGTAGGAAGTTAAAATCAATTCAGAAATAGTAGGATAGTAGGAAGACAGTTCTGGGTGAAAAATATGCTTGAGGTTGTAGACATGCTCGCCAAGCCAGTGGGTTTGATAGCAGGGTGACGAAATGTCTGCAAGGTAACATGTCAATGCGCCTCCAGTGAAGCATTGGTGTTCTGTCCCGCTTGTTATTTATATGCCTCAGTTTGCACTTTTTATGCAAACCAAGGCACATAAATAACAAGTGGGACAGAACACTGACACTTCACTGGAGGCACACTGACGATGTTACCTAGCAGAGTGACGAAACGTCTGCAATTAAACACAATAGCTCGATGAGCAAGTTGACAACCTCATCCACAACCCGAGCTACAAATCTTCTTGAAAACTTGAAATACATGTTTGTGTTTTACTCTTCTATAAATACACAAGAAAGAGGATTAAAGCTAACAACAACCCCTGGTCGCTGTGTTCTAGTAGGGTAACATTTCCTGTGAAGGGCCACAGTTGAGAACTCCCAGTAGACATCCCTGCGTGTGCAGGTAAAAATATGTAAAGCCTCTCTGATTGCTACAAACAAGTTTTCAGCAAAGACAAGGCACATCTGTACATTCCTTGTTTCTTAACTTCTATTTTTTGGAGTCAACCCTGTTCTAATTTGGGTGTATGTATGCCATGTTTTATTATCTTTTCCTGCATTTTACGTTGCTAATAAACTCTCTCTTTAACCCAAGAAAGCCAGGCTAAATTGGTTTTTCTAAAAACATAAATACTTTTGGGTTGGGAAGAAGTGAAAGAAGGGATTTTTTTTTTTAATTGACCTTATTGCAATCAACTAATTGAAGGGTTAAGTAAACAAGGGATACCAGATCATCCCTCCTCATTCAAAGGCATAACTGTATCATGGTATCCCATATAGAACTAAAACCAATAAAGGACACTTGGCAAAGAACTGTTCATAACAAATGGAGTGCTGCAACCATGTTATACTGCGTCAATCTTGTCTGCATACACTCAAAGTTGGTGTGCCAACTGATTAACACGATCCCACTTGCATCACTTACATGATCATTTGTCTGAAATAGAGGTGGCAGCGTAGTAGCAAGCTAGAGAAGTTTGCAATTACAGGTTAGCCACCTACCTCAGAACCTTCTGGCTGCTGTTGGCGAGCATTACTCATAGAACCATTTACCTGGGGAAGCCCGAAGTATCTGAATGACAATGTTAATAAAATTGAGGCCTATGGGTGGAATAACCTGCTCCCTATGGTGTTGAGCTTGGAGGCAGGAAGGACATTCAATTAGGCAGGGTGGTGATGTACCCAAACTCCACTGCCATTAACCTGCATTAGAATTATGTTCTGTGCAAAAAGGCCCATGTTTCCCAATTCACTGCCATTCCCAATTAAGGACAACTAAAGGGCCTCAGCTTGGGACTGACCGAGTTGCAGGCAGTTCTGTCCTCTTGTGACCTTCCCAATCGTTGCTACCCTGAAGGTAGCTTGCCCTCTGAGATGAGAGGGGAGGCAGGGAGTTGTCCTTGATCAAAGTTAACCAATGCCTGATTGAAGGCCAAAAATCAGGCAGGGGTTGCCTACTGGAGCCATCATCCCTCAAGCCGACATGGCTTCCTCACCTCCCTCTCCCCACAACCACCAAATCAGGAAGTCCATCTCTCCCAACAACTCCCAAACTGGGAAAACCTCTCCCACCCCATCACTTACCTTTATCCCACCCCCTCAGTTATCCTGGGACTCCAGCAGGAGGTCTTCTGGACCAACCTCAGCCTCATCTGCAGCTCTCCTGAGCCCCGGTTTGTTCCCCTCTGATTAGCCAGCAGCTCTTGCTGCTTAGGATTTCTCCCCAGGGGTCTTGATTCCAGAGGTGACCTTGCCACTGCCTGTTTGGTATGTGGTTCAGCAGGCCTTCTTTGGGAGAGACAGCATGTTCTCCGATTGGCTCTTCAGCTGGCAGTGAGACCCAAATGCCCCAATAAGAGTCCACTTGTCACCTGGGGGTTCAATATTAGGAACTGCACAGAGGAATATTGTGTCCATTATTTCTTCTTTAAAATTATAATATAAAATTAGATGTTATTATTCAAACATAAGCAATCATACAGCCTCTCAATTCTCATTACCACAATATTTCTGTTTGTGTTCTGATCTTTAGTAGTTTCGTTTCATATTCCAAACCAGCAGCATGCATGCTCTGCTCTGTTCATTCTTGTTCTTGTTAGGTACCCTTTAAAAGCATTTTTTGCCCACATTTGGCATGAATAGGTTTCCTGGCTGGTTAATAGAGGCTTAACTAATCTAGAAATTTCCAGAGGAAAAGGGTTTTGTGTGAAAAGATTCCTCCATTCAGTCATTATTGGATCCAGGGGTACACCATAATCTCCATAAAAGCCTTAAGCCAAGCACAGACAACATAGAAGTTTTTGTTTGTTTCCCCAACATATAAAAGCTTGGTTTTATTTGAATCCATGTATTATTCAGAACCATTCCCAGAAGAGAAAGTGTAAAGGGCGAGAGAAGCACACAAATTTTTTAATTTCACTTTAAGAAGTGCCAATGTCAGTTCTAACAACCTCAAATTAATTCTAAAAGTCGTTCTTCTTGCTTCTCTCAGCAAGTTATTAATCCTACTGACAGCCTGCCCAAGCCTTTCTCCCACACGTTAACAGCCAACCATTTTCACACATGCATACCCATCCCCCACCACAAAGCTGTTTGATTCCTTTCCAAATGGATTATAAAAGGGTCTTTTACCCCCACCTCAAAGCCGAACAAGAATATTAACAGCAAAATGAAAAGCCCAAGGAGAACAACACTGAATCAAGTTCTTTCTTTTCAAAAATCTGTTCCCTCACATGAAACCGCAGATGTAGGGCAGATGCTTTGTCCTGGAATTCTCAAACAGAAGGAGGGATACTTAGATGCAAGTAATTTCTACATAGATGAGCAGATGTTAAAATATAAGGAGAAAAATAATTTTATATAAATATGCCAAGTTAGATTTCTAGACTTTCTTGTTAATTATTACTGTTGTTGTTACATGAAGCACAATTTTTACTTTACCATGGTAAAAATACCATCATTGTTCTCTTTGGCACTTTAAAAGTCAAAAGGCAGATTTAATACCTCAACCAGGAGTGGGTTGGAAGGTAAGATGGGATGACAAGTTAATTAAAGAGGTGAGAAGACAAGAGGTGGAGATCCTATTGTCTTCCTACCTGCCAAACAATGGGAAAGTCAAGAAAGGGCTTCCGATCTAGAAGCCAGTTGAGACACATCAGTGGTTGCTTAAGGGACACTTAACCACTGTTGTTCATTTACCAGTTGTGTGCAGGGCTATGTCATGTGGATAAAATGCCAGGTAAACCTTGATGTGTTGCCAGGATGGTGGGAGTACGGGGCTGGCCCTCCTTCTTGGCCATCCTCAGTCTAACAGAGGATCGCACTGATGGTAGTAGAGGGACAATCCCTATCCATTAAACATTAGTCTGTCATGGCTTCCTGACTGATCTCAGCGATTCTGTCCCACTTATCTTCAGCAACCAAGTTTGGGCCTACGCAGTGATAGCAGTGGTCACTGCTACCGCTGGCACTGGTTCTGAGGAGCTGCCACCTTCTAATTGGTCATCAGCTGTCAGAAATAGAACATTCACCCTGCAGTGAAAAATCCTGCAGGGAATTGCTCTGGATGAGTCTGGAACCTCAATGGCAGCTAGCAAGCAGTCTGACTGGGGTTTCTCTACAGGGTTCCACCAGCTCTTCAGCCAATGGTGGACACACCACTATGACTATTAAATACTATTTAAAAATAACCACCATTAAAATCTATTCCTATGTCACCATGAAACATTAGCATTTATTTTAGTAAATCTCCCTTGAACTATCTGTCATTTCATCAGAAACCTAAAAAAGGTTTGTATGTGTAAAAATATTTTATTTTCAGCTGACTGGCATTTTAATTCTATGGACAGAATTATATGTTACACTATGCATGAATGTAATTTATAGAACAAGCTAGAGCAAACTGAACCAGGATAGTTTATAGTTTATACATAATAATCGTGGGACAATATCTTTTGTACTTTACCAAGAAAGAAATTGGCATGTTAGCTTTGGAGCTATGCAATATTGGCACAGGATAAATAGGCACGAAGTGAGATGGCATTTAGTGAGATGCATCATTAAAAATAAGATTTTCATGTGGAAGTACAAGAGCTATTATATTCTTTGTTTCCAGTAGAGGGTTCAATTTGCCATTTCCTCTCCAAATTGGCTGCACTTGTTCAGCTACTGATTGATTGGGTGAGGGCAAGGCCAGAAACTGTGGTTCAGACTCACCTATTCTTAAAAAAGAAAAGCAGGCTATGTCACAGACAGTGGATTCCTGTCTCAGCTAATGAACTAGATGTGGCTTTGAATTTTATCTTCTACAGAAGGTTATGCTCACTTTGAATTAAAATCACATCATCAATGCCGGGCGTTTTTTTTGTCAAGAGCACAGAACATTTGACAGTTTCATTACTAAACCATAGCAGCATCTAGCCTACAACAAAATTCTTTGTTTGGTGATTACTGTGTCAGATTGAAAAGGATGAATTAATTCGGAAGCAGATGTTTCTGAGTTTTTATTTAGGTAAGGCAACAATATCTTATCTTCTTTAAATCTATAAAAAAGTGTTAATATCTTAAGTTGTGTTTCTGAATCTGAATTTATTCCCAGTTATATAATAATTGTTGATGATGAAATGTGAAGTGTAATTAAGTCAATTTTTTAGGATTACTTATCTATTATTGCTTTTTTATGTTTGAAGATTACAAAGTGTCTTTATACCAAGCAATTCAAACCTTATACATAATAATATACATACAACAACAAAAAGAACACAAGAATGTCAAATGATAAGATCATAATCATATTCCAGGAGGTGGAATCAATAGCAGCCATAAACAAAATGGAATAAATAATAAGATACAACCAAAACAAAAAGGTACCATTGTTTTATTGGTGGCATTTCAAGCAAAATAACAAAATGAAAACAAAATAATTAAAACCTAACAACATGAAATTTAGAAAGTTATTTTACAACCAGGACTCTGCTCTGAATCAAACATGAGAGAAAAACATATTCAACGAGTCTTATGGGCCATTACTTTAATTATAACCCTCGCCATGTAGCACTGAGTTGACCCATCAAAAGGAAGTGCAGTGGAGCAACAATAATGAAGTCAAATGTGTAATTCATTTTAGCACTTAGAGCTCACTTTAGTCATGCAATTAAAGAGGCAGTATCCCTTTTGGTACATTTCCTTAAAATCAAATCTGCATGACAGCCTTCTCCACTTGTTTCACCATTCCACAATATGCCGTTGTCTTCCTATAAGATTTAACAAAAGAAAAATGAAGATAGGCTGCAAAATTTGTCTGATATTCACTGGATAGTGAAAAGGTTTATTTTTCCATTCATCCCACTCCCTCCCTCCAAAGATACGTGCATTTCTTTCTGTGAATAGACAGAAATAAAGATACAGATTCCAGGTATGGTTTACTTTAAATTAGTTAAATGTTAAATGTTAAATTCTATAACATTGGGTTCAGACTTTCTATAATGTGGCTGGAGTGGACTTAGACAAGTGCTCAATGCTGCAGAAGTGAATTTAAGATTATCAGCCATGTGAATTATAACAACTAACATGCTTTAATTAGCACATTGTTTCCATAGCAAGCCAGATTCTCTATGCTCCTTTGCTGAATGGCCATTTGGTAAATCATTTGGTATCCGTGCAACCAAACATGATAATGTTCAAAAAATTGAATCTTTTTGAATAAATGCCTAATAAATCACCAATCATTTTAATGAGTCTTTAGTTTATCCATAATATTTGCTTAACAGAATAACATCTGATAACTGTTGAACTATTAGAAATATATTAAGCATTCCCAACTGATTCTTCATATTTCTTCCCAAATGTCCTTTCTTCCTGTCATGTTGAGTTAGTTTTGTGGCACCTATGATTATCCAGAAACTCAGGGAAAGCCCATGTGGGCAATTGGCCAATGAAGACGTTTATGCTCCAGGCTCTTTTACCTTATTAAACTATGGCAGACAACATGGCTAAGCATGAATTTGTCCTCAATAAACTTTGAAACATATACAGTTTCCAGCAGGAGTCACTGAATGAGACTGGAGAACAGAACTCTGATGACAATTGTCCTGCGCCAATACCGCTGTGGCAGAGATCAATTAACCTAGCAGATCAGAGGATAAACCTGGAGCCTTGATCATTTCAGACTGATGTCATATATCATACTGCATTTATTCATTGTCCTATTAGAGACTCATACCATCAACAGGGAGTTTACTAAACTCCAGCCACAAAATCCCAGCACTGCTGCAGCAGCCTAGAGGTGGCTGAGCATTGCAAGGGATAACAGCAAAAAAGGCTGCATTTATCCAACACCTTTCACAAAGTCAGGACATCCTAAACTGCCAAGAGAAGATTGCACCTTGGTTTAGAGCTTTTCTGAATGATGGAATCTCCAGCACTACAATGCTGCCGGTTTACTACAATGGAGGTTCATCTTAGATTTTGAGTTCAAGTCTTTGGAATGGGAAATGAGCTGACAATCTTCCAACATGAAAGAGAGAGTGTTATCACTGAGATGAGGCTAACCCGAAGATCAGTTGCCATGAAGATACCCATACCCTCACTTTCCACAGCTTACTGCTACTTGCTAGGGGTAACAGTGGCAACTGGGGTTGAAATAAGGGTTACTGAGTACAAGTCCAGAAGTTCACCCAGTCACCACTCATTTGTTGGTCTGAACGTGAGACAGCAGAAGCCTTTGTTTTTGCCAGTTTCAAGGTATAATTGTAGGAGGAGAATCCTGGCCATGACTTTTGGCTATTTTAGCCGAGATCATTCAAGTTGTTTCTCTGAGACACCCTAGATTTGAAGCAATATTCTCAGCCCAGTCATTCTACTGCCAGTTGCCAATGCCACACACTAACTTCCCCTGCTAAGCATTAAGATCTCTACACTGCTATATGACTAGGAAGACTTGCTGAATGGCAGAACAGATGTGCACTGCCTGGGCGAACACAGTGGTGCCCGAATTTGCAATATTTTTAACTGCAAGATGCTCAGAGCAAAGCACAGTGAACTCCACATAGCTTTCTGGATTTCTACATGTTATTGGAGAAAACACAAATCAGCACATTATACATGAATACCGACAATAAAAGATGTATATTTAAATTACCAAACTTTTACAGGAAACTTCAGCTTTTATGTTCTGAGGAAGGGTCACTGGACCCGTAACGTTAACTCTGATTTTCTCTTCACAGATGCTGCTAGACCTGCCGAGCTTTTCCAGCAACTTTGATTTTGTTCAGCTTTTATGATTATTTTCATTTGGATTAATTTTGAGTTATTAAACTTCTTTATGGAAAATTATAAATATAGACATGAAATGGTTTTAAAGTAAAATCGTTCAGTCTTTGTTAACTGACTTAACTGTAGAAAAATTAGATATATACTCCAGCTTCTTGATTTGTAGTACCCAACTAGCTATCATTCAATGACAGCAAAATATAAACTCTTTGCTGATATGTGTGCAGGTTTGCAGACAAAAAAACTGAGTGTGTTTCAGACAATGTTATTCGTAGACCACAAGTCATTTTCTGGAAGAGGCTTTTAATAGCACTCTGCAAAATCCAAAAACACCTAATTACAGAAGATCTCTGATATGAAAGAATATACAGTATTTTAGGATTTTGCACTCCCAATAGTAGATGATGAGAGTACTACTGTGGAGATCATCTCCCTCATATAGCTTATCCTATTCATTGGTATGAATAAATGTAAATTTCTGCAGGGCATCCTGGCTTCTAGAACAGAATTCCTGATATGCAGATTCACGTCTGCAACACTGAATTCTCAAAATCTTCTCACAAGTAAGTGTTTGTGAAGTCTGGGCTTTTGATTTACAATGTATGACTCTTTGCACAGATCTCAAATTTAAGACTGCATCATGAATCCCAATGATTAATCTAATTATTAAACATGATCATTGATTTTTTTTTCTTTTGTATACATTTCAAATTGTAATGTACTTTCCTACATGTTTTGTCTGGTCTTGATATTTTCATTTTTCAACTCTAAACTCTTTTGCAAGACTTCAAACAATGGAACTGACTATCTCGCTCCACCTTCCTCATTTATTACCTTGTTTACCCTTGAGAAGGTGGTAATGAGGCAGCTTCTTGAACTGCTGCATCATGTGGTGTAGGTACATCCACAGAGCAGTTAGGAATGGAGTTCTATGGTTTGGACCGAGCAAACACATATATAGTCAATAATTAGTTGAAATATAACTATCATAGCATTGTATTATCAACATATCCCTCAGGATGTTAATTGCAGTGCGAGCTGGATCACATATTTTAAAAGACAAGTACAGATACTACCTAATATACCGTATATAATTTGGAAACTAAGATGTAGCCTTGTCCAAACCATATTTCTGACCCTGCTTGTTCTTTTTAAGAAATACTCACCTTTATATGACTTCTACACTGGAAATTCCTGGACAAAGGCCTTCAGTTACAAAGCTGTCCGAGTATCTGGAATCCAGTGGCAAAGGTGAGCATCATAGAAATCATGCTACCTATTAATGTACTGCACTATTCTAGCAGACATCTTGACAGCTACTGTGAGGTAATTGAGAGAGTAAAGTAGAAGATGTGTGGACAGGGTAGGGTGTCAGACGAGCGAGGTGGGTACTGTGACATGATGCTAGGTAAGTGGATGAGCTTTTACAAAAGGTCAAGAGTTCGGGGCATGCAGTTGGGTTGTGCTGTTTCAGGTAGTGTCAAATGTAGGGAGAGCTCTCAAGTCAGGGTGGAGAGTGTGGTGTTGGGTTGGGGGTTGCTGTTGTGTCAGGTAGGCTCAAGATTGGGGGTGCACAGGTCTGGATAGGGGGTGGGGTCATTATTGAATCTGGAGTTTTCAGGTTGGGTCCCGTCAGGAGGGTGTCAAGTCAGGTCAGGGTCTGGGGGAGATTGAGTGTGGTTGGGGAAGTGAGAATTGTGGTCAGGTTCAATATGGGAAGAAAGATCTTGGGTCAGGTGGCAGCCAGGATGGAGGGAGATGTTGGGCCTGATGGGATAAGAACAGGGTGCAAGGGTATACACAGTTCTCACTCAGCCAGTAATGTTGTGTCAGAGAGTTGGGTGCTGGCTGTCCCAGGTCCAGGATGTGTTTGGAGAGGGGGATAGTGTCGTGGGTCGCAGTAGTGAGTCAAGTGTTCAGTTTACCAGTCCCCAGGAGATGGAGCAGGTTTTTACTCCTCTAACGTTTCAACACCCTCCAAATTCTCTAGTTTTAGGTGTTTGTTTTTTCAGAGGGTTCCAGACTCAGAGAAACTGCACCATTAAAATTTTCCATTTCCTGGCAATTCCATTGGGATCAGCTGTGTTGGGATTTCCACATGGTGCAAAGGTTCAGCCTATACTTCTGCAACAATTATCTGGCCATCAGAATATCTACGTCACAGCATCTTGGCTCAATTTGAAACTTTACTTTATACACATCTTCAGGTTAAATTAAGATTAGCTATTCCTATTTTTCTTTACTCAAAAGGTGTACCTGTTTACTGATATCTACTACCTGTTTAATTGTGATCCAGTGATAATTTGTAAGTATGACATTTGAGTCAACCCTGTACAAGGGTTACACTTTTTCAGTGTGGATGATTATTGGACACAAAACCCCCAGTTTTAAACCTGGAGCAGGAACAGGGAATGCAAGGGCCAAATAGTTTGGACACCAGAGTGTGAGGTCCAGGAGATGTGATTTCATTAACATAGCCAACCAATGACTGCCTTCTAATTGATAAGAATGTCAAATAGAAATGGAGGAATCATGTCAAGTCACTAGCTGGAATTTACAGAAAGCATCTCTGGCAAGGTAAATAAGGCATCAAGGGAAACACTGGATAAATCCATGATTGATTGAAGGGAAAGGGGGAGGGAGAATCAAGAACTGGAGAGGCTCACTGCATCATTCTGTATGTGATTTTGATCCAGTTAAAATGGTGAGGAAAGGAACACATAGCAACCCCGTACTACCACTTACATTGTTTCCACAAGTTGAGTGTGTGTTTAAAAATTCCCCTTTTTTTTAATTCATGCAAATGAATTTTTCTTTTGCAATATTTGTATGGCCTGAAACACCATGGGACAGCACAAGCATTTGGAATAGATCAGATCTATCCATTTTCTTGCACTCTGACTAGAGTAATCTCATAAAATCTCACAAAATCATAAAATCACAAGTACTGAATACTTCTGTAGCACATTCATTTTTTTGTAAAATTGTTTTTATTAATATTCAAAACATTTCAGGACTCCATTAAAGGTAAAAATGTATTGACAAATATATGCATCTTCCATATTATTAAAGTCATATTTAGTTTAAATAGAGAAGTCCTACACAGTTAAATTGTTTGGGAAAAAATGGACTAATATAACAGCAATCAGTAAATCCCACATTAATAATGCAGCATAACTTCTTATGATGGAAGGAATAAGAGAATCAATGAATCTCTACCTGTCCTTCCATCAGTGAGGAAAGGAACGTGTCAGGAAAACACAGCAACCCCACTGCATCATTTACATTGTTTCCACAAGGTGAAAGTATGTTTAAAAGTAGGTAAAGTCAAGTAGGTAACATGGATTCAGCCAATTTGATTTAAACTAACAAGTAATAAACATACAATAATATCTTCTAAAGTGCAAAATGCTTTCTAATTAATGCTCCATCTGGTGGATAAACTGCTATTTATAGTACTTTGATTAAATAGACTTCACTCCCGCAATCAAGCGCAGGAGATTTAATCACTTGAATCTATTACCCTGGTTATACGTTGCACAAGCATGGATACAAATATGGCTATTACTTGTATCTTTGCCTTTTAACTTTGAACAACCATTAGACAATTCTGATGCAATGCATATTCATATGTTTGACATGGATTTACATATGTGGACATATGTACAGTCATTCAGTGTCTGAACATCCCTCAAAAGAGAAATTAAACTAATAGCTTCTTAATCCATTCTAGTATTGCTTCAGGGAAAATGTTGACCAGGATTCCAACCGGGTTCAAAACTTTTGTTTGGATAATGCCTGGGTATCTTTAACATTCACCTGAATATTTGAATTAATTAGAATAGCCAACCAACAACTGGCTTCCAATTGACAAGAATGAGTCACTGTCAGTGAGGAGAAATGGAGGTCAGGTCAGGTCACCAAATGGAATTTACAGAAAGAATCTCTAGCAAGGTAAATAAACGGAATACTGGATAAATCCACAATTGATTGAAGGGAGAGGGGGAGGACAAACCTAGAACTGTGGAGGCTCATTGCATCATCCTGTATCTGATTTAGTTATAGTGGGGAGGAAGGGAAACCTCAGGGACATATACTAACCCCACCCTATCATTTGCAGTATTTCCACCAGCTGAGGATGGGTTTAAAAGTTTCCCTAAAATTCTTATTAATCAAAATGAATTTTTGTCTTGCAATGTTTATATGGCCTGAAACAACATGGGACTGCACAAGCATTAGGATCTCCCTGAATATTAGTATAACAACTCCACTGACAATACAATGCTTTCCTAGAATCTCAGTCTGGATTATAAACTTCGTAAAACGATGTGGATAAATGGTTATGTTTCCTGATCATTTACTAAAGCTTATACTAGTTTTAATGTTTCTCATTGTTTGACTTTGAATAAACCCAGATCCTGGCATGGATTCAAACCTGTAATCTTCTGACACTGAACCATTAGTATTTGCAAATGAGTCAAACTGACTTGCTAAGACTGTACCCCTAACCTCAACTTGGTATGATAAAACATATATTCAAACGCTGTGCAATCACTTGCAGTTGATCTTGTGCAAAGGTACTGATTAGCAAAAAGCTAAGGTTATTAAACCACTGTAATTTCAAGTTATGGTTGCTACTACTTTATTATTACTGGAGTTTGGATGTTTGCTATTTGATTTGCTATTTACAGTAGACTTATCATGGCTATTGGTTAATTCAAGTGTTAGTTTCTGTACCTATGGATAGCATTTCCTCCGCTGAAACTCCCACTGACCTGCAGATGTTTATTCATCAAAAATTGTTGTCAATTCTTGGAGGTGGTCAAATTAATCAACTACCACCAGTCACAGTTAACACTGTTCACTGCCATTACAGCCACAGTTTTAACAAAAAATACTAAAGAACCGCAGTTGCTGGAATTCAGAAACAAAAACAGAAATTGCTGGGAAAACTCTGCAGATGTGGTAGCATCTGTAGAGAGAAAGCAGAGTTAATGTTTCAGGTCCAGTTCTGAAGAAGAACTTGAAATGTTAATTCTGCTTTCTCTCCAGAGATGCTGCCAGACCTGCTGAGATTTTAACACATGATCCGATAACAAGATTTTAATAGTTTAATAAAATAAATGGATTTCAAGGTATTTAAAATATAAATAAAATGCAAACTAGAGGAGAAATTTTGACTCCTAAGATGGGAGCCAGCAGTATGTGCTCTCAAAAGCAAAATGCTACCAATGCTGGAAATCTGATATCAGAACAGAAAATGCTGGAAACACCCAGCAGCTCTAGAAACATGTATTTTTCTCTCTCCACATGTTCAAGCAGCCCATTTAGATGCTGCAGAAGAATGCAGATCCATTATAATGACTAGTCATAATTAATGACATAGGTCCCTGATTGTATTTTCACCATTTATATGAGAGCTATGCCTGGTCTACCCAAGGGAACCTCTCTGAAAGAAGAGGAAGTGATGTAAGTTCAGCCTTAAACTTTTCTTCGTCACGTCAGGAGGAGCAGGAGTTCACACCCGGGCCCCCAAGTAAAGTCTGAATCTCTGTTGTTCTTTCCTTTCCAAAAGACCGATCTGAAACCCTGCCCATCGCTAAACTCTAGTGGGTTGCCTCCGGGCTGCCTAATGTTCAACTATCGGGAGTTTGGTAGCTGCCTGTCCATGAACAATTCAGGCAGGTACTTGGTCTGTGTAATGAAAATAAGGCCTGACTGCTTTCTACTCAAGTTTCCTAGTCTGAGATTTAAATTCCCCTTTGAGCATCAGCTTTTATGTGGCAAGCATTTGCTAAGAATTCTCATTGACTGAACTTTAATTTTGCATGCTGCTATGTACTTTGGTCTATTTGGTGAAAATTTTTGTGGAAATGATGAATGCTGCATGTATCATTGGGACTGCTCGGCTGGAAAATCTCCCAAGCTGAATTAGCACAGGCACTACATGTTGAAGTACCTTTAGGTTAATGATTGTGTCTCGACTTGTGACAATTCAGCTCTCTTACAAGGTTGGCCACAATAGATTGCTCATCTCATACTCCCACTTATTATATCATTATAATTCAAGATTAAAACAACAAAAAAATCCAAAGGTGACAGATAAGATGGAACAAAATTACACATTCATGTTAATCATTCTGATTTCTTTGTCCCTGTTTTTTTTAATTCTCAAGATTTCAGGAACTGGCACTTAGTCATAAATTTTGACTGGCAACATAAAATGTGACAAATGCTTAGGGAAGAATACATTCAAAGGTATTATATATTTGCATTGCCGCCATGGCTTCTTGTCAGCTTTGGCTCAGTTGATAGCATCTCACCTGAGTCAAATTGTTCTGGCCTCAGGTACCATTCCA
The DNA here is from genome assembly GCF_021869965.1 of Rhincodon typus. Classification (NCBI taxonomy): domain Eukaryota; kingdom Metazoa; phylum Chordata; class Chondrichthyes; order Orectolobiformes; family Rhincodontidae; genus Rhincodon; species Rhincodon typus. Next base: position 55,223,619 of record NC_063334.1, read on the forward strand.
CTGTTCACCACAAAATCTATATGAACACCTTAGGGCAGGGCAGAGGGATTGCGGCTTTACAGGTGAGATATTCCTGCAGATGGATATAAAGGATTCCAGGCAACTATTTCAAAGAAAAACAGTGACTTATCCTGGCCTATATTTGTATACTACAACCGACACCACTAAAAGTAAGATTACCTGTCAGATTATTGTCTGTGGGAGTTTACTGAATGCAAATTGGCTACCTCAATTCCTACATTTCAGCAGTCACGATACTTCAAAAGCGCTTAATTGACTGTAAAGAGTGTAGGACTGTCCTGACGGTCTAAAAGGTGATATAGAAATACAAGATTTCCTTTTAACAAGGTGAGAATAATGGATCACCATGAAGTTTGAGAGGGATATGGACCAAATACAGGTAAGTAGGACTTATTTAGTTTGGGAAACTTGGTCGACATGGACGAGTTGGACTGAAGGGTCTGTTTCTGTTCTGTATGACTCTATGATTAAGTTCAGGTGCAGGGATAAGAACATAAGAAATAAAAGCAGCAGTAGGCCACTCTGTCCATCATGCCTGTCCCTCCATTCAACAACATCATGGCTGACCTGTCACAGGCCTCAGCTTCTATTTCTCGCCAACTCAACATAGCCATCAACTCCCTGATATTTCAAAAAGTGCTGTACCTGCTGTTTAAATACTTTTAGTGATCTAACCTCTACAGCTCTTTAGTGTAGAAAAATCCAGCCATTCAACAACCTGTAGGAGAAGAAATATCATTACATCTCAGTTTTAAGTGAGTGTACCATTATGCTGTAACCATGTCTCCTAGTTTGAGATTCCCCCACTAGTAGAAACATCTTCTCAACATCTACCCTGCCAAGCCCCCTCAGAATAGTATATGTTTCAATAAGATTATTCCTTATTTTTCTAAACTCTAATGAATAAAGGCTACACCTGTTTAGCTGTTCTTGATAAGTCAACTCCTTCACCCATTAATCAGCCTAGTAAATCGCTTTAGAAAAGCCTCAAAGCCAGTATACCATTTTGTTTTAAAATACAGTGTCCAAAACTGTACACAGTATTCCAGGTATGACCTCATCCAAACTCTGTACAATTGCAACAAGACTTCTCTGTCTTTAAATTCTAATTCCTTAGCAATAAATGCCAAAATTCCATTTGCCTGCTTATATACTTGCTGCATCTGCAGGTTAACTTTTGTTTTGTTTCATGCACAAGAACACCCAAATCCCTCTGATCTGCACTTTTTGGAGTCTGTCTCCAATTAAATAATAGTCTGTTTTTTGAATCTTCCTATCAAATCACTGACTTGATACTTTTCTACATTAAATGCCATCTGGAAAGTTTTTACCCACTCACTCACTCAACTTATCTATATCCCCTTGCATATTCATTATATCCTCATCACAACATGCCCGCTCACCTTTTTTGTATCATCAGCAAATTTGGATACATTACACTCTGCTCCCTCCTCCAAGTCATTAATATTGATAACAAATACTTAAGGTCCTGGGGCTGATTCTTGTGGCACTCCACTGGCTATGTCTTTCTAACCTGAAAAAGCCCCATTAATCCTGACTCTGCCTTCTGTTTGTTAACCAATCCTGAATCCATGCTAATACCTTACCCCCTTATCGCTCCTAATTTATGCGATAATCTTTCACATGGCATCTACTCGAATGCCTTCTGAAAGTCCAAATACACTACATCTTCCAGTTCCCCTTTATCAACTCTGCTTATTGTATCCACAAAGAACACTAGCAAATTCATCAAATATGATTTCCCTTTCACAAAAAATATGTTGGCTCTGTTTGATTGCATTGAGCTTTTCTAAATGTGCGGCTGATGGAACAAAAGATATGATGCTCCAGAATATAATAATTATTCTCTGGTGTTGAAAGATTCTTAATGGTGACATTCCCTCTTTCAGGCTGTACCATGGAAAATAATATTATATTTGGATGAGAGAACAAGTAAAGTACCAATGATCCCAATACAACATTATTTCTTCCTTCTGCTGCGTAACTCAAAAACAACTAAGCCTCAAATATCGAGAGCAAGCCGACCACTCCATATTAATGTTAAATGTATTATTAAAACCAATAAAAACGCTCAGAAATAAACTTCACACCATAAATATCTGTGTAGCTCTTCTCTGTAAAGAATAGACTGGTACAAGTTTGTATCTCAAAAAATTTTTCTTAAGCAGGATATTCTTCCAGCTTGTAATTTTATAATCAATGAAGGAAAGCATAGCCTTAACATGCTGTATTACTTTTCTGATGCAGGTGGACAGACAGACATAGGAGAAGATATTTCTGACCTTGAAACTGATTTATTGATTATCTGGCACTCCCCTTAACAGAGAGAAAATTGAAACCAGTGTTGCTGAATCATTAATGAAGGCGTGTGCAGTGTTTTTTTCACTACACTAAGCATTTGGCTATTACGCTCACTAGACTTTGTCCTTTAATAAGATCTAAATAGCATTTAAGTAAGAATGTTTCCTCCTTTTATGTTCATTTTTCCTCATCAGTACCTCCAATAAACTTACATGGCCTTTTCACAGAAACTCAATACAGGATATATAGGATTTATTTTCTGACGATATATATAATCTTGTAGTCTTTCTCCAACTTATCCCCTGCTCACAGATAAGCATTAAATCATGCTTTTAAGTACTACCTTACATGTCAGAAGTCATTTTTCAAAAGTTCAAAGTTCATGAGAATAGATGTTAAAGTAGAGTTTTTGTTGTTTAATTTCCTGTACAATATAGGAGACATAATTGTGAATTTTCATGGCTATAGTTCACTGAATATGATCAAAGTAAATCCTAGCTGTAAGCATTCCTTTATAATTTAACTATTTCACTAGAAGAGATGGGAAATAACATAAAGCTTTTGTACTTAACTGAATTTAACTGAAGAGCTACAACTAGTATTTCTGTAGGGCCTATAATGTAGTAAAGCACCTCAAGACACCTCGGGGGGCTTCATCAAACAAAATTTGGCACCAAGCTACCTATTAAGGCAGATGATATAAAGCTTGATTGTACTATGTTGATTTCAATGAACACCTCAAAGGAGAAAAGAAAGGTGCAGAGATTAAGTGAGGGAATTTAGCTTAGGGCCTTGGCAGCTGAATGCACAGCTACCAATGGTGGATTTTTTTTTTTCATTCAAAAGATATTAGCATTGTTGGCAAAGCAAGCAATTATCACTCATCCCTCATTACCCTAGAGAAGATGGTGGTGAGCTGCTTTTTTTTAGAACAACTGTGGCTTTTGCTAGCCCATTTCAGGGTCCAGTTAAGAGTTAACAATGTTGCTGTGGATCTCCAGGAACGTTGTCTCTGTCGGGTGATAAATTTACAAGTTGATGCTTCTGACAGTGACTGTTTCAGTGTTTTGAAGAGATGGTAGTGTTTCTCATCTTTAGAAAGATAAGCCGTTTCTCAATAATTCCCTTGGGGCTGAAGACTTTGAGTGAAATTGGAAAAATAATAAAGAGACATCGATATCATCAAAGATTTTCCTTGTCTTGAGCAGCTGGCAAGGCTTTTATGTTCTCTACTTGGAAAAGGACATATTCCTGTACGGGAATTAAAGGAACTAAAAAGTTTTCTTGTTATTCATTCAAGGGATGTGGGCTTCACTGACTGGGCCGGCACTAATCAGCCACTTGAGAAGGTGGTGGTGATCTGCCTTTTTGAACTGCTGCACCAAACTGTGCTCTTAAGGAGGGATTTCCAAGATTTTATCCCAGTGACAGTGAAGGAATGGTGATATAACTCCAAATCAGGATGATGAGTAACTTGGAGGAGAAATTGCAGATGATGGTAGTGTTCCCATGTATCAGCAGCTCTTGTCCTTCTAGACGGAAGTGGTCGTGTGTTTAGAAGGTGCTGTGTTAGGATCCTGGATGAATTTCTGCAGTGCATCTTAGAGATAGTACACATTGCAGCTACTGAGTATCACTGGTGAAGGGAGTGAATGTTTGTGGGTATGATGCCAATAAAGCAGAATGGTATGCCCTCAGTGGTGCCAAATTGATCAGTGACACAATGCTGTGACATTTCAGATTCATTCAGATTATAGCCATGTTCTTGCTTTGTTTTTTCTATCATACCACAGGAATGTAATGCTGATACAGATGCATCCTCATACAGTGGCTACAATATGGTCCATATGAGCTTGAAAGAAATCTTGGCTGATATATAGTCTAAAGGGAAGTCATTGAAAATAGAATCACCCAAATTGGGTATTGAATGTTGTGAAATCTTGGGAGCCCTCCATATGAGGTACTGACCAGCAACCTTGCTTGCAGTCAAAATTCACAAAGAATTTTGCACTTACAAATCTCAGCATTGACTCTTTGAAAGTGGATATTTTGGAAGGGCATCACATCAAAGCTGCATTTAGGAACTGTGGATCAATAATCCATCCTTTTTTTGAGATGCATGTTAGTGAGCAACTCCAGTCTGTGCATCTGTACTCTTTTAATAATCCATCTTAATCCTTTTATCTATCTCAATCCTCAATTTGTCTTCTACACGGCCATTATATTTATGTGTGTCAATGGACAGGCTGGTATTCTTCTTCAAATATGATTTGTGCCTCCCATGAAGCTTCCAATTTTATCAAAATGTTCTGGATACCTCGATGTTTAATCATGAATTAAAGTGATAGGCAATGTTTCTGAAATTAGTTACTAAAAGTGCAAAGTGTTGCATTCCCCAAAATGGAAAGCCTTGACTAACCAGCCCAAAAGAAACATTTTTAAAAGCAAATATAAATAACTGGTCTTGGGAAAAGTTCCTATTGCCAACACTTGCTTGGCATATTCATATTCACTAACAACAATGAATTATGGCTGTGTTTCTCCAAGACAGCACAAGTAGATATTTACTAAATTGTTTGCTGCATTCTGTTGCTCTTACCATTCAAATCATTAAAAGTTCACCTCTGCATTCAAGATGAATGCACCAGGATCTCACTTTAAATCAATACACAGAAATTTTGTTACATAGCCACATTGGAAAAGAAAGCTCCAGTCTAATAAAATTGTGGTTGCTTTCTGAAGTAATTGCTATGTCTGGGCACACATTTAAAAATAGAGCTTTATGCACTGTAGCAATTTCATTTTGTTGGCCTATATTTAGCACTGGTGACATCCAACAATGGAAAAAAAAATGGAAACTGCAAACGATGTTCTGAAGAAATCACAGGTTATCTGAATTTGCCATCCTTGATTTCCAGGGGTGTACAGTTTCCTACTAGATCAAGTTAATGTTTATAGATTTTACTTTTTATAGTATTAGCACAGCTTATCCTACAACATATATATACACAAACCGCTTTCAAGGTATTCTTAAAAGATGTAAGTGATTGTTTTTCACATAAGGTTGTTTACAGATGGAAAATGAAATAAAGAAGTTTCTGCTGTTCACACAGCATCAAACTCTCACTCAAAAGTAAAGGTTAATACAAATATAGATACAAAGATACTGAGTATTGAAGTAACAAGGTGTAGAGCTGGATGAACACAGCAGGCCAAGCAGCATCATAGGAGCAGGAAGGCTGACGTTTCGGGCCTAGACCCTTGAAGTAGCTCACTTAACCCTCCAATCCTGCTCTGCCATTCAATATGATTATGGTCAATCTATTTGTGTTTTGAATTCCACATTCCAATCTACCCTTGATAATAAAAACAGAAATTGCTGGGAACACTCATCAGGTCTGGCAGCGTCTGTGCAGAGAAAGCAGAGTTAAAGTTTTGGATCCAGTGACCTTTCTTCAGAATATTAACTCTGCTTTCTCCACAAATGCTGTCGGACACGCTGAGTATTCCCAGCAATTTCTGTGTTTGTTTCTGATTTCCAGCATTTGCGGTTCTTTGATTTTTTTTGTCCACTCGCAATAATCTTTGACTTCCTTGCATTTCAAAAATCTATTTACCTCTACCTTAAAAGTATTCAATGATCCTGCCTACACGACTTGCTGAGACAGAGTGTGCCAAAGTTGCATAACTCTCTGAGAGACAACATTTTTCATCTCTGCCCTGTAGGGTCTACCCCTAATTTTAAACCAGCTGCCCCAAGTCCTGGACTTACCCACAGAGGAAACATCATTTACTCATCAACCTGTCAAAACTGTTCAGGGCCTTAAAAACTTCTATCAATCACACCTTAATATTCTAAACTCTAGTGAGAACAAGTCCATCCTTTCCAACTGATTATCATAAGATAACTTGCAGGTTTCAATCAAGTAAAGATCCTCTGCTTTGCTCTCAAGCATTTACATTCTTCCTTAAATAAAGGGATCGAGGTAGTACATAGTATTCAAGATGTGGTCTCATCAATGCCCTATATAACTGAAATAGAACATTCTGACTTTTATGTTCAATACCCCTCATAATAATGGATACCACCACAATAGCTTTCTTGATTTGAAGCAAAATGGTGCAGGAGATTTGAAATAAAAACAGGAAATGCTGGAAATACTCAGCAGGAGACAGAAACAGAGTTAACGTTTCATGTCCTATTCCTCCTCTTCAAAACCCTTCTTAGGTACATTCTGTACCTGCGTATTAATGTAAATGATGCACTAGAATTCCTACACTCTACACCACAGAATTCTGCAGTTGCTTTCAATTTAAATAATATCCTGCTTTTTTATTCTTCCTGTCAAAGCGAATAGCTTCACATTTTCCCCATAATACTCCATCCACCAGATTGTTGTCCACTCATTCGTCATATCTATATCCTCCTGCTGCATTATATGCCCTCTTCATAACACATTTCCTACTTATCTTTGTGTCATCCTTAACTTTAGCTGCCATGATGTTATCCCCTCATCTAAGTCATTGATAAAAATGATAAAATGTTGAGGCTCCAGCACAGACCTCTGCAGGAACCCACTGATCACATCCTGCCTTTTGGAAAATGATCCATATATGTATATGTTTTGTTTTCTGTTAGCCAGCCAATCTTCTGTCCACGCCAATGTGTTATTCCTAAACCCTGTGATTCCATTTCATGCAATAACTATTCACATGCATTTTGTCAAATATCTTCTGGAAATCCAACTATTTTTATCCATAGCATATGCTACTCCTGCAAAGAACATCAAAAAAATTAAATAATATTTCTCTTTCACAAAACTCTGCTGACTCTTCTTGATTACCTTGAAGTTTCTAAGTGCTCTCCTTAATGATCAATTCCAAACCCTATGGTGTTAGTGTTAGCTTATAGGGGTGAGCTCAGGGTTAGGTGGAAAGATGATGGGAAGATAATAGAAAGACCTGATCTATTTTACATGAAACCCCTGTCAAAACAACAAACAGTGCATATTGACCTTCCATTTAAATGGTCACAAGGGTTTCTCTCGCACCACAATTTCTTTTAGACCATCAAACATAGTGACAACTGAGTGTGTAATATTACTTTCTCTTTCGTTGCCTTTGGCATTTTAGTAATGGCATTAACTTTGTTATGATATGTCCCTGGGAGTATTTCATACACCCATCCATTCATCAAGGTCCAGAGACTCTAGAAAAACAGCAAAAATTCGGGAGGAACATTAATTGCTTTAAGGCAGAACTTCTCAACCTATCTTAACAGGAAGTACTAGTTCAGATTGATCAATACTTCTGTAATCCCAGCAATGTCAGCTGGGATCTGTAGCTGCTGCAGAACTACAGACGGTCCAGCCATTCCAAAGAGTCCAGGTGTTTCTGGAGCTGCGGTTCCCAGAAGGTGTTGAATAGTTCTGAGGGGACTGGGTTCCAAAAGGCCATGGGACAGTTAAAGGGGAGGTTAATGGTGGGGAGGTGGACAGATACCAGTGATGAACTCGGGAAATCCACAAAAGAGATCCTTCCCTTGCCCAACACTAGTCTGCACAGCTGAAGCTGCCATTAACTGATCACTTAAGGACTTTAATCAGCCCATAAGGAGATAGCTGCCTGACACCTCCAGCAACCACATACATTTTCAGAAAGTTATGGATGCTGTTGGCCATTGCATGTTTGCAATGCTGAAACTGATGATGTAAGCTTGAGAGCTGTGTGTTTTGTGTTTACATTTTATTCATATAACTGTTGTTTTTTTAAATTTCCATTTGCCCTATTCCCAACTAATTTAAACATGGGTTGGCTACAGGATCAAGAGGAGTAAGTGCATGGTAAAATTCCAACTGAGAAGGACCTGAACCATTGGCATTTTAAAACCATAAGAGCCACAATGTTAGACCATTTACTAAAATGAGTGCTCAATGGGTTCTACCCTGATGCACAAGAGAAAATATACCAATGAGATGTGCATATAACCAGATGCATTAATATTTACAATCTTATAAAGTTGTCAAGGGGACATTTATCAGACAAGAATACTTAAGTGATTGTGTGCTTTTACATTTTGCCTTCCTGCAGTTAGGATTCATTTGAAACTGAGTTGACTGTTAAGTTGACTCTCCTTAATGATTAATTCCAAACCCTACGGTGTTAGTGTTAGCTTATAGGGATGAGCTCAGGGTTAGGTGGAAAGACAGTGGGAAGATATTGGAAAGACCTGACCTATTTTACATGAAACCCATGAAACCCCTGTCAAAACAACAAACAGTGCATATTGACCTTCCATTTAAATGTTCACAAGGGTTTCTTATGGAGGTGGAATGCTTGAGTCAGGAAATCTCCTGACTTGGAAGTCCCAGTTCTTTTGAAACAAGCCTAACACACACATTTTCCATTTAACTTGGAGGGGAAGATCAGTGATACAGTTAGGCCTTCTACCTTTGGAGACTGTTCAGAGGCAGTCATGGAGGCAGACCAGTGTTGGGGCAACTGGTCAGAAATCTTGCCTTGGTTCTCCCATCATTGGCCAAGTTTTAAAAATGTTGTAAGACCCTATCGCCCTCACCACTCACCTCCTTCCACCTCATTTCTCATTCATAACTCATGATATCTCCATGTTACATCATTCCTCTATGTTGCCTTCATATCTATCTTATACCTCCCCATGCCATCTACACAGCCCCCTATACATTATCCACTATGATCAGACCTCAGAAACCATGTGGAAATGAAAATGATAATTAAACTTCTTACAATGTACGAGAGATCTCACTTGTACACACTTGATATTGAAAACAAATCTCATTCTTAAAACACATTTAAAGTTTTAAACTCCCTCAAGTGATCAATCTGTTTTAAAGACAAACAAAATTTCCTTTAGTAACTAAAGCAAGGACAATACTCTTAAAACTATCAATTAAAATATGAACACAGGCACCTCTTTGATGTAAGTGATTATGGAGCTTTTGAAACTCAGCCAAGGATTCATAGTGGGCTTAGATAAAATGACAGACTTTGGGAATTATGAACAGTGACATTTATTAAAACAATAGGAACAGATGGTAATCTTTCTTTTTCTCTTAATCAAATGACCTAACAATCAATACACGCCAATAGTGGATTTAGTTTTTTATTACTCTAACTCATAGCTGAAGCTCATATCTTTTCATTTTCATTGGATACAGATTTAAATGACTTCAGATCATGACATGTTAACTGACCTTATCTACTCTTCAAGCATGACATAAATGATCAGCCATGAACTAAGTGAACGATGAGTAAGCTCAAAGGACTAAATAGTCTGCTCCTATTCCTATGTCTCATGTCTATTCCATCATTTTGTGAATCACACACTGTGGATTAAGGTCTTTGGAACAGTGAGAATGAACTCAGCACAGAAATTGTTGGCAAAACTCAGTAGGTTGGTCAGCATGTCCAGGACAAAAGCAGAGTTAACATTTCGAGTGATGACACTTCATCAGAACCAGTTCTGATGAAAAGGACTTGAAATGTTAACTTTGCTTTTTCTCCCGGTTGCTGCCAGTCCTGCTGAGTTTTGCCAGCAATTTCTGTTTTCATCTCAGATCTCCAGCATCTGCAGTTCTTTTGTTCTATTTTACTAGTTTAAATGACCCTGCTGAATTTGAATTTCCCAAAGGTGTGATTCATGCCTGATCCTTTCCTCTTGCCATCAAAAGTATGGGCCAAGACTTCTGCACCTGGACCCAGCCCACTATTTCTAAACGCCTTCAGAACTGACCTAACTCCATTCAGTCCGAAATGTACATTTATAAGCTGCCAAAGAAGTGCAATACTAAATGGATTCAAAGCAATCTCATCATCCCTGTGGACCATGGTTATGTTTGAGGATACACATTAGTTTGCTATTGGACAGCACCCAAAAGGGGAAAGATTGCCAACCACCTGCAAGTAACATTTGGACTTTCTCAGAAATATGTCTTTTACATAAAACAATTGAACTAGACTAGATAGACTGCAAAGCTGGAGCAAGGTTTATTATAGCAATGACCATGTTTCAAATTTTCAGCAAGAATCAGGTTTTAGAATTTAATCTACTGAGGTGCAGGAACCATTACAAATGAGAAAAGTTAGAACTGGGTTATTCAAAGAACAATAATCGATACTAACTGATACTGGACAGAAAACATGTAGATTTTGTTACATAAGTGCAGTGATTGGAACCAGGTTGACCTCATTGACTACGAGGTCATTGATTGGGGTTGTTAACTTGGGCCAATCAGGAAAGCCCTGGCTGACTAATATAACCAGGAGATAAGAATATCCTTAAGTCAGGCAAATGTCTCAGAGCTGGCTGGCCACAGTGCAGCCAGTGCACTGTGTACAAGTGAATAAAGGATGACTTGGTGATGGGATACCTGCCTCTGTGCAGTTATTTAGTGGCGACATAAGAAAGCAGGATGTGTCTGGAGAATATTTGCTTGCTACAGTCATCTTGGAGTCGAGGTAAGCAATTCTGGCATCATGCCTTTATTTGGGAAGCTTGACACATTCGATCATGCTGTCAAAGACTGGACCCAGTATGTGGAAAGAATGTGATTTTTTCCTGGGCAAATGACATTGGGGCAGATGAAAAGCAACAAGTAATCCTTCTGACTGCTTCTAGACTCGCAGCATTCTCAGTTATAAGAGTCTTAACTTTCCCAGAGGCACCAGACACGAAAACCTTCCAAGAGTTGACGGAGTTGGTTAAGGAATATTAAGACCCCAAACCTCCTCTAATTCTGAGACACTGTTTATTCAGCTGTTAGAGAACCAGCGGAATCCGTATTGGGATTTTTGATGAGGTTAAGACAACTGGCAGAGGTGTGTGATTTTGGATTAACATTGAATGAGATGCTGAGAGACCATTTACTATGTAAGATTAATGATGTAACAATGCAGAAGTGCCTACTAACTGAAGCCCAACTGGACATCAAACAGGCAGTATGACTGGTGTTGTCATTAGAAAATGCAGTAAGTGGAGTGTGGGAGCTACAGGACAATGGAAGTGGACTCCCTCACCTCTCTGACTGAGAATGAGGAACACCACTTGTGTGTAAGCAATTGCGGAGCCTCTCACAGGGCATATCCTGAGCAGAGGGAACCTTGGCCAGCCCACTGCAGAACCCCATAATAAAGCTGAGCTTTGATCAAGTGGCTAAAAATTTCTTCAGAATCTGGGTAGGCAAGCCATTGTAGTTGCTGCCAGTTAGCGGACTTGAGATGGTAAGGAGCCCTACAAGGCCTAACTTGAATAAAAAAAACTTGTAGGCCTTTACCCAGGAGAATGGACACCCTAGAAAGTCCCCCTACATGTTGGTTGGAAGAATTCAATTTCTTAGTGACACACAAATTGGAACCAATTAAAATGAATGTTTGTTTAAGTGGTCACCCAGTTTCTATGGAGATCAATACTAGGACAGCTGTATCTGTGGTTGCGGAATTGGTCTTTAACAAGATTTGCACAGGACTCCAATCCTTAAATTTGTACAAGACCTCAGCCAGACTGAGAAGATACACCGGGGAACAATTGCAGATCAAAGATACGGCTTCGGTCCCAGTCTCCCATGAGAAGCAGTTGGTGCAGTTGCCACTGATGGTAGTAAAAGGCTCGGGCCCAAGCTTATTGGGGTGGATTTTGTTGAGAAAGATTCACCTGGATTGGCTCAACACTTTTCGGTTAGAAAATGGCTGCCTCAGTGAAGTCCTAGTGAAATACCCAGGAGTATTTCAGGAAGGGCTTGGGACTACCAAAAGCGTCAAAGCCACTTTACATGTTTACCAGAAAACAATTCTGAGAATTTGCAAGCCCCCCTCTAAGTTAAATCCGAGTTACACCTGTTGGTAGATAAAGTGATGGTGATCAAAGAGCCCTGGTTCCCACGCCTGTACTGGAGCTTAGGTCTTTCCTTGGGTTTGTGAATTATTATGGAAAATTCATATGTAACCTGTTTTCCATCTTGGCATCGTTATACTTGCTATTGAATAAGGGTTAGCTTTGGAAATAGTCACGTAGCCAAGAAGTAGCCTTTAAGGAAGTGAAAAAGCAGCTACCGTCATCTAAGGTGTTGACCCACTATGAATCAAAGCGAGAGATAGTGCTGACGTGCAATGCCTCCCCATACAGTATTGGGGTGCTGTTGGCTCACCGGTGGCCCATTGGAGAGGAATGCCCAATAGTGTGTGCTTCCCGGACTTTGGCTGAAGCCGAATGCAAATATGCCCAGATAGAGCAGAAAGGTTTGGTAGTCACCTTTGGTGTGAAGAAATTCCACCAGTACCTTTACAGACAGAAATTTGTTGTAGTATCAGATCATAAACCCCTGTGAGGGCTACTGAAGGAAGACAAAGTGGTGCCTCCCATAGTTTCCAGTAGAATTCAGTGTTGGGCCCTTATTCTCAGCACGTACAGGTTAGAACACCATTTAGGAAGCCAAGTGGCTAATGCTGATGCCTTGAGCAGCCTCCCACTGGCAGATACTCCACTGGTGGTGTCACCCCTGGAATAGTCTGTTTTGGTTTTAAACTCCCTGAACATCCTTCGAGTCACTGCTGAGAATATCCGACTGTGGACACAAAAAGATTCAATCCTAGCGAAACTAAAACAGCTGGTGGTAATGGGGGAAACAGAAGGGCCATTGCAACCAAGATTGAAATCCTTTTTAGCCTGGCGACACCAGATCACCGTAGAGAACTTCATTTTACTATGGGGAGCAAGGGTGGCTGTCCCAAGTAAAAGTCACCACCAGATACTGGCTGAACTCCACCAGGGTCATCCAGGGGCTTCCAAGATGAAGATGCCAGCAAGAAGCTATGTCTAGTGGTTGGGGTTGGATGCTGACATAGCTGCATTGGCAGACAGTGCTCAGTTTGCCAGCAAGGGCAAAGATTACCACAAGTAGCACCCCGACGTTCATGGAAATGGGCAGGAAAACCCTGGACTCAGTTGCATGTCAACTATGCCCGTCCTTTCATGGGCTGAATGTTCCTGGTCATCATGGATGCCCATTCAAAGTGGTTGGACGTGTACAAAGTTAGGTTGACAAACTCAGGGATGACAATTGAGAGGCTGCAAGCATCATTCGCAATACAAGGACTCCTGGAAATATTGGTCACAGACAATGTGACATTATTTACCAGCAGGGAATTTGAATATTTCATAAAGTCAAATGGCATTTGGCTCATAAGGCCAGCTCCATACCATCCATGGAATTTGAATATTTCATAAAGTCAAATGGCATTTGGCTCATAAGGCCAGCTCCATACCATCCATTGTCCAATGGTCTAGTGGAAAGAGCAGTCCAGACATTAAAGGCAGGCTTAAAGAAGCAGCCTACAGCGTCAATTGATATTAAACTGTCCAGGTTCCTGTTTGATTATAGAACCACACATTACACAACTACAGGTATAGCCCCAGCAGAGCTGCTGATGGGGAGAAGACTCCACACCAGGTTAAACCTGATATTCCCAGAACTGGGGGGGCAAGGTGAATCAACAGCAGGAATGCCACATGCCGCCTCTAAGCGAGAGACAATTTAATTCGGGGGACAATGTTTGGTGCTGGAATGATGGAAATGGCCCTGTACGCGTATGAGGCAAGGTTGATGCGAGGTCAGGTCCTGTCACTTACGAAGTTTGAGTAGGTTATACCGTTCTCAACAAACAGGTGGATCATCTGAAAGCTGTTACCTCGCAAACGGGGCAGGAACAAAACATGCCTGGCCCCTTAGAACAGCCAGAAGGCCTGTTGGAAATCATAGGTTCTCCCCCTCCATCTAGTGTCGAGCAAACCCCAGAGTCTGACGTGAATTCCCCCTCAATATCATTACCACCTTAAGAAGAGGAGGAAACTCTCCCACGACACTCCGGACACAAGAGGTACACGCGGCCTGTTGTTAGAGTCTGAATCAGAGGAAACGGACTTGGGGCAAAAACATCTCAGGAAACTTGGGGGGGGGGAGGTGATGGATGTAGTGATTGGAACCAGGTTGACCTCATTTACTATGAGGTCATTGATTGGGGTTGTTAACTTGGCCCAATCAGGAAAGCCCTGTCTGATTAACATAACCAGGAGATGAAAATCTCCTCGGTTCAGGGACTGACTCCAAACTGGCTGGACGTAGCCAGTGTACTGTGCACAAGTAAATAAAGGGTGACTTGGTGATGGGATACCAGCCAGATATAAACAGGAGTGTCAGAGGTTCTGTTCACTCTCTGAGCTGGCTCTGAGGGAGCTGGATCAGTGTCAAAGACTCCCCACGTGTAAATAAAGACCGACTTGCTGATGAGATACCGGCCTCTGTGGAATTTTTTCAACACGCATTTAACAATGTTGCAACCTCCTGATTGAACTGGACTGTTACTAGCAAAACCAGATTCTCCACTTTTCTTCTTTCTATTTTTTTGTAATTTTCCTCTCACTAGTGAGACAAAGCATACTTTTTCAGGCACAATTGATTCCCCAAGAGGCACAATTTACTTTCCCTGCATTTACCAATTTGGGTAAGAAGCGATGAAAATCATCAAGCGGAAGCAATTGGATTTAGGTGACTATTATCCACATGAAGTCACTTATCAGTTGTGAGTTACCCATTCCATCCTTGAGATTACAAGTAAAAAGGGAAAAGGAAGTGACATCTGCTTAAACCTCCATACGAATTTTACACATTGTTCTGCTGGCTTAGTTGGAATTAAATAACGCAGGAAAATTCATATATAACTGGCAAAACTTTGCATGACATCCAACACACCTTAGGTGTTACATTTAATATTTGCGTCATGTACTGCTTAGAGGTTTGATAATAGTGCACCAGCTGAATGCAGTTAGTAATTCCCAATTCCAATGAATATCAATTGCAGACTGAACTGGTACCTCCCCACTCAACTTCGATAGAATTTTATTTCTGAGATGTCATTTTGGCAAAATTGTGTCTGCCTTACCTTTCATTCCAAACTTGGAGTGTTTTCCAAACTTGAGAATTATTAGCATTAGTATCAGTCCAGTGCATGCCAAAGCTGCAACCCCAACGACAACATATACCTGAGATACAAGAATATTTATATTAGAAAGCATGAATGTTTTGTTTAAAATTTGAATATACATTATCTTTAATTATTCTGTAAGTGTAGGCTGATTGTCTGCTGTTAAATTCACTTAAATTATTCTTGTTTACTAAAGAATTTTGCTTTAGGTGAAGGGCTGGTGGGGCCAGTGGGCAGGTTGGGGGGTGGGGAGGCAGGGGGGAAAGTTCATCTGGAATAGATGAAATCCTGCATTCCTGTTCCTGTTCCTCACAAAAGCAAGAATGCACACTGTCTGACTTTCTCTGGGACTGGTTACTCTATGATCTGGATTGGCATGGCATTGGCATGTCTTTTCAGGCTAGAGTTAAAATTGTGGTCAGATCTCAAGGATGCCATCACTCTGGACATCAAAATCCATTTATAAAAGTCCCTCTGACTTTGGTGAGTGTCCATGCTACCTGTTCAGGAAGATGATGTAATCCTGGTAACTAACTCAAGGCATTTTAACTTCCTACTGTCTGGTTTCAGCCAACTGGGCAGGCTTAAAACTGCCCCTTTAATGTTTTTAATATTTTATAATATTCTATTTCTAGATCTTTTAAAATTCAAAATTCTGCATGAAATTCTAGTGAAATAAATGCTCTTTCCAACTTTAGTTCCCCCACCCTCGCAAGGAACACTCCTCTGATAGGTTTCCCCCATTTCCGTGCTCTCGATTTCTCTTCTTTACCCACTAGTACTTGGGATTTCCTCATACAGACGCACATCAATGAGCAAAGGTTTACAACTGCAAAAAAAAACAAATACCATTTACCGATATCATGTGATCATGTGCTTTAACCTCTAGGAATGCCTCCAGCCATAGTTCATATCTTTAGCTTTGTTAGATTAGATAAAATGCTCATCCTCCAAGCACCTTCTACTGATGGTGCCTTGAGTCCCCATAAACACAGCAGATCCTCACACTCTTCTTCCTCAACTCATAATAGCACTTTGATTACACTCTGAGGCCCAGCCTTACAAAGTCCCACAATATTACCCCAACACTTACATGAAAATTGGTGCATGAGCCTGTATGGATCCTAATTCACAACCCACATGATAAAGCCCAAACTCTCAGACTCTTCAGTTCTTCCCATTTGAGCGTAGGCTCTTAGCAGTCGATGAAAAATGCCCAAAAATGGATGCAGCCAAATTTCTGGGCCCAGGTGTCTTGCTGATGACATTGGTCAAGTGTTACAATCTATCATCCTACTATCCATCCTATGTATGTTGAGTATAAAAATCGACCTGTAATGGTCTTGTGGTACAGTGGTGGTGTTATTATGTTCAAGGCCCACTTTCATCAGAGGTGGGTCAGAACCCATCTGAACAGGTTTGTTAAAGTATCTGAAAACTGACCTGTTAGTGCTAGTTCTCAGATCTATCCTACATCGACCATTAGCAAAAGTCAAATCCGCATGCTTCTTGGTAACGCATATGACATGCATAGAGGTACATACAGTATTCATATTTTCTTTGTAAGCTGCAAGGATGAGCGCAGGACACAATGTATTTTCAGTCACTGTGACCGTTCATGGATCTGTTACCTGCCTGTCTGAGCAGCATATCTTCAGGATCAATTTTCTAGAAGGCAACTGACCTGCAGCTGCCTTTGGGTTTGCTGTCCGACTAGGAATGGTGTGTAACTGAGAAGGAAGGAAAGCCAAACATGCACCACCACAGCTGGATTGGCAGGCTTCTCCTGAGGTGAAAGCCAGCCTCAAGGTAGGATTAAGCAAAATGGCTGCAAGAAAAATTTGAGGGAACCGACAGGATGTATGCATTCCGAGCATGGGCTGAGAGAGCAGTGCCCAGATATTGCCCTGGCAATGGCAAGCCCCGATCCATGGATGCCCTCAGGCTTGCCCTTTGCAGCAGTCAAATGGCCAGATTGAGTATTTTTTTCATGCTACTTTGACCTCCTGCTGTGCTCTCCGCTCTTCTTAACATACAGCATGGACCCCACGCACCACTGTAAAAATTGTATTTTGGTGGAAAGATTTGCTTTCCAAATTATCTTAATTGGTTTCCCACTGTTGATCTGCAAGTTGTCAACACAGGAATCCATCCGCCTGTATTAAAGCAAGTGAAGGCAGGAACAGGTCGCTGACACGAGCTGACTTTGTTCACTCTTACACCTCCAAACCAACATCTTAAAAACCTGTTAAAATTCCCACTGAGGATCCTTGCACATATGAAATCATATCAGCTTTTCACACGTAGAGGTCTGAATACACAGTGCTGCTTTGAGATCTGGATAAATTGGAGTCATCAGCATGCGCTGACAGTGCAATATGGATGAATCACATTACTCAACATTATGCCATGAGCCACACTTTTATTTCCTAAGTTAATGTAACAAGGACATCAACATTTTATGACTGGCAGCATTGGCTGACTTTATACGTAATGAAATACATTGTCATTGCTCTTTGTGGGCTAATGAAGATTAGTGCTCAGTTGTGTACTATAAGTTGGAGGTAATTTCATTATTTCAGGTTTATTACTCTATTCAGTTACAGCGTATGGAAAACTCATGAGGCTAAATCCTGCATGTTTTTGGCTAAGTGCCAGTTACAGTCAGTTTTAAGAAGTTTTTTTGTTGCAAGGCTGAGCAAGTTTCCCTGCAGTAGCTTACCAAACTTGTTTCATTAACAACTTACCCCACTCATCCAACAGCCCTCTCACTCTATTCTATCCCCATCTTACCATACACCATTCCCAGAACAACTCACCATTGCTACCATGGCCAGGAATTTAACAGTATTCCTGGTGGCAACACCATCTTTGAGAGACCATTGTGCTCCCGGACAAGAACTGCCATGTCCGGAACTGCCAGACTATGGCCCAGATGCAATGAAGGGAAGTTTGATGATCTACTTTGCAGGCATGGACCTGGATGTTCTGCTTATGGGGATGGTGCACTATCGCTTGTTATGGAAAGTATCTACAGCTACATGATTCCTAAAGTCTTTGTAGCCCAAATAGATGAAACAAATTGTAAGAAACATGTAAATCATTACTTTATTTTGCTAATTTTAAAAGAACAAAGGTGCTATTAGTGATTACACACAGTGATGAAGTGAGGGTGAAAGCCCTTGGCATTCAACAAAGTGTCGCACCAAGGAGCCCTAGCAAAGCTGTAATCAATGGGTATTAGAGGGCAAACTCTCCAGTGGTTGGAGTCATACCTGGCACATAGCAAGATGGTTGTGGTTGTTGAAGGTCAGTTATCTCAGCCTCAGGATATCTCTGCAGAAGTTCTTCAGGGTAGTGTCCTAGGCCCAACCATCTTCAGCTGCTTCATCAGTGATACTCCCTCCATCATAACGTCAGAAGCAGAGACGTTTGCCGATGATTGCATAATTTTCAGCACTATTTGCAACTCCTCACATACTAAAGCAGTCCATGTTCAAATGCAACAAGATCTGGACAACGTCCAGGCTTGGGCAGAAAAGTGACAAGTAACACTTGTGCCACACAAATGCCAGGCAATGACCATCTCCAATAACAGACAATTTAATCATCTCCCCCGACATTCAATGGTGTTACCATCACTGAATTCCCCCACTATCAACATTCTTGAGGTTACCATCGACCAGAAACTCATCTAGACTTGCTAATATAAATACAATGGCAGCAAAAGCAGTTCAGAGGCTAAGAATACCGCAGTGAATAACTCACTTCCTGACTCTCCAAAGCTTGTGCACCATCTACAAGGCACAAGTCAACATTATGAAGGAATACTCCCCATTTGCCTGGATGAATGTAGCTCCAACAACACTCAAGAAGCTTGACACCATCCAGGATAAAGCAGCCTGCTTGATTGGCACCACATCCACAACGGTCCATTCTCTTTACTATCAACGCGCAGTAGCAGCAATGTGTACTATCTACAAGATACACTGCAGAAATTCACCAACGTTGCTCATGTGACAATGGGGGAGCATTTTGGGGACAATGAATGTTGTGTCATAAGGTTTAGGACGATGTTAGAAAATGCCATTGGTCAATCCAGTGTAAGAGTAATTATCTGATGGAAAGCAGATTTCAGTGGGGGCAAGAAGAGAGCTCAGCCAGATACTCTAGAACCAAAGTTTGGTGAGAAAAATAATAGCTGAGCAACGAGCTACCTCAAAATGAGATATTATTTGGGCCAAATGAAGATAAATTCCCTCAAAGGGAAAAGGTAGGTTAAACAAATCCAGAGCTTCCTTGATGATAAACGAGACAACAAATAAAGAAGTAAATGTGTGACAATGTTTACATAAATACAATTAAAAACCAAGCTGAACATAGAAGGTTGAAAGCAGAGGTTTAAGAATGAATATTAGCAAAGAAATCTCTGAAAAAAGACTGGCAGCTAACAAAGGGAAATCCCAAAGTCTTCTACAAGCACAGTAAAAGGAGAAGTAGAACTGATTAGGGAGCAATAAAGGGGATTTATGCACAAATGCAAGAGGCATGGCTCAGATGTTAATACATTTCATTTTTTTTTTACCTACAAGGGAGATGATATGTAGCCATGGTGACAGAGGAGGAAACTCAGTCCAGAAGGATTTAAAAATTATAAGAAGGAGAAATTGCGTAAGTCGATGCTTAAAGTTGACAAGGAATTGGAACTGAGTGAAATGCATCAAAAATTTTAAAGGAAGTGAGAATAGAAATTGCAGAGGGACTAGCAATTACCTTTCAATCCTCCCTGGCTTTGGAGATGGTGCCAGAGGATGGGAGAATTGTAAGCATTATGTCCTTGCTCAAAAAATTGCTGTAAAGGTTGGCCTTGTAAGTTCAGACCATTCAGTTTAACCTCAGAGATGGGTAAACCTCTAGAAATTATCCACGATATAATTGTTAGTCAGAGAGAATATTGTGGATTTATTTGGAAGAATCAGCATGGATATTTTAATGGAAAATTGTATCTACCCAATATTCTGGAATTTTTTTTTAAAAGAGGTAACAAAGAAGATTTGGAGGGCAAGGCTGTTGATATGGTGGACATGGACTTTCAAAAGGCATTTTACACAATACCACACAAGTGATTTGTGATGAAAATTATGTATTCTGGAATAGAAAGAATAATAGCAACATGGATACAGGATTGTCAAAAGGATGGGAAACAAGAGTGATGCTTTATAGGTATTTTTTGAGCTGGAGTAAGGTCTGTAGTGGAGCTCCCCAACGGTCGGTATTGGGACACTTGCTCTTCCGGTTATGTATAAATTCTCTAGATTTTGCTGAGTAGGGGCCAATTACAAAGTTTGCTGATGACACAAAATTTGGGAGCATTGTAAATTGTAAGGAGGATAGTGTAGAACTTCAAAAAGACATTGATAACTTGGTGGAGTGGGTGGATAAGAGACAAATGAATTTTAATGTAGAGAACTGTGAGATGATGCACTTTGGTGCAAAGAACATGGAAAGACAGTATAAAATAAAAGATACTAATGTAAAGAGTGTGGGTGAGATCTGGATACATACGTATGTATGTCATGGAGCTTGCAAGAAAGATAGTGAGAGCTGCTCATAAAGAAAATAACATTCTATGCCTCACAAAAATAGAGTACAAGAGCAGGGAGTTAAGTGAACTTATGTAAGATATCGGTTAGATAACAGCTTGAGTACTGTGAGTTCCGATTGTAGGAAGAATGTGAATGCATTGGACATAGTGCAGAAGACGTTAATGAGTATAGTTCCAGTGATGAGACGCTTCAGTTATGAGGAAAGATGAGAAAAGTTGGAACTGTTTTCTTGGAGAGGAGACAGCTAGGAGGAGATCTGATACTAGATCATAAAATCATGAGGGGGTCTGAAGAGAGTGGGTAGGGAGAAACTGTTCTTACTCAGAAATAGATCAAGAATCAGTGTTTTGGAAGGTCAGTAAATGTGAGGTGAGAAAATATTTTTCACACAATGAGTAATTAGAGTCTAAAACACACTGCCTGGATGTGTAGTAGAAGCAGGTTCAACTGAGGTAGTCAAAAGGGTATTAGCTAATTATTTGAATAGAAATAATGTACAGGGTTACGGCAAACTGGCACTAAGTTAAAATGCTCAGAAAGCCAGGGTAGACACGATGGGCTGAGTGACGTCCTCCCAAACCTACCGATTCTGTGATTCACAATGAGCAATGGGTAGAAGTGCTTCTTATGTCGATATCACAAAGAGAAAATAAAGTGACTTAATTTTTCATAACTAAGCTTTTTACAGTATAAATGCTGATTTATGTGGATAGCTTCACAGTGCAATTAAAGATGCTTAATTTGTTCTTGATTTCTTTTAGCCAAAAAAGTAAAGTTTTAATTTAAACTATTTACAAATGAGCCTTGAGGATCAACATGATCAATGCCATGAAGTTGCAAAGATGTAAAAATATTCAATAAAACCATTTCAATTACATTTTAAATAATGGATCCATTGGGAATGTTAACATTATATGCTCCAGGCACTGAGGAAATTGAAATTAAGTATTATTTGCATTTTTAATTTTAGATCAATGGACCTGCTAAAACTGAGAACTCCATTTGACATCAAATTAAAATAATGTCAATGAATATCTTTTAAATCCTGTAGATGAATGATTTGCTGCTTGACAGTTTGGCAATGGAGGCCAAGGTGTGACAGCAATGCTACAAGAGGTGCAATGGTGAATATCTATGGTACAGATACATTTTCCAATCTATTATAGGATTTCTTTGGTATCACAATGGTCAGAAAAGTAAATGTAGATAGGTGAGACCATTCAATTCACTCTTAATTAAAGATCTATCTCATTCGATCCCAGCACCATTTTTTTATTATTATTATTCATTCATGGGATATGGGTTTCACTGGATGGGTCAGTATTTATAACCCACGCCTAGTTGCCATTAAAAAGGTGGTGGTGAGCTTCCTTTTGCAATTAGAAGGGAGTTCCAGGATTTTGGCCCAGTAACACTGACAAAACAATTATATATTTCCAAATCAGGCTGATGGGTGGCATGGAGAATGTCTTGCAGGTGATCGTGGTGATAGTTCACATGTATTTGCTGTCCTTGTCCTTTTAGATAGTTGTGGATTTGGAAGACACTATCTAAGGAGACTCGGTAAATTTCTGCAGTGCCTCTCAGTTGGTACACATCGCTACTAATGAGCATCTGTGATGGGGGGAGAAATGTTTGAGGATGGGGTGTCAATCATGCATGTTGCGTTGTTCTAAATGGTGTCAAGCTTTTTTAACATTGCTGAAATTTCGCTCATCCAGCCATGTGGGGAGTATTCCATCACATTTCTGACTTGTGATTTATAGATAACAGACAGGCTTTGGAGGAGTGGAGATGAGTTACTCACTGCAGGATTCCTAGACTTTGAGCTTCTGTTGTAGCAACAGTAATTATATGGCTAGTCCAGTTCAGTTTCTCGTCAATAGTAACCCCCAAGATGTTGATAGTGACGCTAATGCTATTGAATGTCAAAGGGCAATGGGTTACATTCTGTCTTGTCAGAGATGTTCATTTCCTGCACTTGTGTTGTGTAAAAATCACTTGCCATGTATAAGTCCAAACCTGGATATTGTCCAGGTCTTGCTGCATTTAGGTATGGACTGCTTCAGCATCTACAAAGTCATGAATGGTGCAGAACATTGTGCAATCATCTGCGCAGACCCCTACTTCTGACTTTACAGTGGACGGAAGGCCATTGATGAAGCAGCCAAAAATGGTTGGGCCTTGTATGACTACCCTGAAGAACGCCTGCAGTATGCAGATTAGTGAGGATGAGGTCAACTGTGTTTCTCTCTCATTGCTTCCTTCACCACCTGGCACAGACCCAGTCTAATGTGATTCAGTTGTTATTCCATAAAACAACCAGGTGACACAACTAATGACACTCTTCCCTCTGAGTCAGAGGTTGTGGATTCCAGTCCTATTCCAGAGAGTTGAGCTCATAGTAATGGCTGATAATTAACTGCAGTATACAGATGGGCTAAAGGATTTTAGATGTGACATCAAACCCAGGTCTGTTTCAATCCTCCCAGCTGGGTATACAATAACCCAGGATTCCATTTTTATGAAGAATGGGAGAGATTTCCCCACTGTCCATATCAATATTTATTCCTCAATCGCATCACTTTTTACAATATTCTAATTTTAGAAATTTGCCATACCGCTTCTTACACTCTAACAGTTTTAACACATACCAAAAGTCATTCTTCGATTGTACAGAATTGTAGACATTCTGAGGTCACAAAAAATGCTCTAGAAATACAAATCTTTTTGCCTGCTTTCACATAGCCATATGAAGCAATTTGTTCTATTGAGCACTAATCTCTTACTAAGGTACTTACCGCAATGCCATCCTCCATTGTCTTTTCTGTGACATTAGGTGGGCCAATTGCAGTTGAATTGTCTGAGGTCACACCAAAGATATCCACAAATGGGCCATATGCATCTGCAATTAAGAGATATAAATATTTCAAGTCTTTTAGTACCAATTTCAACCAACTAACAAAGACCACAGTGTGTTTATAAGAACATTGTAAATTTATTTCTGAAATATTATTATCCAATGTAATTCCACTTTAATGTATTTTGACAGTACCTTCCTAAAGTCTTATATTCTCTACATCTATTTCAGCTATACCCAACCATTCTCAACTCATGAGTAACTTTCTGGCTGTACATTATGAACACAGCCAGACACTACCTCAACAATTGACAACTCATAACTTGGTTATAAATGACAATCCAAGTGTTCTGTAGTTTTACTTAAAATGGCTTTTCCTGTAAAATATTTCATGAAAGCTCCTTATTTTCTAACCATATTTGAAGTTTTCTGATATGGATCCTCAGAGTTTACAGCACAGAAACAGGTCATTCGACCTTAACTACCAATGCTGGTGTTTATGATCTATACGAGCCTCTTTCTATCCTATTATATAGACATCACTATACCCTTCTATTCCTTTCGCCCTCAGGTACTTATAGGCTAGATTTAAAATTATTTCTACTGGGGTTTCATTACTTTAACTGTATTCTGTACCATCAGCAAACTAAATTGATCTGTACATTTGCAACAAGATCTGACTGCAAAATAGTCCATTCTTTCACTATTAGTTCAGACATGATACATTTCTGTGTTACAAAACCAATGCAATAGAATGCAATAAAATAATATTTCCTGAGTAGCATTACGATAATGTATAATTCTTCAGAGTTCAATTTGAATGGCGTTGAATTGGATCTGATAGCCTTTAAAGATGGTGAGTAAATCTGGATGTATAGATCCTGCTCAATTCTGTCAGATCCCATTTTGCCAGCAGGGCAGGGGTAATATATGATTCACGTGGTGGGAAACTTGAAACTCAACAGGGCTATTTGAAATTAGTGCTGAGCTCAAACAGATCCCATTTTTAATATGGGGTATTCCAAGGACCTTAACTCACAGTCACAAATTTCTGGAGGAGGCTGGCGTGCTCTTAATAGGCAGGTAAAGTCTGTGTTTACTTATGATCTGAAGTTATTTAAATTCCCAACGCTTTAAAAAGTAAAACAAAATCAGGCGGCAGATTTCAGTTCAAGCAAAGAACCCACCCTCTCCTTGAGTGCAATGACTGACAGGCTATCTGGTGTAGCTTCAACAAATCATAAGCCATCTATTCATAAAGTTTGAGTAGACTTCCATGTTAAGATTTCCCAAGGTGTGTTATTGCAGAACAGCCCATTATGAATACTTGGCTGAGTTTCAAAAATCCTCCAAAAAGAATTCTCTTCACAGGAGTATTGTGTTGACATCTTAATTTACAATTTTAAGAGATTTTTATGGATTATCTGCCTTTGATGTTATTAGCAAATAAAAGTTTGTTTTCAAAATAGATTGATCAATCAAGGGGATTTCAATTTTTTGAGCGGATTTTACGAATGAGGGATATTTTTCAGTATCAACTTTTATAAGTGAAAGTTCACTTAGATTGTCAAATGTTTAGTTTTCATCTCCCCATGGTTCCTGTGGTCTGCCCATAGCGGAGACTGGTGGACCCTAGGTAAATAGTTATGAAGGAGGCATGGGGCTATTTAGTGGGTATATAATATTCTGGAGGCTATGAGGACATGTTGGTGTAAGGGATAGAGGAGTGATATGACTTTAATACAACAGTATAAAAGTCATAGATGGCAAGCCTGCCACATCATTCACAGGTCTCAGTGGCTGCCTCCAAGCTACCTCTGGAGGTGATGGGACTGATTTTATCCTATTCCAATCTATCTAGAATTAAAGTATGGTAAATGAGGACCCTTTTAAATGTGACAGGTCTGCTGAGTCAGGAAATTTCTCAACTCCCTATTCCCTAGAGTTCTTAATAATGCGTGGGGTTTCTGTTGAAACATGTAAAAAGTATAAATCTAAGTCGTAGCTCCTTGCTTAATCTGTTGTATAGGGTTTGTTCACACATCCCTTTCAATTTCCTATTACCAAGAATGAGTCTTGGTAGTAACTTGGATCAAAAGCTCAAAACTGTAATTTATTACTGTAACATCTTGTCATTTCTGCACTCTTCAAAATTTCTAGTAAAATTTTTGAGTCACATTATAAGTCTAGACAAATTCATTATCTGCCAAAACAGTGTGAGGTGTAGCAAAGATTTGAGATTATGCTGTTTTTGTTTAATGAATCTGTCTTACTAAATGAATTAGAATTGCAGATTGCTAGGCTTTCAGGTAGGCCAAAAATTATCAGCAGTAGTTGACAACTTGATAATTATTCTGAATATCTTATACTGACTGACTCAATTTACCATTTAAATTGTGTTCTCAGCTAGGGATTGATATTATGCACTTAAAGGGGATGTAATTCTACTCCAAGAAGAGAGAAAATGCAATCTCCGTTGCATTTTAAGCATTTTAAGACTGACCATTTTAAGTAAGATTACTAACTTATGAACAAAAACAAAGTTGCTGGAAAAGCTCAGCAGGTCTGGCAGCATCTGTGAAAGAAAATACCAAGTTAACGTTTCAGGTCTGGTGATCCTTCCTCAGAACCGGACCCAAAACGTTAGCGCTGTTTTTTCCTTCACAGATGCTGCCAGACCTGCTGAGCTTTTCCAGCA